>NC_083352.1:112716050-113048550 GCF_030254825.1 Meriones unguiculatus | reverse complement strand
TCCTCACAACTGTGCCTGGCTCAAGACACCAAAGGTGAATACAGGGTGTGTTAAGATCCAAGACACTTCCTTCTACAACATGGAGCTGAAATTATGTGGCTATAGGGTGAGAGAGAGAGAGAGAGAGAGAGAGAGAGAATCTCGCATCTGAATAGCCCCTAAGGAAAACCCCTATTGGCAGCAGGTGGATCTGTGCACACTTTAGCTCCGATTTCCACTCCACACTGCAGCTGCCGTCGCTGCCTGGGGACCCCTATCTTTTTACATGTTATTGTAGACCGGTCGCCCTCTGCTGCAGTAAAGAACCCTTGATGGGTTGTCTAGGATGTCTAAATCAGTGCGGCAGAGCCTGACAAGTCAAGAAACCAGACAAACTGCCCTCCCCGGGGTGGGGGCTGAGACAGGAGTGGGCAGACCTGACCCCCTGCCATCTTGAGGCCAGTCTCCTCCCAATGTCATCATGGGGGCCTGGTCTTCCTCTTCCACAGGGCAGCGGGAACGCACCGTGGCTCCCAGCATCCTCAGCCTGAATGGTGAAGCAACTCACTGGCTTTCTCTAACGACCTTTTGGCCCCTGGCATTGTTTCTGCAGTTCTGGGGTGTAGGAGGGAGAGGCCCTCCAGCAGATTCGAAATCAGTCCTCAGCTAAACACTCAGCCCATAGGGACGCATGACAGCCTCCACTTCACAGTCACTGGCAGCTTTAGGAGAATCCATTTTCTCTGACACATGTCATTGACGGCTTCCTTTTTTCCATGTCCCCATCACTGACGCCCTTCCTGCACCCGGCAAAGCGGAGCCTAAGCACTCAGTGTTCCAGCAGGGACAGATGGTGAGCTACTGCTGGCTCATTAGAGGACAGTTCAGAAAGATGCTGTTTAAAACCCACAGGCAGGATGAAGGGAGATGACAGGGAAGAACAGGACACGGGAGCCCTGGACAGGGCGAGGGCAAGGACAGTGAGCAGCTTCCAGAATCTGGATGCCGGAGCGCTCTGCAGAGGTGTGACTTCTTGGGGTGGGGGTGGGGGAGCATGGCCAGCAGATGTGGGCAACCTGCATGACCTCATGGGGGAGTCCACTGGATGAGAATCCCTGACCCACTGATCTCTCACCCACCCTCCCCCGCTACTTCTTCCCAAGGCAGGCAGAGAGAGGGGAAGCCCTTGGGGATGGAAGATGACGCTATTGAGGCATTTATACAAGCACAGTGGCGTCTGTCAGCCAGGTCAGCTGTTGAAAGGAGGGAGGAGAAGGAGGCAAAGTTGATACTGGAGCCACTTTGTAACAACAGACGGTGGTGTTAGTCAGCATTAGTCAGCTCTCTGACACTGTGACAAAACGCCTGAGCAAATCCACTGAACGGAGGGATGCTGACATAAGTAAGGCCATGTCAAGGATGCCAGTGCCTCAGATCCATGGGCCGGGGAACGGATAGAGCGGCCCCTGAGAACAGATGCTGACAGAATGACTGACCGTTAGCTAAAGACCGTGTGCGCAGAAAAGTACTAACTGTAGATTCCTCATCCAGGTGACCGCAGCCTTAGGCCGCTCACGTGCGGCGACTGCGCCACTGAGGTGAACTCGCTCACCTCCTCGTTAGCACCATATGTGATAAATCCACTGCCTTTCCCAGCCGCCGCCAGTGTGGCTCCATCAGTGCGCACAGCCCACCCAAGCCCAGCCTTTGTAAATGTGTCTGTCATTTCTTCATTCCCTGTTGCTCTTCTCAGTTCAGTCCCAAAGCTGCGCAGGTCTCAGCATTTTGGTCCGTGGTCAGCTGGCTGCATTGTTCGGCCTATGGCAAGGCAGAGCACCACAGTGGGAAGCGTGTCAGGGTGAGGGTAACTCCCCTCCCACAGGCCAGGAAGTAAATAGAAGAATGAAGAGACAGGGTCCCACCATCCCCTCCAAGGATATGTCCCAAAGACCTACTTCCTCCAACTGGATCTCACCTGCTCAAAGTGCCACTGTCCCCCCGCCCCCGCACCATCGCCTACAGCACAGGAGTGTCTGGGGACATGAGATCCAATCCACAGCAAGGACACTCATGCATGGAAACATGAAGGCATGTTTAAAGCAGCCACTTCCGCCCTACGCTGGATCAACTGGATATTATTCACCACCGTGAACTGAATTCAGAGTCCCACCTATAAAGGGACCATAATCTGTATGTCTTCAACTTTTAAACTTTTTATTAATGTATGTTAATCCTACACAGCAAGTTTCATTATGATGGCATTTTTAGGATCCATATTGATCCCTGCTTCCTTCTCTTGACCCCGAATTCTTGCATCTTTTGCCCCCATCCCCCTACCCAATCCTCTACTGTTATCCTTCTAGTCCCCTTTCACCTTCATATCTTTTTTTTAATGAGTCAATAAATTTAATCGTGGTTGCTTATAGGAGCACAGAAAGGGGTGTTTGCATGGGGACCTTGTGAGTATCTACACCACTAAAGAAAATGTCTCTGTCTCTCTCCCCACCAATGACCACAGATTTTCTACATATTGTACATGCCTTTTTGTGGTAATAACTTATTAATAAAAAAAGTTCCACAGGTAAAAATAAGGCACAGTCCTGTCAAGGTTCAAGTTTAAAGAGTGAAAAGGACAGTGTGAAAGTTCAGCACAGTTAGAGCTGAGAATGTTCTTTTAAAAAATATGATTAAGCTCATTTTTTTTTTTTTCTCAAGCTGACATAAACTTGGGTCATCTGGGCAGAAGGAACCTTAACTGAGAAGCTGTGTCCATGAGATGGTCCTGTAGACAAGTGTGTGAGCCTTTGTTTCCCCCTTGATGACTGGTGTAAGAGGGTCCAGTCCAGAAGTGTGAGCAGCACTTCCCTGGGGTTGGTGGACCTGGGTGCTGTTTGCAAACAGGCCGAGCTAGCCTGTAAGCAGCATCCTCCATGGCCCCTGCATCAGTTCCTGCCTCCAGGTTCCTGCCTTGATTCCTGCCCTGGCTTCCCTCAGTGATGGGGTAAAATCAGCCAACTGAAACAAACCCTTTCCTCTCTGAGGAAAAGTTGTGGTCATGGTGTTTATCACAGGCACAGGACAGCAAACCAGGACAACAGTGGCCATCAGACCCTGAGCAGTGGCCTTTCACTGGACGCACCGGGAAAGTGTTGGTTTCTTTTAGGATACACGTTAAAGATACAGTCATTTAAATGTAGATTTTAAAAATGAGGTGTTAAAATATGAGGGTATGTTGACTTTTTCTCGTGGGAGGCAGTGATATGGAAGAGTCCTGGAGTCTGGATTTTGAGCGAGCCCTAGAATAAAACGTGTCGAAGGCGTTGTCCCTCGAGTGGTCCTGTCGGGACATTGCTGAACCACCGGGAGGTAGGGCTTGAGAGAGGGAGGTGTCCTCACAATGCCCCAGAAGGGACTGTGAGGATCCAGTCCCTGCCTTTCACTCATTTCCCTGGACTTAAGATAAGGGACATGGCTCCACCACAATTTCCTGTCACCATAGCTGTCTCATTACAGACCCAAAGTACCAGGGACCAGAACTTCCAAAACCCTGAGCCAGAATAAACCTTTGCTGTTTGTAAGCTAATTATCTTTGTTGTTGTTTCTGTTCGGTTCAGTTTTTAGTTTTTCTTTTTTTTTTTTTTTTCGGTTTTTAGTTTTTCAAGATGGGGTTTCTCCGTATAGCCCTGGCTGTCCTGGAACTCACTCTGTAGATCAGGCTAGCCTCGAACTCACAGAGATTTGCCTGCCTCTGCCTCCCGAGAGCTAGGATTAAAGGCGGACACTACCACCAAGTGAGTGCTAACTATCTTTTTTAAAGGAACAGAAAGCTGTGTAATAGGCTGCTTTGGGGGAGGGGCGATTCAGCAGGACGTAGGGCTGACGGACACTTAGCTGCCTTTCCTGTGGCTAGGGGGTTGGGGGATGAAGGAAGGTAAGAAGTCTCGGAGGGCTTCCATCATCCAGAGCTTGGGCACAGCAGTGTGCCCTAAGAGGAGGAGGAAAAGGTTGCTGGTGATTGTCGTCGCTCATCTAGAAAGGAAGGGAACCTTGGGAGTTGTGGGGATGGCTCAGCCAATGGAGCACTTGCTGTGTGAGCTTGAGTTTGATCCCCAGCACCCAATAACAAGCTGGGAGCAGAGGCGCACTCTTGGAAAATTAGCAACGGGAAGTTGCCAACAGTAGGAAGGCTTCCCAGGCCCACTGGCTGGCCAGCCTGGCCTAGTTGTCAAGAGTCAAGCCAGTGAGAGAGTCTGTCTCAAAAAGCAAGGTAGAGGAGCCTGAGGAACGGCGCCTAAAGTTGACCTTTGACCTTCACGTGCACCCACACCCACGCATACACCTGCACAAAGAGAAAAAAAAAAGACTGAGGAAGTAGGGAGGTGGGGGTACATTCCCGGGGCTAAGGACGCAGTTAGAATTGTGAGAGGAATCCTGCCAGGACATAACGGAAATCTGCAAAGCCCTGAGAGTCTCATTTTTCAATCGACAATCAGAACATAAAGTGGTGATTCTGTGCTGACTCGCTCCTGCTGTTCCGCAGGCGCTGTGCTCGCTCGGCAGCACTTCACCGTGTCTGGATGCGTGTCTGCGTGAGCCTCAGTCTGCAGCAGGGACCCTCTCGTCAGCAGCTCTAGCTGTGGATGAAAAAGCCCCTCGGATACCCTGTCCAGGCCACTTACAGGCTTCCAGAGCAGGGACACGGAAACCACAGTCCCTGCGACGCTTTGGCTGGCTGCCCTGTGCGCCTCTCTCTGTTTTGTCCGTGGCGTTGATGTCTGACACAGTCTTGTGAGTGTGATCTCTTTTCATGCTGCAAATTCCTCTCAAGCCCTGCAGGGCACCGTGGGAAGCCCTTTACCATCTTATCTGTTACAGGGAAGCCCTTGTCTGCTCCGGCTTCCCAGTGGAAGCCTGTACCAGCACGCTGCCAGCCTCCTTCCCATCTTGGCAGGAATGATGCCTCTCTTTCTGGTATTCTCTCCTTCGTTTCCTTATCACAGGGCCCAGCTTCCCCTTTGCCAGTCCACCCTGGCCAGCCAGTGAGCCTTCACTCTCTCTCACTCAGGGCCCCTGGAACTACTGTCTTCCACCCCACACCCTAGGGGACAGTGTCCTTTCACTGTAACTATGTGTTTCAGGTCGCAGCCCTGACTCCCCTACTCGGTCTCCCAGCTCCTGACTAAGCAGATTTCCGTCTACCCAGGTGAGATGCTCTGCTGAGGATTTCCTAAGACCAAATGTCAGCGCCACAAGCTGCATTAAAAAATGTGTTTCTGTGCCGGCCCTGTAATGCTGTAAGGCCAGCATTCTGGAGGCTGAGGCAGGAGAATGAGCTTAAGACCCATAACAGCACTTTGACACAAAAACTAAACAAGAAAGGAGGAAGAGGAGGAGGTGGTGGTGGTGAAGAAGCAAAGAATAAAAATACAAATAAAAGCGTGTTTCTTTTGTATGTGAGTGTGTGTGTAAGTGAGCACAGGTGTGTAAGTGAGTGCAGGTGGATGTGTGGAGGCCAGAGCACGACCCTGGATGTCATCTTCACAAACAACATCCGTCTCTTTGAGACAGAGCCTCTCACTGGCCAGCAAGCTCCGGGGATCCTCCTGTCTCTGCCTCCCCAGCACTGAGATATTGGCATACACCACCACATGGATTCGGGGAACCGAACTCAGGTCCTCATGACCTGCGCGGCAGTCCTATGACAGACTGAGCCTTCTCTCTCCCTGGCCCCTAAAAACGTGTCTCAGTGTTATATACATGTGCGCATTCCAGAGCCCAAACAGCGACTCTGCCGACATGGAGGGCCTGGGCCCCTCCTGTCTCCTGGCTTTGCTCTGGTCTGCTCACGAGGGCTCCAGGTGTGGGCTAGCAATCAGATTCCTGACCCTGTGCCCAGCCGGCATCCGGGGGTAGATGATGCGGGGGAGGAGGGCTGTCTTCATGAAACACCTCTCTACCCGAACATGACACTTGGGCTTCTCTCGCATGGACTAGAACTTAGTGATGGGGCCACAGTAGCCACGGGAGCAGCGCGTGTGTTGCTTGGCCGCATGCAATCTGACCTGAGACAGACACCTAGGAGCATCTTCTCCTCACTTGATCTTTCTCCCCTTACGGCCCCACGCTCTGGACCCACCTCTCTGGGGCTTAGGGCCCTGGGGCACAGTTTCATGTCCACGGCAGCCCTCCTCCCCACCCCTGAAGCACCTTCTTTTAGCGGTTACTGACACCGACAGCTCGGTATTTTCCAGGGACTTCTTGTCCTCCGGCTTGTCACATTTAGAATTTGTGAGAACATGTGCACAGATGGCTCTCTATTGATTTACTATCCAATTTTCATATTCTGAAGCGAAAATAACTGTTTCTGCTCAGCCCGTCTGTCGGAACTGAGGTGGGCAGGAAAGGCTCATGCCCAGCAGACACGTGGGCGGGGGCTCCGCAGAGCCCACGGGCATTCCGATTTAGAAGACATAAGCTACACGTTTCTCGTCACTAGGTCCCCTCTGGTTCTTTAACAGGGACAAGAACTGGATAAGTAGTATCAGGAGCTTCTGATCTCCAAGACAAAAATTCTGGCTTCTGGGCATCTACGAAGCCAGTAATGTAGTCCAGACTTCCCTTGCCAGAGGGGACCCCAGACACACACAAAGCTTTCTTCACCTCAGAAGTGCCCATGGAAGTCTCATGCGGTGCACAGACCTTGTGTGACTGTCATCTATCTGTAAAGGATGTTGAGGAAGCCTTTCCGACTTTCTTGTGGAAGATAGAGCGGCATCTGCGTTGAGAAGTCCTCTAAACTCAGGATGCTCGTTTAGATTGGCAGGACAGCTAAGCCATACCCAGGGTCCCCTACAGAGGGATGGATAGGATGCGGCCTTAGCCCGTGTCACCCAACGCACTTATGTAGATTTTATTTTCAGGCCTCCCGAGGACAGCCTCACTAAGCTGCTCTCCTCGTATCTCCCCGTGCACGCAGTCTCTATTACGCTGTGTCTTGTTTTTCGAACAGGAGAAGGGGAGTCTTGTTAGCACATGCGTGCAACACTGGTTAAGGCGCATGTCAGGCTAAGCTGAGCACAGCTGCACACCTGCCCCCATCTGTTCTGTTCCCCCTAACACAGGCCCACCCCCCCCAACCTCCACACACTCTATGCCGCTCGCTCCCATTCACTTCACGGAACTTAGCACACATTAAAATGTCATGTATAGGTTTTCTGGTCCCTTGCTGTGTTTTGCGTTTGTGTATTCGCATGCTCACATGTGTGGCACACGTGTGTTTCAAGGCCTGAGGATGACATCAGGTGTCTTCCTGGAAAGCTCCCTACATTTATTTTCTGAGGCAGGGTGGTCTCTCACTGAGCCTGGAACTCTCCAGTTATCTCTTCTAGCCAATTAACTTGCCCCGTCAGGGATCTCTTATCATGGCTCCTAATGGTTTTTGAGTGGAATTCTGTGACTCGCAGCCTGTGTTTAGAAAGGATGGGCAGGAGCACAGGAGTCCTCCAGTTTCCCCTTTGCTTCAGTCTCTGTCTGACTCTCACTACCCCCAGGAGACATTTCCACCCTTCTTGGGGGAATTTTCCTCCTGCTCAAAATTAGACATGCTCTGATTGCGAGCAGATTCATTGACGGAGCCTCAGGTCCCAGAGAATATAAGGCCATGTCCGTCACTCTATGGGGAACTGTCCTACTCAGTACCAATGAGCTATGACCCCCCTCCCCCAGAAACTCAATTAAAACACAGGGCACTTAAAGGGTAATATTTGAATTCGATCCGATTTTGCCCCTGGGGTCTAGGTTGCAGACAAGGATGAGCCGCTGGATTTTGTAATGATCTCGGATGTTTAGTTCATGGAATAACACAAATTCCCACGTGGGTTTCAAGCGCTGTCACTATCTGGAATGTCATGAGATTGTTTGGTCATGTCGCTTGCTCTGAAAACAGCTGACATTTACAAAGGCAAGTTATTTGCCAGTGAGAGAGAGAGCAATGATGAACAATATTAAATTAGGCCTTGTTCACATCTCCCAGCTACTCCTGGACCCTGCTTTATGGCAAAACTCCTTCCTGGTGTTTGTCCACGGCTTCCTTCCAAGTAAAACTCATTACAGAGATTTCTTTGGGGGATTTTTCTTTCCTTTTCCTTTTTCTGCTTCTTTCCTTGACTCTGGTTAAATAAATTATTGATTTGTTTTTTAGATAATTTAAGAGGTAATACAGTTGTGATTTAATAACTGCAGCCAAAATGCGTTCAGAGAAAACACACTTACAGGGTTCAGTTAAGGGTTCTGATTTTGTTAAGAAAAAAAAAAAAAAGAAAAGAAAACCAAAAACTAACTAATCAAGCAATGACCCACCATCACTGGGAATTCTGGGTGGGCTGGATGGAAAGCTTCGTGTGGCTTTAATAATACAGGACAAATGAGCTAAAGGAAAACTGACATTAGGGGCTGGGGAGGCCCTTGCAGACAAGAGTCCTCCCAGGAGGCTCAGCCTGGGCCTTCGAGGATCAGGGACATCAGTCTTCAGCACACACTCACTCATAAATCATTAGAAACCCAAGTTCAAAGACTTAAAAACAAAAAACAAAACAAAACAAACAAAAAAAAAAACTGTTGCCTTGTGCCAAAGGGAGAAAAATGGCCTTGGGCATGCCCAGTTCCAAAGACCAAAGCTTCCTCATTCAGGCTCTAATGGCCTCTTCCTACCTGTCTGTCTGTCTGTCTTAGAACAGCTGCCCACACTGACTTTGCTATGGGGCCTGTGCTCGGAGGTGATGCTAGACACTCCCACCTCACAGCAACCACCCAGCTTCCTTCGCAGAGAGCACTTTCCTCATCCTGAGCCAGCCAGGTGGGTACCCAGCCTAGTGGGGCCTAATGGGGCCAGGTCTGAGTCATATGCTCAGCCCCGGAGCTCCATGGAAACCAGCAAAGGCCTGGCTCCCTAAGGCAGCTCCTAGCACTGAGGTGTGTGATGAGCACGACGGAAGCTCAGAGACAGACAACCCCGTGAGAAAGTACATCACTGTGGGTGTGTCATCCGCTGTCTGCCCCCTGACCTCGCAGGCGGTGGCACCAGCCGGCCTCCTCACCCTCCTGCCTCTGTTTGTTCTCACGTGATGGGCTGCAGCCCTTCAAACTCTAAGCTCAAATGAACCTTAATGAACTCCATACCTGACAAGAAGGTATTGAGTCTACTAAGGAAATCAAGACGGTTCTCCTCCACCCCCACCCCACGGCACACACACACACACACACACACACTCTCCACAAGCCAACCTGACCTAGACAACCCCTTACTGAGACTTCTCCCAGGGTATTCTCGCCTGTATAAGTCACAGGATGGCTCATGATGTCAGCCTTGGGCCTCTCCACCAATGTGCACAGATGCATGTGCTCACACATGCAAACACACATAGGTGCCCATGAGACACATGCTGAAAGAGTCATTATCAATGTTTGGAGCTGAATGAGTGCCAGTCTAAGCTCTTCACATTTTAAAGGCCATTTTCTTCTTTATAATCTGGAATTAGTATTCTGCTCCGTTCTCAGTTTATGGACAATGACATTGGGGCAGAAGAAAAGCTGCTGACTTTCCCAGGATCACCTCTCTGGGGTGTGGAGTCGGGTACATGGTGGGATTGGCCTTTGTGAAGGTAAGGGTGATCACGTGTCAGGGCGTCCCAGCCGAGGTGAGGCCATTAAGCCTTCCAACCACACACCCTGCCTTACCATGCAGGAGAGTTGATCCCATTGTGAACCACAAGACTGTGAACTGCAGAAACCTGTTTCCACACACCTTTAAGCCAAAAGCTTTTGTAAACAGGATTAAATAAAGGTCAAGAGGAGGAGCAAGCAACCAGTTGACAGAGAGTAAACAGAGATGAGGGGCTTTGGGTTGGACGGTACTTAGGACATGGTGGAGAAGAAGAAAGGGCTTTGGGCTGTTTCTTTCTGGGACTTGAGCTGAGTAGGAAGGCTTTTTCCTTTTGGGATATCGACTTGAGTAGGAAGACCAGCTGGGTGCTTTCTCTGCCTCTCTGAGCTAGTAGGTTTTCGCCCCACCATCTGGTTCTTGAATTTTCATTGGTGAAATGGAACGATTGGGATTTTCCTTTCATTAAAATAACAACCATCTTGCCAGCCGATGCATTCTGGGTGACAGAAGATCTGCTATTCCAGGTACAAGAGTAAGTGCTTGCGGGGGGAGGGGGGGCTTTGGGGGGAGTGTCCCCGCTGCCCTGGGTTGGACAGGGACTTGACAGTAAACAAACTACAGTGTCAAGTCATTGAGGTTCAAACTTTCCCTTCTACATTGATGCAGAGTGAGTGACCGCAGTGTCCACTGGAGCTGTAGTCTCGTAGTAATGGCTTTTTTTTCCTTCTCATTTTCAATAAAGAAAATGCATTCCGTTATTACTTATGAGGTGAAACCTAAGGTAATCTCCACCTCAAAGCCTAAGAAATTCAGATGCTCTCAGTGTCCACAGAAGTCGATGGTTGTACTGGCTGGTTTTGTGTGTCAGCCTGACACAAGCCAGGGTCGTCAGAGAGAAAGGAGCATCAGCTGAGGAAATGCCTCCATGAGATCCAGCTGTAAGACATTTTCTCAATTAGTAATTAGCTGTGGGTAGAGCCATCCCTGGGCTGGTGGTCCTGGGTTCTATAAGAAAGCTGGCTGAGCAAACCACGTGAAGCAAGCCAGTAAGCAGCACCCGCCATGGCCTCTGCAGCAGCTCCTGCCTCCAGGATCATGCCCTGTTTGAGTGCCCATCCTGACTTCCTTCAGTGAGAGACAGCAGTGCTCCACAATGAATAAGCTAACAAAGCCTCATTTTTCTATTTTCTATTTTGGTGCCAGACCTGATAATCACTGCTTATGACTCTGAGATATTCTAAAGTAACCCATTCAGCTATCTCTTCTTAAAGTATAACTAAACTTCCTGGGTGTTCATGTCAGAAACAATGGTCTTTTGTGGCCCAGGGCTTCCTATGGCCAGCCTTCAGAGCCAGGCCTGCCGTGATCACTGCTCACTGAGCTCAGCATCACCTGTCGAATGAAATTTTATTCAGGAGCCATCCCATAGATAGTTTGTGAGAGGGCTAGGATTTGGTCTGAGGCATTCAGACCCAGAGTGTCACCTCAGTGACTATGGATACCATGTCTACCCCCAAGTTTGTTCCATGGTCTGTCGAGACGGTTTTGTTTTCGTTGTCAGCAGGCTCTGTGATTCACTAGGAGACAAGCTTCTGGATGTGTGAGTGGATGAGGGCTTTTCTATATTGGGTCAATGAGGAGGGAAGACCCGTTCCAAATGTGGGCAGCTCCATTCCTCAGGCTGGGGTTTCAGGCTAAATAAAAAGAAGGTGAACTGAATCCCAGCATTCATCACTCTCTGCCTTCCTGACTGTGGGTGAACTGTGACCAGCCGCCTCAAGCTCCTGCTGCCAATTTCTTCACAGGGGAAAAAGACATACACTTGGGGCCAGGGGTGGGGGGAGGGGGCAGCTCACTGGGTCACCTGCTCGATGTGCAGGCGTGAGGAGGAGCCAAGTTCAACCCCCAGAAGCCAACATCACACAGCAGGTTGCAGTAGCTCACACCCGTCACGCTGCTGCTGGAGAGACAGTGATGTGCGGAGGGCAGTGGGGCTCTACTGGCCAGCTAGCACAAGGGCCAGGGGCAGACCCTGCCTCAAAAAACCAAGGTGGACCGCTCTTGAGAAGCAATGCCTGGGGGCAGCCTCTAGCTTACACACATAGGGAACACACGCACATACATGCGCACATAGACACACATACACGCATGCAAAGAAGTACATTCAGTGGCACACACAGATGTTCTGACTACTACATAGACTCGGGTCTCTGTGTTTTGATCGCACTCAGATCCAGGACATTTGTCCTGTAGCTACCTAGGCAGAATTTGGGGGTTTTATTTGGACGGTAAAGCTTAGCCGAACAAAGATGAAGCGGTTTCAGAAAGGCCGCGTTACGTGTTATATTCACATCCTCTGTAGCTTCGCTGGGTCTCGTGTAAGTGAGGGAGAGGTGTCTGTACTGCCCACTTCACGCCATTTCTTGGCACTACCGTGAGGAAGGAATATGAAAGCAAGAACTCAGGGGTTTGGGGACTTCTTAAGAACCACCTCTTATTGCAACTTAATTAAGAGGCTCAGCTGAGAGGCGCCAGGCTATCCAACAGAGGGTGACGGGCCCCCGCATGGTTCAGGGCTGCGGAGCGCCACAGCTTTTATTAGTCCTGCCCGCTTCCATGAAAGCAAAGTAGGCTTGCGCTCCACTCGGGGACTAATCCATTAGTCACTGCAAAATCTCCGAGGACAGGCAGGTCCATTTCAAACCTAATTTGCAGTTGGCTTTTCATTTTAGTGGTTTTGGAATGGAATTCATCTCCTAAACCCTAGAGTGTTTGGTTACCTCATGCAAATATTGAATACCCAGAGCGAAATTTCAATAGAACACTAACAATTTGCTTTCCTGGCCATCAGCCTCATTTGTCAAAGCCATTGACCCAGGTCTGTAAGGAAATGTCACTCTTGCCCCCTTTATAATGGCTTTATGCAAATGGCTTTCAAGGCTTAATTCTGTGGAAATGTTTAGGGAGAAAGAATACAGGGAGTGAGGCTAGACAGAGACAGGAGATGAACCAGAAGATGGTCAGGAAGGAATTGGGAAGAGGGATGGATCCTGGGGAGGAAGTAAGAGAAGGGGACTGACCAGCGAGAGTGTCCTGAGCATCTTCATGTGGACTGTCCCTGACACCCAGAAGGCAATGGGGATCAGTTCCTGACCAGTGCCCTTGTTGGGACAAGATAATGACTTCTAAGAGGATTGAATACAAACTCCTGCCATCTTGGCTGAAAAGAGAGAGTGAGGGAAGGAAGAATGTAAATTTACCAAGTGGCTAAACATCCCCAGTGGGAAGGCATACTTGGAGCCCATGGTAGGTATAACAGGCTATAGGGGCTCCCAGCTTCCTAAACTGATCTGCCTGGGTGCTCTGGTTGGCGAAACCATCCTCCACAGGTCCATGTATTCCTGGACTTGTCCCCAGCTGGCACTGCTGCTTTTGGGGGTGGTTGGAACTGAGGAAGGTATGGCCCAGCTGGAGTAGGTGGCTCTCGGAAGGCACCTGTGAAGGTTATATTGGGTCCTCAGCTACTCCCCCTGATTTCTCTTCAGAATGAGGTAAGAGCCTCTACCTTACAGTCCTAGCGACATGACATTTTATCTGAGGGCCAGTGGGCTGAACTTTCCAAGACCTTTGCTAAGCCCAAACCTTTGAAGTGGTTTGGTCACAGCGATGCAGAAGTAACTCCCTCCATGACTGAGCAGTATGCTTGATCTTGGCTCCCCACCAGTGTCCTTTCTTTATGCCAAAGGAAGGCATGGTTTCTCTGCCTAATTGTACAGGCCTAGGGGCCAAATAAGGAGGCCACTAGACTACCGGGATCCAGAGCCATAATTCTTTTGGTCATGCTTCCTTGGTGGTCTCCCTCTAGCTCGAATATAAATATTATTTGTGTATTGAAAAACCTTTACACACTCTTCATCCTCTATACTGTTTTCGTCATTAGCTGTGATTGATAGTTTCAGTAGTAATTTAATCCAAAATAAAAGTTTTAATCCTTAGAAAGTTATGTTCACATAAGTTTAAAAATTGCATATGTGAGAATGTATGTAATTAATAAAGTGATTGTTATGCAAGCATGAGGATCTGAGTTCAGAGGCCTAGAATCTATGTAAAGCCTGGGGCTGGTGGTGCAAGTCAGTAATCTCAACCCTAGGGAGGCAGAGGCAGGAGGATTCCTAGGGCTTGCTGGCCAGCCTCTAATTCAGTTAATAAGCTCTGGGTTCAAAGAGAGACTCAGCTTCAAAAAGCAATTTGGAGAAACTGAGGAAGACACCTGGCATCACTTCAGGCTTCCATACTTGTGTTTACACACCAGGCACACAGAGAGAGAGAGGGAAAGAGAGAAGCCACAGGGACAGAGGGTCCCCCAGAGATGTTTCCCTCTGCCATTCCTTCTGGTCATACGGATGTGTCTTCCCATGTGCAGTTGGGTCCTGACTCCGGGGACCTCTGAGAACTCCACACTTGTAACCAGTTCCATGGCCTGGATCTCTCCTCTGCCGAGCGCGGCTGCTTCTCCAGTAGATGAGCCACCAGAGCGGCTGACTGGAGATTTTATAGAATACATTTGCACAGAGCGTGGCCATGGCCCTTTCAAAAACCATGGTTCCATTTTCATCTCATGGTTTCGTTTTCTCCAGAAGAGCTGCTTTCTGGTTGAGACCATTGATTTAGACCCCCTCTTCTTTCAACTCTAGATGCTGATCTTCAGCTCAGAGATCACTACGCACTGAGCATCTTAGTTGTTACCAACATAGCATTTATGGGAAGGTCGTACGGATGGGGACTTGGGCTCCTCATGCTGAGCCACACTCACTCGTTGCTTCTTGTCTCTAACTCAGCTCTGCTGCAGGAGACGCTGACTTGGCGCCAAGCAATGCTGCCCACTGTTGGGGTACAGCCAGCCCCCAACGTTAAGCAGTTGAGACTTAGCTCAGGATGCCTTGCCCCCTTCCTGCTTGTTGGGAGAAGTGCGTGTCCTCACCTCTCTCGAGGCCAGGGCAGCTATGAGGCTAGTTTTACCTATGGTATGTGAGAAGGCCAAGTGCCACTGGGGAGCCAGAAGCCACCTGTCTGATGTGGTGGTTTTCTTGAGACATGTGTCAGGAGGCAACCTGGTCCCTGACCCAAGTAAACATGATGCACAGAACCCCTGTGAGAAAAACATGGCAGCGAGGAGAAGGAAATGTCACTCCTGGCCAGTCCTCATGACAGGGGATCTTTGTTTCTGCAGTATATACTAACCCATCCTGGCTAGTACAGAGTCATGTCCAGCTATCTGAAGCTTCTGAGGCCAAATCTGCAATGTGAAAAGTCCTACTACTTACATCTTGTTTTGGCGACCATGGTTTTGTTGCTTTTCCTACCGAGCACCTCAGTCCTTCTCTCGGTTCATGTCACAGATGCTTTCAGGATAGACTCTATGTGAACTGTGAAGCCTGTGTGCTCGGCTCAGTGCCTGGCTTCTGACGAGCACCGGAGCTGCTAACAGGCAATGTCCTGGTGCCTCTCACTGCCCTTGAGCACCGAGTCTGTGCTCACTCACAGATCCTGGCACTCATGGTCTCTGACAGTTCTCAGAAATCCAATTTTCTGCTTTGACCCAGGGTCAGAGACACCGGTCAATAAGCAAGGAGAGTGTTCATCAAAGATTGCCTTAAATAAGAATGTAAACAGAAAGGTCATTACAAGGGAAATACCACATACAGTGACCGGGGAGCTGGAGACAGCTATTCACCTAGAAGACTCAGAGAAACAGATTAGCAAGGCAGAAGGACACGCCCTGGCGTCCAGCACCTGCTGACAGACTTAGATGCTGCCCTGAGCGTGTGTCATGTCCCCCTGAGGACCCAGGGGGACCAGGAGGCTGGTGGAACCCTCACTCTAACTCAGTGTTTCTCAACCGGTAGGTTGTGACCCCTTCCGGTGTTGATTGACCCTTTCACAGGGGACCACTGGGAAGGACAGATATTTACATTACAATTCATAACAGTAGCAAGATTACAGTCACGAAGTAGCAACGAAGTAATTGCGTATTTATTATAATTATCTATTAATAAATTTTATATTTACTACATAATTATTTATGTTAAAGGGTCACAGCATTGAGAAGGGTGAGGACCACTGCTGTAACACAACCTCCACGCCCAAACCACACTAGCGAACCACGGTCAAGGGCAGTCCCAGAGGCAGTCTCCCTGTGACTGGGAAGGTCTCAGCTCCCCATCCGAGGCCTCGGCAGGTTCAGCACCGGCACTGTCAGACTTGGAGCAGAACCAGAGTATCAGCCACAACTATCGCCAAAGGTCAACCAGCCCAGCCTGGAAAATTCCTGAGTGACAACATCACCGCATTCCAATGTGGCTTCAATTTCTCCAGCGGTTTCTGGAGGGAAAGCCTAATTGAAACCGCATGAAGCCGTACAGGCACTCTATCTTAGAGGTGCAGGAAATGTGAGGAGAGATGCTTAATAATGGGTTGAGTCTTTGGGGAGGGTGCATGTACGTGTGTGGAGGCCAGGGGCTGGTGTTGTGGGTCTTTCTCAATCATTAAAAAGTAAAGAAATTTTTATTGATTCTTAGTGAATTTCAAATCATGTACCCCAATCCCACTCATCTCCCCATCCCTTCCTATCCAACCTCGACCCTTGCGACCTCCTCCCCCAAAGAAAATTAAAAAAAACAAAACCATCTCGTTGTGGAAGCTGTAGTGTGTCATAGTGGGCCCCTTTATTTGCAAACGTTCATTGCAACGAGTCGTTGGTCTGGTTCGAGGCCTCTGGCTCCTGCTGCACTGGTAATACTGCATCCTCACTGGAGCTCATCTCAGGTATCCTGTTGTTGCCCTGTGTCATGGAGATCCCACAGCTTTGGACCTGTGGGACCGGCCCCTTTCACATGCTTCGGCAGTTCATAGATGGGATAGATGTTGGGTGGGCCAGCTCAAAGCCCTGGGTCTGGACCTGGGTGGTAACTGAGTTGGTCAGCCTGTCAGCTCTCCTGTGCCGATGCTACCAGGGCGAGCTCTCCAGCACTGCCGTGGCTAGATCACTCAGTGCCAAAGCTGGCAAGGGGCAGAGCCAGCATTCCCTCTCTGAGGCCCCTGGGCTGGCTCACCCACTCTACGCCACCAGGGCCAGCTCTACGCCACCAGGGCCAGCTCTACACCACCAGGGCCAGCTCTACGCCACCAGGGCCAGCTCGACTGTGTTGTTGCCCAGTCGAAGTATAGAACCTGCTCTACCAAGTGCTACAGAACCCCTTGTTGAACCTGGCTCACTGTCTGGCTAGGCTGACTAGCCAGCAAACTGAGGGTGGGCTGGGGGGTGGGATTCCTCCTGTCTGTGTACCACCACTCTCTGCAGCGCCCCCAGACCTGGATTTTCTGTGGCTTCTGGGAATCTAAGCTCCGGTCCTCAGGCTTGCCCAACAGGCACTGTACCCACTGAGCTATCACCCCAGATCCTGTGATGGCTCTTCTCTTAGACTCAGCTGTACTTAGAGACTGAATGGCCCCTGGCCTTTCTTTTCACGCCACTGCCTTCTGGACAGACAAGTGCCTGCAATCCTGTTGTTGTCCACCGCTTCCAGGCTGAGACATTTAATAGGCATTTTAAAGTTTAAGAAACATCAAATAATTGAAAGACCCTGTCCATCAGGAATATTGCTTCCACACAACAGGAAACCAGAGTAAATGGCTTTAGATCTAGGGAATTGCGCATCCTTCTCTTAATAGCTTTAGGAACAGCTATAATGATGTCATCAGAAACCGACTCTCAGAATCCTGCTTCCTTGGCTCCCCTGTTTTCTCTTGGGACCATTCCTCCCTCCCTCCTTTCCTCCTTTCTTCTTTTCCTCCCTCTCTTCCTCCCCTTCTTTGTTTCTGTGTGTGTGCGCATGTGTGATTTACACATGTGTGTAGTTGTGTCTAGGCGTGCTCACCTGTGCATGCCATGTATGGAGGCCAAGGATGCTGATGGTTTTCCTCTGTTGCATTACAACCATTTGGGAGAGTTCTTTGTTTTATTTTGTTTCGTTTCATTTTGGCTTGGTTTGGATGAGACCCCTCTCTGAACCTTGATCTCACCCTTTCACCTAAATTGGCTGCCCGGTGAGCCTTGGGGATCCACTTATCTCTGCACCCCAGCTCTGGAGTTACAGATTTGTGCTGTCATAACTAGCTTGTTTTTTTTTTTTTTACATGAACTCTGGGGATCCAAACTCAGGTCCCCACATATGCGCAGGAAGTACTCCCCACTGAGCCAACTCCGAGCCCAGGAGAAGCCATCCTGATTCGTACATCTATAAAGGTGCCGCTCAGCTGCTAGAGGTAGCCGTTCCCTAAAGCCATATCAAGGTGCTTTGTCTTAGAATGCAGTGAGAGGGCGTAAGGGGGCAGGACATGGAATCCTGCCTTCATAAACACATCCTGGCTGTAAGTCATGGTGGACCGGTGGCCACCTGGCTCCAGGTCAAAGCCTCGGTTCTCCATCTTTTCTTGATTTGTTCAGGGAAGCAGCACTTTTCACTCATCCTTATACATTCAGGAACCAGTGTTAGATGCACACACCAGGGCCCGGCCTGTAGAATATTCATTACAATTCTGTCTGTGATAGTGAAGACCACAGGGCCAACCTGGAATGTGCCTACTACAGGCAATGGAACACCACACAGGGGTTAAAAGAGGCACACCCACATGGAACTTTGTACTTGCAAGATATAGTATCTTCTCTGTGTGAAGAGGGCATGTGTAGTCCATTTTATGCCTAAAACATTTAAAGCTGACCTCAGAGAACCCATGCTCATTGTCTCCTCAGCTTTAAGTGATTTCTATTCCCTGTGAATCTATGCTTCAGTAACTTCTCAGTGTAGAGGATACACACACACACACACACACACACACACACACACCTCAGCAGGCAGGCTCCCACCTGCCCCATCTTTCTGGACTCTTTTAGAGTTTGGTTTGCTTTGGTTTGGTTTGGTTTGGTTTGAGCAAGGTTGTTGGGCAGCCATCGTGCAATCCTCCTATAGCACTCCATGCGTTGTGATTTGTCCATTGATTGTCTGTCAGAGCTGGAGAAGGAGCTGTCAGCACAGCTGTCTCCCCAAAGGGACCTGGACTTCCTCCAGCTGCACAGAACAGGGACAGCAGCTGTCAGGTGCGAGCCTGAGCTGAGATCCGAGAGGGACCATAGCCTGGGATGGATGTGGGAGGCAGGTGTGCCCACAGGGAGGTACAGCCTGGCTGGCACTTCTGCCTGGAGCAGCCCGTGTCTTCCCGACAAGGCTGCGGAGGCATGTTGCCACCTGCTCCCACCAACCACAGTGGACCTGGAACCTAGCAGCAACCAGACCGCTCTCTGCTGATGTTCTCACTTCCTTTGATAACTGCTCCATCTCGCGGGCAGCATGAACAATGTCTGGCTTACCCTTCTGTTGCTGTGGTGAACAAAAGGAGCTCAAGAAGGAATGGCTTGATCCGGCTCTCAGGTGAAGGGCACAGTCCATCACGGTGGGAAAGCCGAAGAGGCAGGGGCTTGAAGCACTTGGCCACTTCACACCCACAACTGAGGACAGAGACTCATCAAAGTGATTCTAGACCCTCTCCAGTTCACACCTGACACCAGCCACCACTCCTCTGTCAACCTGACACCCAAACGCATTAGTTTTAAGCCACAACTTTTCACCTCTTCTCCCCACTGGCTCAGAACCATGTTGTAACATAACTTGCGTTTTAAAAGTCCCCATAGACTTTAACAACTCTTCAAAGGTTTAAAATCCCTTGATTGTGAACTATAAAATAAAAAAAAAATTTAAAAATTGAGTTGCATGTTTTCATTATACAATGGCAGAGAGTGAACACTCCTATTCCAGAAAGAAAGAATAAATACCTAGCAAGGAATGACTGGACCAAAATACAGCAGGAAAAACATGTCTTTCAGATCTGTCTGGCATTTGGGGATTGTGAGGAAATCAGCTGGGCTCCAAATGACTTAGGTAGCCTCATCCCTTTGATTCTCCTGAGTTGCCCATAGACTCTTTCTTGTGCTGGCTTTGCACTATGCCCACAGCTCTCTGTGTCTGGCATTCCACAGTCCCTGGCATCTCCAATATCTTGGATTTTCTACTGCAACTTGAGTTTCACCTTCACAGCTTCACACAGTGGCCTCTTACCGCTTCCTTACCCTCTGGGAATATACCCCCCCTAGACAATTGCCTTTGGGGAGCACTGAACCCTTTCTGGTTAGTTTTCTTCCTTCAAAAGCAATTTGGATCATCATAATACAAAACACGTGATGGGTCAAGTTTTACTCTCAGGACATCCCCACTCAGCACAGGTTTCTTTTCAGCGATGTCCTTGCTTTAACAGTCACAGCTGCTTTTTCAGCACCAGGCCTGGATGCCCTCCCATCTTGAAATTTCCTCTTCTAAACAAATAACGCTATCATCTTTTAATTCAGTTTCACCCAAACCCCAGGGTACCGGCAGAATGAAACCATGGCTATCAGTTGAAAGTGTCTTTGTTCCTCACCCCAAGAGTGCCCAGAATAAGAATTGCAAGAGCCATGAATTCACAGCCTGCTGTCCTCTACTCCAACGTCAGAAGCGATATCCACCACTTTCTCTGTCTTGTGCTTCTCAGAAGTAAGTCCCTAGGTCCAGCTGGTGTGGAATGCTAGGCAGAAAGAAAGCAAATCAGGCGGGCTGTTTACAGCCCTATGTATATCTATGTCAGATTCCTCTGATGCAAATAGCATGACCCATTGGGTGACGCCATGCTTTCTGATATTGACAGAGGCTGCCTCCTGAGTCAGGAAACATATAAATTCAAACACAGTGACATCCTTGGACCCAAAATGAATGCCTGGTGGCTGATAATCCCTTGATTATAGCTGTTTCTTTCCATCTCTTTTCTCCAAACACAGACAAAGTCTTAAGCTTTGGTCCTGACAGTCAGGGTCACAAGGACTCTCTGTCTGAAGCCCATATCCACCTCCTCATTCACAGACCTGCACTGATGAGCCTACCTGCTCTCTTAGCTCTTTACCTCAGAGAGTGTAAGTTCCTCTCTCTTCCCTTTCCCACCTCCCTCTTCCCAGCAGTTGATGAGATCTCCGGCTTTCCTGGCCTGTTTTCTTTCTTTTTTTTTTTTTTCACTCTCAGATTTAATAAAGTCACCCCTGAGTTCCACTGGGAATCCATTTTTAAATGCTTTGATCAGGACCAACAACCTGTCTCCCTGAGTCATGAGGTCCACACTCAAGAGGATGGGGCTCATGCAAGGACACAGTGCCAGGAGGAAGGAATCGCTGGGAGTCCCTCAGGAGTAGCCCACCACCCTGCCCCGGTTTAATTTTAGAGAGCTGTTAGACCACATTATGAGTAATTGACAGACAGCACGCTCCTCTATTTCCATATTTTAGGAAGAAGCTCCTGAAAATAGCCCAGTTCACACCACGGCTGTGAAAAGAAATTCTTTTTCTTTGCTGGCCTCAAACTCATAAGAAAGTGTGAGATTCTGGGGGAAGCATCCTCCAGATTTTAGCTGAATTATGTCTTTTCTTTTTCTCCAGCTTGTATCTTTATGGAATGTTGGGGGGGCCGCGGAAGCATTCAGGTTGACTCTCCTCCTGTCTCCTCCTCTCCCCTCTCCATTATGAAGAAAGAGAAAACAAACACCTTGGCTGGCCTGGAGTGCTTCAGAGTTCCTGGCGGGAGCTTGACTATCTGTCTGTTCTTCTGCCCTCTCTGATCTCTACACGGCCTGGGGCACCTTCAGCAGAGGGTTAGAGGGCCACTGCCATGATGAAGCTCCCATCAGGTGTGCTGGAGATGAGGTGTGCCACATCTACCCCTTTTCTAGAGCAACGACAAGCTGATCTGGGCACAAAACCAAATGTAACTCACCAGGCTCCACCTGAGCCTGGTCCTGCCATTGATGCTGACGGGGGCGGGAAGGGGGGCTCCACCAAAGAACCAAGCCTGCCTGCCTAGCTGGTGGAGTCTGAATGCCTGGCCCAGCTTCTGGCCAGGTCCATGGTTGGGTTCTGACTCAGCCCTGATACCATGGAGCCGAGGCAATAGACGAGGAGCTGACTCATCTGGCTGAGAGCCCAAAAGATGCATGCCAGGCCTTCCCGCAGACAAAATAAGATTACAGAGAGGCAGAGCAGAAAGTGCCTGGCCTCAAATGCTAATGCTCTTTAATCCATCCACTTAGAAAGCCAGTCATCTGCTGAGACCCAACGTGTCCAAGCAAGAGCCGTCACACTCGGGGAGCTGTCTTCCATCTCTCCCCCTTCCTATCACTAATGCAACAAAGGCTGTCACGGGCACTCTCCAGCACTCTAAGGTCCCCTCACCTGCCCCCTCCAGGACAGGGTTACATCTCTTCACTACTTGAGGTTGTCTGTGTCCATGACCTTGCCCAGCTGTGGAGATCTGAGAGGAGGGACAGTGCTGTTTCCAGGGGAATCATTAAAGAGCCTAAGAGCTCCTGCTCAGGAGCTGGGGAGCCGGATCCATCAGTACAGTGCTTGCTGTACAAACATGAGGACCTCAGTTAGGATCCACAGCACCCACATGCTAAGCCAGACACAACAGCAGGGACCTGGAGTCCCAGAGCAGGAAAGAAGAGAGACACAAGAGGATCTTAGCTTTTCTGCCTCCAAACTAGCTGATCCAGTGACTAGCTGAGCTCTGAATTCAGTGAGAGACCCTGACTCAAGAAAAGAAAGTGGAGAGAGATAGAGGAACATGGCCAAATTTGACTTCCATAAGCACACACATGTACACACACACACACACACACACACACACACACACACTGCCCATTCTCTGCCACAGTGATCACTGGAGCAGGCGTTGAGACGGTGAAGTTGAGAGATGGTGGGTCATCTGCCAGCCCAGCATTCGATAGAGTAAGAGAAGCCAGGCCTTCCTGCCATCCCTGTTAGACACAGAACATCTCTTGAGCACAGCCAGGGTGGTTCAGGGAGAGTTTGCTGTCACTGTGTCATGTGGCTATCTTAGCTAACAAATCCTCTCCTGCATCCTGACGTACTGTCTACAGACACATTTAAAGCTTACAGCTCCCTTCCAATGGCTCCCTGGCGGGGGGGGGGGGGGTCGGCGGGGGGGTGGTGGTGGAGCGGGGGACACCTGGCTGTAAAGGTGTCCTCACAGGATTCCTCCCGACAAGACAGAGACTGATATGGGCAAACAGGAATTGAGTCCTGAATTTGCATGTAATGGAAGAGGAAGAACCTTTAAATAACAGAAACTTTCCTCCTTGGGGCCTCCCCTTCTCTGAGAAGAAAGAGAGGGGGGAATGGGGTGAGGGTGGGTGAGGATGGGACTAGGAGGAGAGGAGGTAGGGAGCTGTAAAGTGACCAAATTAAAAGACAAAAACAAAACAAAACAACAAAACCCCAAACCTCTGACACTAAGGACAGACACTTTAATGGTTCTGTCGGTGGAGATTTAAACTGGAGAGCTGTTGTGTGTGCTTTTCAAGGCCTGTGTGCTTCAGATGAAGTAACGGGGGTCCCCACCTTGGGGTGTAGGCGCTTGGTGCCGTTCGGAGGTCACATGAGCTAGATAATTGCTGCCACATGCAGTGTGACGCCCATTCCATCACCACTGTGGGGTGCGGTTTGTGTTCTATCACATCGGTGAACAGGGTGACGTGTGTTCCATTGTGCGGTGTGACGTATGTTCTATGACTGTATGTCCGTGCGGTGTATATTTTACTTCAGTCCCTTAGAAAGTAGGGGGAGAAAGGTAAGAGGAAGAGCATCCAACAGTGGGGTCTGGGCTGGACGTTCATCGCCAACCACAACCGGGGAGAGCAAGGGAGCTCACACTTCTTTTGTTGACTCAGTTGTCATAGTTGGCTTCAGTTGTCAACTTGACACAAACTAGAGATGCGTGCATGGGAAGAGGGAACCTCCACAGAGGTTGCTTCCAGCACACTGGCCTTTGGACATGTCTGTGGGACATTTTCTTGGCTGGTGACTGATGTAGAAGGACCGAGTCCACTGTGGGCAGCGCCATCCCTAGGCAAGGTAAGCCCAGGCTGTATAAGAAAGGTTGCTGAATGCTCCTACCTTGAGTTCCTGCCTTGGCCTCTCTCCATGATGGGCTGTGTAGCCTGTAAGCCAAATAAACCATTTCCTCCACAAGCTGCTTTTGGCCATGATATCTTATCACAGTGACGGAGGGGCAAACTGGGGCACAAAATGAGTGAGCTACAAGGAGCTGTCAGAGGCTGAAAAGCAGAGTGTGAAACAAAATAAAATTAAAAGCAAATGCTAAGCTTAGCTCATAGATGGGCATGGTATGACCAATGTATACATGAATGAACTGTCAAAAAAAAAATAAAGGAAATAATTAATTAAAAATGTTCAGTGGAGTTGATGCTGTTGACACCTGTCACCCAAGCCCCTCCGGGGTCAGACCTTCTAAACCCAGGGAATAGGGGGCACTGGGAAGCTGGGCCACCAGAGTCTGACCCCGGGTCTTCGTCTACCAGGTCGGGAGCTCATGGGCAATTGTCTGTGCTCCTCTGCTCCCAAACAAGCCTCAAGAAACCTCACATCTATTTCCCTCATCAGCAACCACCTCCTGGGTTGTGTGTCTGTCTGTCCTCTTTCCAGCTGCCCAGCCCCCTCCCACCCCCCATGGAGATGACAGATATTTCTGCTCCGTTCTCATTTGCATGGGCTCCATCAAGTCCCCACATTGTCATTTCCATTCCTCTGTGCTAAGAGATTCTCCAGGAAGTCGCTAACTAGAGCACGCTCACCCCAGAAGCCTTCTGGATCATCAAATTTTTGAATAAATATCTTTTTATTTGCTGCCCCTGCTGAGAAGCCTATGAGCATCGGTGCTAAACCTGGAAGGTTTCATTATTTTCCTAAGACTGATGCCAGTCAGCCCCGAGATCGCCTTGAAGTGCCTGCGCCTGCGAGGAACCTGGCAGCCTCACACAATCAGACTCTTAGGCTCATTAGAATGGAGATTTGCATCTGTAGTCAGGCGCAGGTGATAAGAAGAGACACATCCGAGCCTCAACCCTTCCTAAAGGGATTGTATGTGCTATGGAACACTGGGGGGGGGGGGGTGTCTTACATGTGTCCATGCGTGTCTATGCATGTAGAGACTGGAGGTCGACATTTGATCTCTTTTGCAATTGCCTTCACTTTTTCTTTTTCTTTTTCTTTTCTTTTTTTTTTTTTTAAGCTTAGACCTTTCACTCAACATGGAGCTTGTGAATTTAGCTAGGCTAAGCCAGCCTGTGAGCCCCATGGATCCTCCTGCCTCTGTGTCCCTTGCATTAGGACTGTAGCCACAGGCTCCCACATATGGCTTTTTTAGGCAAGTGCTATGGACCTGAACTCAGTTCTTCATTCTTGTAAAGCACAGACTTGACTGAGTGAGCCACATCCTCGGGCCTTTCGCTGATAAAGGCTGTAGGAGATCACAAAGCATCGTCACAGCGCATACTTTCTGCCATCGTTCGCCCACTTCTGCAGCTTCTGGGCCAATAGACAATCCGCTGCTCAGGCTGGGCCTCACTGGAGACAGGCAGGGGTGCAGGGCACTTGCTTAGCATGTGGGAAGCCTTGGATTCCAACCCCAGCAGCACACACACACACACACACACACACACACACACAAGCAATCCTAGTGATTCGGGAGGCAAACAGACACACACCGAGACACTTCGTCCAGAGAATGCACACTCGCCCTGCAGTCTGAGGGCCTCCCAGGCAGAGCATGTCCCAACGTGTGCGGGCACGTGGGCCTCCAGGGAGCTGGGGTCTTAGCAGGAAACACAAATACGGAAACCCATGATGGCAGCACAAGACGCTAATAGAACCACGGGTGGTTGACCTGCTCAGCTCCCTCTAACAGGGACTGCAGTTTCAGTTTGCCCTCACTCAGTTAAAACAAAAACAAAGCAAACAAACAAAAAAATAACTGACCTCAAAACCCTGGGCAGAGGCGGGAACTTGACCTCGCTGGTCCCCACGGTGGACTGAAGACTCGCAGCCCCACTTGCGCTCTTGTGCTCAGGGCTGCTGCTGTTCAGTGTTTGTACTGCTCTCTGTCTCAGTTTCCCAGGATGGAGATGAAAAATGTCTACGGACCCATGCACAGAAAGCAGCCAAGGATGGAAAGATGGAGCACAGAGAAGGCTTCCCTCCCCTCTGTCCTCCTCACCACCTCCATTCCAGGTCAGATCTGCTGGTGTGGCCTCGGTGGCTTGCGTCGGCTCAGCAGCCATCTTTCTGAAACAGACCCACTGGCTGGCTGTCCTCTCCGGGGTCTCTGTGAAACATGGTGAGATCATTGACTGAGTGGGCTGGCTCTTGCTGCCTGGGTGGTGTACTGAATCCAGTCAAGAGGTCAGCAGTAGGCAACACCAGGTGCTAAGGGTGGCCACTGTGTCCTTTATGCCCTGATGGCTTCCCTAGCCTCGACCTCCACTGCCTCCAAGTCTTGTTTGACTCTAATACGACTCAACCTAGAAAAGAAGATGGCTTACAAACCACACGTCTAAGTGTTTCCCTGGCAATTCGTTCAGGCAGCTTAAATCCCAGCCATAGCTCAGTTGGCAGAGTGCTTGCCCAGCAAGTTCAAACCACTGGGTTCCGTCCCCCAAACTGTATAAACAGGGTGCAGGGATGAACACTTGTAGTGCCCGTAGTTGGGAAGTGGAGGCAGGAGGATGAGAGGAGTTTGATGTTATTCTCTACTATACAGCGAGTTTGAAGCCAACCTGAGATACATAAGACTGACACAAAACAACAAACAAACAAACAATGACAAAAACCCCAAAGCAATATAAAATAACACACTCGGAGCTGGAGAGGGGGCTCGGCAGTCAAGAGCATTCACTACTCTTGCGGAGGACCGAAGTTCAATTCCCAGTACTCCACATCAGGAGGCTCATAACCCCCTGTAACTCCAGCTCTGGGGGTTCAAAGCCCCTTTCAGGCATCTGTGGGCACCCAAAGTCAGGTGTGCATGCACATAAATAGAAGCAAACAAACCTTTAAAGAGAATGAATACGCTTGACACGCTATAGTCAAGTGTAGTCTCAGCCCAGCACTCCGCTGCCCCCAAGGTCACTTCCTCGGTTTTCCAGTGTATCCTACCTTTTTTTATGCAAATACAAACTCGATGAGCATAATTTAGCATCTTGCTGTCATGTGGCACTTTGCCTCTGTGCAACGATAATGATCCCACCTCCTCTCTGTGTTCTATCCATTTCCGACTCTTTCCGAATGCCCGTATCCCACCGTCTTTGTTTGATTTGGGTTTTATTTTTAATCAGCCTCCCACAGAGGGGTGTTCAGATTGTTTCTGTCTCTGGTTCCCACCAACAAAACTGTGATGAATGACCTTGGCTGTCAGTATCCGGATGCGGGAACCCGCAGCAGCAGAAGCACGCAGGAGCTGTTGTACGGGCGCAGAGACCAAGTGTGTGTGCTATTTCACAGGGACGGCCTCTGTTGGCCTAGCACCATTAGACTTCCGGGGGCAGCTGTTGGGGACCTACAGTTCCCTGTGGTCCTATCAGCACAGAATAATCACCAAAGTTTTGAGTTTTTCCCCTTAAGGTAAGTGAAAGGTGGATCGTTCCATGAATGCTACTGGAGTTGGGCATGGCTCAGTGGCCACAGAAGTGTGAAGACTAGAATTCAGGTCTAGAACCTACTAAAAACTGGGTAGACGTAGGGGCTGCTTATAATCCAAACACTTAGGGGGGTCAAGACAAGGGATCCCTGGGACAAGCTGGCAGGCTAGACTAGCTGAATCAGAGAGCTCTGAACTCAATGAGGCACCCCGCCTATAATGGAGGGTTTTAGAGGATACCCAATGTCAACCTAACATACATGTGCACACATGTGCACACGCACCTGAACACACGTGTGCCCATACTTATGAGAACATGCATTCGTATACACATGTACACCACACACATGCACATGCCGAAGGAAGAGAATATATATATTTCATCAAAACAATGTATATTTAAAAGACAATTAGGATCCTATACATTGAGTGACTCTACTTTGTTATCACTGGTCATGCTTGAGGAGAGAATGACACTATTATGGTTGGATGTTCAATGTTCTCTGAAGGTTCAGATGCTGACATCTTGGTCCCCAGTGCAGTGCTCAGAGATGGGGCATCGTGAAGGCTCTGGTCCAATCAGTAGAGGGATGTGTTGATTGCTGGACCAGAAGGACTGCTAGGCTGGGTAGACACTGGGAGGTAGGGCTGACTGAAGGAAGCAGGTCACCGAGGTGGCCATGTGAGGAGGGCATGCCTGGTATCACCTTGTCTGCTTCCTTGCTGCCTCAAGGAGAGCAGCCTCCACCACCTCAGGCCTAAAGCTATGGCACTAGATGACCATGGACTGAAACGGGCCCAGGGAGACCCTTCCCCTTCTAAACCACTCCTGTCAGGTGATTGTCACAGGAGTGGCAAGTTTGGCTAGCACAGATGCCAAGCCGAGGGCATTCTGCCATGCAGCTGACTTACAACGCAAGGGATGAACTATCTCACGAATGGTAAGTGAGCCAACCTCCTGCCAGGGCCATGTAGTCGAGAAGATGCCTTGGAGTCTCTTTAGAATTACCTTAACTGAAGTCCCCAGAAATAAACCACAGCGACACCGGCCATTCTACAAGGCTGAAGGGCTGGTCAGAACTTCAGTGACTGTGGCGACACTAGAATGCTGCAGATCCAGAAGCCAAGTTATGCTGGACTGTCTTAGCCCCTAAATAACCAGTTATTGTCCACGTCTATGCATGACCTAACACCTTCGTGGCTATTAGGTAGATTCTTTTGAAATTTTGCAGAGACACAGGTCATTGTGCTGCTGACCTACCCTTTACTATAAAGCCCTCTAGACCAGAACACCCATGCCACCCCCACAATCTGCCAAAGCGGAGATGGGCTCTGTCACATCACCTCGGCAACTTGATGAACTGTGCTGCGCCTGGCCAGCTGACAGCTAGTGGCCTCGTTTCCCTTCCTGGAGTAATATTAGATTTCACAGCGAGATCGTCGGCCAGAGAAAGGCTCGTGGCTAACAGCTAATGTCTCCGGAACACGTGTTTGTGCTCACGTTCTGCACCTTTATTGCTCAACCAGACGCCACAATTCTTCCTGCTGAGCGGCAGCCTGGCGAGACTCATCTGTCTCACGTGCAATTCAAGTTGAGGTCCATTAAGCGAGGCGATTCCTGGCCTGTTTGTATGCTTTTCAAAAACCGTGCAGCCAATTCTCCAGCACTGCGGCTCTCTCGCTTTTTTTTTTTTTAAACAAATAACTGAAAGGATTCAGATAATATTTAAAGCGGTCTCATATTCTTTATTATGCTGTTTCAGGAAATGGTGACAATTTGGAACCCCAGGGACAGTGCATCCATATGGCATAATGTATTGCTTTATAAAATATATTTTATTCATTTGTGTGTATGTCTGTGTATGGGGTGTGTGTGTATGTGTGTTTACATGTTCATGTGTGAAGGTAAATTCATGCAATGGTGAATGTATAGGGGATCAGGGGTTAGCCTTGATCCTGTTCCCTGCCTTACACCCTGTTTGGGGGCGGAACCTCCACATGGGTGCCATGGGACATGCACACATGAAACATACGTAAATACAAATTCAAATTCTATGAAAACATTAATACATAAAACGTATATGTGACATGTATGCATATACATTCATTCGTACATACATATATATGCATTGTTTCTACCATGGTAGTCCCAGCCGATGTCCAGACACTGCCCTCACTTGTCTCCTGGGCTGGACATCAGCCTCCACTCCAGTCCCTCTCCCCAGTCTATTCTTAACCTGAGTGGTCGGTCCCTTTACAGGTAAATCGGATCTTGCCATACTTTCTGCCTTCCACAGATAAAGGTCAGAGCCCTGGTACGGTTTAGCCTTCCCTCATCTCTATCCTCCTCTTGTCTCCTCCCCCTGCTATAATCTTCCACCCATGGACAAACAGACCTACCTCGGAGCCTTTGCACGCTGTCTCCTATCAATAGCTTTTCCTCAGAGTCTCCCCATTTCCCACCTTGTGGGGTTCACACCAGTCTCTTCTGAAGAAGCCCCCTGTGCCCCTTCGCTTCCTCACTCAGCATCCCACTGCTTTCCGAGTCACATGAGACCCCTTCTGTCTGGTGATTGTCTCTGGCCAGAACTCAAGCCTAGGAACACATCTGCCCAGAGCAGATGCTCAATCCCATCCAGAATGAGTCACTGAGGGGCTAGTTGTGATGCCAAGCACAGCGGCTCTCCTTGGAGTCAGAAAGGGCAAAGGAAACACCAACAATGAACCTCACATGGTCAAATTCAGAAATGCTCAACCATTTTTAAAGCATCCTTTTAGCACCTCCCAGTTGCCGTGGCCTTTGAAGAAAGCAATTAGGCCCAGAGCTCCACCTAAAGTAGGCGCTGTTTTCAATTCACAGTCTTTGCCCACTCAGCAGCCATGCCCATCTCGTCCCAGAGTCAATTGTATTTTGGAGAAGAGCGAAGCTTGACAAGAGAAACCACTGCCCCTGTCAGTCGGCACTGAGACCCACAGCACCAAGTGTCAGTGCTGATGGGAGCTGAACTGGGAGCTGCTCAGGCAGGACATTTTGCGTAATCGGAAGGCGAAGCCAACAGCAATAAAGAACACTAACCTTGGATGCCCAACGGTTTATGAAGCAGATCCTGGAAAACAAATAGAGCAGAGGCAACCAGTGAGCTCAGCCTGTCGCTTTTATGAACGCAACAGAGGAACCTGCCTGGGGAGGCTGTAGGTGTGGTTAAATCAAGGGCTGCGAGTGAGGGCAGGACACAGGCTGAAATCAGCTGTCCCCCCTCCAGCTGCGCCGTCCTCGACAAAGCTGCATTAGGAAGAAGCATTGAGCTCAGGAGAGGCCACAGCACACAGGCCCACAGGGGACCTGGGCTGCCGGACACACTGGCGGGATACTCTGACACCTCGGTGCTCTGTGGAAGTGGCTGTAGGAGCCGCTCAGCAGCCCCAGGGGCGAAGATGGGGACTGTCACTCTCCTGCTTCTTCTGTGTCCCATCAGGGCAGGAGAGCAAGAGCCAAGCATGTGCCAGTGCCCTGCCTGTGCTCCTGTGGGAATGGGAAGAAAGAGCCATCCTCAGTCCATGTTCCTGAGTGGGGGAAGGGAGGGGATGGCGAGAGAGCCTCTTCCTGTGGAAGCTCGTTTGTTCCTGCAGCCCGAGGCAGCCTGCTCTGTTCTTATTGGCTCTTTGTTCTGGCTAGCCCAGCCAGGACTCAGAGAGGAGGCAAGCAGGGGATGCCTTTCTTGGAGACTTCAGGATGGCCGAGGCCAGCACAGCATAGCAGTGGTGTGTCTTCAGTCCCAGTGACTTCCAATGTTCCAGTGATTTCGGCAGTGCCGTGGGAGCCTCTCCGCCGTTCTGTCACGTGGGCAGTGCTGGCCACAGGTGGGTTTTTGAAAACGGAGGCCCACAAAATTCAGTTTTCTTTTGTAGGTGTAAGAAAAACTTCCTGCCCAGCGAGGTTGCACTGGGAACTTCTGTGACACGTGAGCTACGCTGTGTGTGGCAGTGGCTCTGTTTTGGGGGGTTTTGGAATCCTTCTGATGTGGGGTCTAGTTGGAGGAAGTGGGTCAGTTGTGGGTGGGCCTGGGTGGGCCTTTATCAGCCCCACCCCTGTTAGAGCGGGCGGGGCTGTTTCCTCAGCCTCTAACACAGTGGTTCTCAATCTTCCTAAAGCTTCGGCCTTCATACAGTCCCTCCCATGCTGGTGACCGGCAAACCATAACATTATTTCGTTGCTACTTCATAACTGTAATTTTGTTGGTGTTAGGAATCAGAATGTAAGTATCTTACCTGCAGGATATCTGATCTATGATCCCCAAAGGGGATCCAACCTGCAGGTTGAAAACCGGATGCTCTAGGAGATAAGCAAATGGAGATTCCCGTAGTGAGAGATTCCCAGCAGCCACAGCCGGGAGCCGCCACCAGAGACTGCTTTCTCACACTGTGAGCCCAGATGAAGCTTTCCTCCCTTAAGGAGCATCTTTTGTGACTGTTCTCAATGGTGGTGCAGTGTTTACATATTTGAGTAATAGGAAAGGCATACCTTTGCATTTGTTAAACTAGGCAGCCATGGCCTGTGGCTGGCTTAGGAGTATTAAGCTATGGGTTTTTTGTTTGTTTGTTTTATTTTGTTTTGTTTTTTGACCTGAAAGAGCCAGAAAAACTGTAGCCAAGAAAAGGGAAATTTAGCCCCATGCCTGCTTCTCATCCACATCCATTTGTCCTGCCTATGTCTGCTGATGCCTGAGGTTTGCAAGGGTCCCCGACTCCCAGAACCCCACCAACTCCAGAAGCAACACATGGCCTCCCTAGGCTTTCCCAGGGCCTGCCTCATACTCTCTGCTTTCACTCTCAAGGCTCCCTTCTCCCTCTGATATTTTCCTCCCAGAACTCTGAGCTGGAGAAACCCTGAGCTGGAGCAGCCATGTCCTGGAGGAGTCTTACACCTACTTTTACTATCAGGAATGAGCCGCTCTGTCTGTGGGTCACGGAGAGGCACTGAGCCCCAACTGCAGACCAGTCATCCGCTAACACATGCAAGTGAGTTTACACCCAGCACAGACCAGAGGCCGTGTCACAGACACTTTGCCAAGCCATTTTGGAGCTGTAAGCATCTGGCCTGCTTCCAGACTGAATCTGTTTTGGCACATAGTGGCCATGGGACTGTGAAGCTCCAACTCTGAAGCTGATAATGGGTTTGTGGGGGATCATAAGCCATGAGGAGATGGCCTCCAGTTAGCACGGCCAGAACAGAATAGGACTCAGGATGAAGGAGATGAGTCATCATGACCTTCATAATGACCTCTGCACCATCAGAGGTTGGAAGCGGAATTTTCAAAATGCCTGCCTCATTTGCTGGGCAATCTGCCTGGCTAGAGTGACAGTGGTCACCTTTGTCTGCCTCCATTTCCAGGTAGTCATAGGCACGACAGGGTAAGAGATACCAACAGACCAAGGAAGAAAAGCAATAGCTCATTTCTAAGTCTTTTCACGGTTCATTGATGAGCAGGTGAGAAGATACCCCATGTCCAGCAGTGGCAGAAACTCACCGTCAGACACTGACATGAACTGACATGGCACCAGCAGTGACAACTCTGACACCGTGTCAGCACCTTCTGGTGCCCACACACTGGGATACAAGGTAAGCCATACATCAGAGCTAAGGCTGGAACATGTGACCCAATCACCTGGCAATTCCCCCTGACCTGGAAGTGGATCGGGTGAGCAGAAGGCAGGAATTGGTTCAAGCAGGTGAACATGACTCTGGGGCTGGAGGGATTGGAGCGATGCCCTGGGGCAGGTGTGGCTGGATGTCCCTTAGCTGAGGGACAGTTTCCTGTTTCCTGCCCTTTACTGTCAGCTCATTCCAGTCAGTGGAATCTGCTGAGTGTGAGGAGGAGTTAGGGGAAGATGAGAGGTGTGCCTGGCCAGATACTGCCATGTGTCCTGTGTCTCAGGATGCTGTCAGGTGTCCTGTGTTCTGGATTCTCCCGTGTGTCCTGTGTTCTCTAGGTGCTATCATGTGTCCTATGTTCTGGATTCTCCCGTGTGTCCTGTGTTCTCAGGATGCAGCCATGTGTCCTATGTTCTGGGTACTGTCACGTGTCCATGTGTCCCATGTTCCCAGGCTGCTACTATGTGTCCCTGGATACTGTCATGTGTTCTGTGGATGTTCCCATGGTCATAGGTGTCATTTTTTTATAAGCAAGGAGACCCCTCAGAGTGTGACTTCTAAGTTATTAAATTACTCTCTGAGCCAATTACCTTCAGAATCCCCATGTGGGGGAAAAAATACAGCTTCATAATCACACTACTTTTGACGAGAATTGCCAGTCACACTTAACCTCATAATTGGAGCCATTGGAAACCTCGCAGCCACCCCACCAAGTGACACCATCATAAAGGTGAGCAGAGCCAGGTAGTGCCCTGGCAGCATTGTGAAAGCTCCTAAATCCCCCTGCCCATGAATCTTTGTCTCTGGCTTGTTCAATCTCATGACTTAGCAGGAGGTTAGCAAGGGCCAGACTAATGGATTCCCCAAAACAGGACATAAGGAACAAAAGGTAGCAGTGGGTTCTCTACATGGCCAGCGCAGAGACCCCCAGACAAGATATAAACAGCAGAGTTGGTAGTGGTGGAGCAGCTGGGTCCAGGTTCAGGGACTTTTCTCTCCAGGAGAGGATGCGCTGAAGGCACTTACCTTTCCCCTACTGAACTGTGCAAGTTCAGGGGTTCTTGGTCCCTATACATAGTCTTGCACTTGATGCACTTATTTATAACAGACTGAATTCTGGAACTTCATGAAAGTGTGCCCCCATCCTGGAAGGGCCCACCTGAGGGAGGCGCAGGCAGGCACAACAGGGAGAGGAGAAACTGAAACCTGGGGCCTACCAGGATCAGGGTTACTGCCGCTTGCCCTGGCTGCTCTTTAGAAATTTCCAAGCCGTTCTTGCTTCCCAGCTTGCTCTAATTGGGTTTTTGAATGCTTGCTCGCTCTGCTCCTGTGTCCCTTCTGAATTCTCTTTTGAGAGCAGAAGAATGGAGGAGGCTAACAGGGTGAAGACTGGAGGAAATTGGAGCCCTCCCCATGGCACTGCGGCCTGGTACACTGTCTCCCGATGGTTCTGTGGGGGGGTTAGACTTCTTTCTTACATCAAAACCTCTAACTTCTGCCTGACAAAGGACAACGCCCGTGAGGAGAAGGTAGGACTGTCTAGTTCCAGCCCAACAAAGGAGCAATTTAATACGCTGCAAGGCAATAAGGAAAAGGCCTGTTGATTGATAGAAAAATGGATAAAGGATACGAATGGGTAGTCTATAAATAAGAAATGCAAACAACCAATAAGCATAAGAAAAGATGGAAATGTGCTTTTTAATTAGACAAGTGAAAATGGCTATTAGATTCGCTTATCAGATTGGCAAGGCAAAGCATGCCAGGCTGAGAGTAAACAGACATTCCCGGGGGTCCTAGCTAAACAGGTACAGACGTTCTGACAGGCACTTGGCAGGAGCTACCAAACTAGAACGAGAATGTTCTGCCTTTCATGTAAATCAGCACCCAGGCAGGAAAATGAAAACTGCTCTGATACGACAAAGAAACAGCCAAACTCAAGTCCACTGTGACGGTGACAGGGGGCTGGGGCCAAGAGCAGGTACTGAGGGAAGCCAGGGCAGAGGGATGGTCCCGCAGCTCTGGAGACCGGGAGACAGAACAAAGTAAGAAAGATGTATGATTTCTGGGGCTCTGGGTGGGTCTGCCTTTCCTGGGTGACCCCAGCAGTCAAGGAGAAGGACAAAGACAGTGTTCTGATGTCCACATCCAGAAAGACGCAGGCATACCCTACTCTTGCTATAAATACAGGGTAATCAACAATGTTGGTTGTGAGGGGTTGTCTAGGGTAGGTTAACTGAGACGGAAAGACCCACCTTAGCTGTGGCTGACACCAACCACCTCGCACTCCTGCCACCGTGACTCCCCCACAATGATAGATGGCACCCTCAAACCGTAAGCCAGTGAGCCTTTCCTCCTCTAGCAGGGGGTGTCCAGACAGGGCTTCTCTGTGTAGCCCTGGTTGTTCTGGAACTCTCTCTGTAGATCAGGCTGGCCTCAAACTCAGAGATCCACCTGCCTCTGCCTCCCGAGGGCTGGGATTAAAGGCGAGCGCCAGCACGCCTGGCCAAACCTTTGTTTCTTAAGTTGCTTTTGTCAGGGTATTTTGTCAAAACAAGAAGACTAATCAAAACAAGCTAAGTCCCCTGAAAATGAGGCCTTGGGAAAACAAAAACAAGACTCAGAAAGTGAGCAGAAGAAGGCAGGCTGGTGAGCATCTCATGAAGAAGCTTGTGGGCAAGCAAGGCATGAGGCTACCAGAAAATACCATGTGCTTACGTAGGCCCACTTACGTCTGCCCACTCCAACAAAGTCCAAGGGAGGAACCCGGACTTCCATCTCTAATCTGCAGCAGCAAAGAACCCAAGAAGCCACCAAGACGATGGCAGGCAGGCCACATGGGGAGCCAGGCGGCCATCCTGGCTTCGCTGTCAGTGGAGGCCAGGATTGAAGTCCTAAAGAGACAGGCCTGATCGTCTAGCCACGAGCTGTCCACAGAGACACAGTAGAAGCTGAGCGCCCAGCCCTGTGCTACATCCCTCAGGAACGCCTGAGACTCAGTGGAGCCAGACGAAAACCAGGACTTTAACTTCATCCTGGTGATGACTGTGCATTGTCACCCTTCTCCACAGAGTGGCACGGAAGGAGGACCAACAACACCAGAAGCCATAAAACCCAGACCCACCCACACACACACCAACACACCCTCCAGCATGTGAAGGATTCCGTGAAAAATGGTTCATCTTTCCAAGAGCCAGGAAAACAGTAACATGAACTGGAAACAACCACCAAAAAAAAAAAAAAAGCCGTCACCAAAACAACGCAGAGGTCACATGATCTCACCAGCCTCCCGGGAGCACTGAATGACAGAGCAGCCTCATCAAGAACTAGAAAGCACAGGATTAAGAACCTGCATATAAGCTTGAGGACCTGAGTTTGGATCACCATCACCCGTGTAAAAGCCGGATGTAGTGATGAATACCTGTAACCATTGTGGGAGGCAAAGACACGTGGATCCCTGGAGCTTGCTGGCCAGCCAGCCTAGCTGAACTGATGAGCTCTGGGTTCAGTGAGAGGCCCTGTGTGGTGGTTTGAATGACAATGGCCCCCATAGGCTCATAAGGAGTGGCACTATTAGGAGGTACAGCTTTGTTGGAGGAAGTGTGCCACTGGGCTTTGAGGTTTGAGAAGCCCAAGCCAGATCCATTGTCATCTCTCTCTTCCTGCTGCCTGCCAATCCAGATTCGAGCCCTTGGATCTTCTCCTGCACCACATCTGCCTGCATACCCCCATGCTTCCCACCGGGATGACGATGGACTGAACCTCCGAACCGCAAGCCAGCACCAAACAAGTGTTTGTGTGTGGTCATGGTGTCCCTTCACAGCAAAAGAACAGTGACCGAGACACTGTTTCAAAAACTAAAGTGCTGAGTGGCAGAGGAAGACACTTCATGCTGACCTCTGACCTCCACAGGCACATTCAACAACAATATACAAACACATACACTCCACACATATGCACACACACACACACACACACAAATAGAGTGAGGAAATCAACGAGAAATTTTAGAACAAAAAAAAAAATACAATCACTAAAACTGGACAAATACTGGGTGGCCTGCTCCAAAAAACAAGGGGCAGACATTACTCTAACGAAAGTGCAGAGCCCAGCACCCACCATTCCCACCGCTGACATCTGAGGCAGCGCCCTTACCATGAGACTGCTGTGGTCTCTGTGCATGGAAATAACATGCCTGTCGCCACTACGGCAGCTCTGTGTCTCCTGACTTGTGTGACACCATGACAGCTATCTTCTCCGTCAGCAGTGCTCACTCTTCACTCTGGTAGAACCATACGGACTCCAGGCTAAGCTCACATAACCGAGCAGAGACTGCTCCCAAGTGGCCCAGGCAGCGTAGACAGCGTCTACTTTGCTCCTTCAGCTTCCACACTTCTCTAGAAACATGGATATTCTGTTCACTCAGTTTCCTCTGTTCCCATCACTAAATTCTCTCACTGCCTGTAACCCACCTCTCAACACATCCACTCAAGTAGGACGGAGTTTTCTGTCTTCCTTAGCAACCCTGGGGAAGGGCTGCTTCCATTTCTGCCTCACAGCTGGCCCTGGAGATTTCTCATGTGCTTCATGTCTGTCCTGGGGACTCAGTGGTCTGAGGCTGGGGTCCCTCAGTGTCCTCTCTCTCTCATGTGGGACACCTCCTCCTCCCACAGCCTACTGGCACTCTGCAGGTCTACAACGACCTTGCCTTTACCTCACCCTTGACCTCTAGCAGGCTCTAAAGTCTGCTGAGGAATGTGAGCCCTGTTCACTTCCGGCTTCCAGTTTGTTCTGTCAGCCATGATCCTGATTTGAGCTCAGCTCCTTCCTTCTGGAGCTGCCAGCGTTTCCTGATTCTCCCAGATCTTCACGAGACCATGCTGAGGTCCCCAGTGCTGCATTCAATCTTAATTATTATAAGGATTTGAAGGGGCCCAGAAAGTACATCTCTGCTAATAATGTCATGAAACTTACTTGTAAAGTTCTGAAAATGGCAGGAAGAAAAAGAAACCTATGTTATTCACTGTTTCTTCTTTCAGTGAAGTAAAGTTGTCACGGCAGGTTCAAACCATTGCCTTCCTGGATGGGACTCCGGACTTGGGACCACTGTGCTGAGAACTCTCTCTATTTGCCTCCAACTCGGGCAGGCTCCCAGGAGACACTCAGACCCCTGGGCCTGTCACCTGTACAGAGTGAGGCAGGCCAGGCCAGCATTCCCCAGACTTGAGGCTTTTGCCTGAGGTAACCGCATCAGAGCAGCCTCGGGGACCTGGAGGCAGAGCCAGCCCCTCAGCTGTCACCGAAAGGCCTCACAGCCTCCACAGGCCCTTGGAACCCCTTTTTCTTGGAAATGTGTCTGTTTTCCCTTCACTTGAGGGCAGGGAGCCCTTCAGCTGCCTGGAGCCAGGACCAACCTACGGCTGCAGTCTCTGAAACCACAGCCTCCTGGGACAGACCATCATGTGCCTTCTGTGCCCATCAAGCCTTGGCCTTGACCCCAGCTAGGCCTCAGGAGCCGGGCATCCTGGGTAAGCTGGAGCCTTCAGATCCACAGACAGAGCCAGTCCCTTCTCCCTCTGCCTCAGCCCCACCTTGAATGTTCTTTGCTTGAGCTACAGAACTGCATAAACACAGAGTGTGCACACAGGATCCCGCCTGGCCGTGGATCCCTGACTCCAGCTGGTCTAAGCCCCAGTGACCAAGATCTACAGAGTTAAGATGCAGGAGGACAGCCAAGACCTCCACTGGGATGACTGAAGAGGGCAGAGGTCACTCACTGAAGATATTTATTTTACAGTTTCTTACATTGCACTAACCACCTAATTGTTAGCTCTAAGCTCCATAAAGAACTAACACAGCACTTTCAACTTCTGGCGCACACCCTCTGCCCTCCGTGTGATAAGCTATTGTCTCTCAAAGACAAATCTGGAGATTCTTAAAGGCAGATTCTCGGGCTGGGGACACTCAGTGGGGATCAAGCTGGTCCCCAACATCCGCAGAAGAGCCAGGTGCAGTGGTGCATGCCTGTAATCCCACTGCTGAGAAGTGGAGGCAGAAGACCCAGGGCCTTTCTGTCCAGACAGTTTAGTCAATCAGTGAACGCCAGTTTCAGTGAGAGACTGCCTCAAAATCTAAGGGAGAAAGAGGTTGGAGAAGATGCTGGATGTCAATCTCTGCCCTGCACACACACACACACACACACACACACACACCACATACCACACACCACACCACACCACACATGTGCATATGTGCGCATACACATGCACACATAAAGTGTACACACATCTTTTAAAAAGGAAAGAAAAGGAGGGAGGGGGAGAAAAACTTTACCGATTTTATAACCGAAGGGTTTTTTAATTCCTTAAAATTATCTAACCTGCCAAATAATTTGAGTCTCTATAAAATAGTACTACAGCCAAAGCTAATTCTTATTGCTGTTTCATTTATTCGAGTTTAAATTTTGCCCCCCCCCACAACACATATATGCACAAATACACACACCAAACATGCAAACACATACATACACATACACACATTAAATATGCACAACACATGTACATACCACACACACACTCTGTATATTCATTTGTCATATGTCTTCTCATTGACGGCCATTTTTTCCTTCTGCCAAAACCCTCCATTTACTGTTTATTTATGCAAATCTGCTGGCTATGAATGATCTAGTTTTGCTTATGGAAAAACACTTATTTCTTATTTACTCTCAAATGAGACTGGAGGGGAGCCGTGAGTGTGTGTACTTTGGAGCCCAGAGTTCAGTCATGGGTGTCATTCCTCAAAGCATCTCTAGCTGTCTGGAGTCTTGGTCGGCAAGGCCCGGCAGCCGAAGTCACTCTCCGCTGCTTTCAAATGGTGTTCCCTCTTCGCCAGCCCCAGCATAGCTGTAATTATTCTGTCAATCTTCCTTGGAGATGGGACTCTTTTTAAAAGCTGCCATCTTGCATAGCTGACAAACACTAAATCCCTTCATTATTAGAGTCTCCTAGACACACAATGGGGACCTCCCAGGAGGCAAAGCCTTAGACCTTGGCTGAGCCTCCAGGGTTTCTGCATTCAAGCTGTACATTTGCAGAAAAGTGTTTTAAACTCAGACACCTAACTGCTATTGAAAAATACAAAAGCGTGCAGAGTTTTTTGTCCGGTGGTAGAATGCTTGCCTATCATGAACAAGGCCCTGTGTTCGATCCCCAGCACCACAAAAATAAAAACAAAACAACAACAACAACAAAACAACGAACAAAAAACCTAAGCTGACAGTACACACCTGTAATCCCAACACCCAGGAAATGGAAAAGGAGGATCCGAGGCTCATGGTCATGTAAGGCCACATAGTAAGTTTGAGGCTAGTCTAGGCTAGAGAGCCTGTTTCAAAAAGGAAGGAAGGAGGGAAGGAAGGAAGGAGGGAAGGAAGGAAGGAGGGAAGGAAGGAAGGAGGGAGGGAGGGACGGAGGGAGGGAGGGAGGGAGGGAAGGAAAGAGGAAAGGAAAGAAGGAAGGAAGGGAAAGAGAAAGGGAGAGAAAGAAAAAGGAAATGAAATTATTATTAAGGAATGTAGAATAGATATTAAAGCATACATTCTGAACCAGACATGCTGAATTCAAATCCTGCCTCTGCTCCTACCCAGCAGGCAGCCCTTTGTATGTTATTTAACACGCCTTGGTCATAGTTTTTCCATCTGTAAAGTAGGAGCAATCCCATCTCATTGATATTTGGAATATCTAACAGGTATGTATACATGAGACACAAAGACCCTACTGTCAATGACTAGAAACACAAACCAGCTGGCAACACAGGGCCCTCCCTCAACCTGGTTCAGCCTGCAGCCACCGTGTCTAAATGTCCATCTGGTCGACCTGCCTTCTACTGCAGGTTAGGTGCAGAGAAGCAGGCAGGGCCTACTCCGACACACAGGCAGCCTGGTAGATGTGAGGTGGGTGGAGGACTGGACTTCTTTTGTGTGTCCTGCAGCCAAGCAGCTCCTGTCTGTTGCAGGCAGAAGGTGAAAGCCCCCAACTACAGAGAACTCTGTAGTTGGCTCCTAGCCCTGACTCACTTGTGGTTGTTAGCTGAGCCCCTCATGCTCTGCCTGGGAATGGAGGAGGCAAGTCCTGACATACCATCACTCCTCTAAATGTTTAATAACCTTCACTCGCCGGGTAACCAAACCCAAACCAGCGGATCCTCAAAGCCACAGACTAACGAGGCCATGAGAGGGAAGATGTTTCTGTAATGAAAATTTCATCAATGCAGATTTCACATTGAATATCAAGGTCTCAGCGTGAAGACAGCATCAGAGTGGACGCTGCTGTGACACTGACCTTCATCCCTGGAGACAAGAGCAGAGTCAGGCAGCTTCGATTTTTTGTGACAGCAGAGCTGCAGGAAAGGAGGCTCTGGGGTGGGGGAGTGAGGGAGGCCCCACCCTGTGCCTTCTGAGGGGGTCTCTGCTGGTGGGGTCTTGGCACCTCTCCCTGCCCTGTCTGCTCCACCAGGGCGCCTCCACCCTTCACAAAGAGACCCAGGTTCTTCCAGCTGCTCAGATCTCTAGGCATCCTCCCTGCTTTGTTCATCGTCTTATTCCCACCTGAATTAATTATTTTTCTCATTGCTGTGACAAAACGCCTGACGAGAAGCAGCTTGAGGATCAGGAAGGTTTTATTTTGGCAGTTGGAAGGGGGGCGGGAGACATGGCAATAGAAAGGTGAGGCTGCTGGGCCCCCTGTGTCCACTCAGCCCCTACATGGGGGCATTTCCCCCTCTCTTAGAAAGGGTACCATCCTGTTCTCACACTTAAGGCCCTCCCTTTCCCCAGGGAAGAGCATAACGCATGTAGCCTGTCCCTTTCCTGGCAAATACACGCCCAAGGACTGGTTTGTTCCTTCAAGGCAGAAAAAAAAAAAACAACTAGTGACAGGCCTGTCATTTATATATTTTAAGGTCATTGGGGGAAAAAGAGATGAGCAGTTTTTTCTTTTTAAACATACTTTTAGTTCCTGGTAGCAAGTGGCGAGATGTTATAACTGCAAAGCAGAAGAAAAATCACCCGGTTTTATGAAAGCGTGTAAACAATAAGAGAGAGCGCAGAGGGTGTTTATGGACTCTGAATCACACCACCTGGATACAACACTGGAGGAATATTTTCAAGTGTGGCTGAAACCTTGAAGAGGCTTGTTCAGCTGCCTCTAGATGAGGGACCCTGCAGAATTAAAGCCAGCCTTTAAAAAAGACACACACACACACACACTCACACACACACAACCGTTGGACTAGACTTAACATAGTAAATGAGAATGTTTTGGAGGGTTATTTGTTTGTTTGTTAAGACCGAGGCTGGCCATGGCACTGCATACCTGTCTGGCAGCCCAGTCCAGGAGAGCCTGGAGCAGGAGCATTGCAGTTCAAGGCCAGACTGGGCTGCAGATGGAGTCTTTGTCTCAAAAAACCCAAACAACAGAGTCTAGCCAAAACAATATCCGCGCTGAAAATTTAAACAGTGAAGATTTTTGTTCTATGCGTCTTTTGCCAAATATCAATAACTAAACACATAATGTTTATTATATGCATATTATATTAATAACCATATGCATAATATTTACTTTTTGGTCCTCTAAGACATGTTGAATGAGGATGAGACTAATAACTTCCAGGCGTGGCCCAGCTTCTGGGGGTATCCGAATTCACCGTGGGGCATTAATGAGACCGCGTCAGTGGATCGTTTCGCTCACGGTAATCCAGACACAGTCCACAGACATAAGGAGCACCAAGACAAGGCGCTCTTGGTCCCAAAGAAGAGACGGTGCTCTGTCCTGGCCAGAGCAGATGTTCCCTGTAGGGACCATAGTGCTGGACTCCTCCGTCAGGAAGTTAGCCTCCGTGGACGCAGCCCAGGCCTTTACTGAAGTAATCATCGTTATAATCAGCCAGTCCTGATTGCAACTGACAGACTCAAATAAAAATTACTACGAAGAAAGGATGGGAAGAAGGGCTGGCGTCTCGTGTCATTAAGAAGTCCGAAGGTAACAGCGTCAGACATAGCGGGATCCAAGCACTCAAATGACAGTGTTAGGAAACAAACCCTCCCCATGCCTCTCCCCCCCCAGCTGGTTCTATCTTTGTGCCTGTTTGCATTTTCAGGAGCCCTGGGAGAAAGGCTTTTTTTTTCCTGCCCCATAGTTTAAATCTAAGTCCCAGAGAGGAGTCTGACATGTTTGTCTCTAACCAGGTCTTTGGAGCCAAGAACCTGGCATCTACCAACGACTTAAATTCTCTGCTGTTGTGGAGAGAAAACTTTTGCAGCATAACTCTAGAAGGGCGGAGGAGAGATGGCTGGCCAGGTTCCACGTGTCCTTTGATACAACGTAGGCTTGAAGGTGACACAGGCCACACAGAATTAAGGCAAAAAGACACGCGCCCTTTTCATGAGAGATGTGTCTAAAGCCATTCATTAAAATCACAGTCCGTGTTGGTCAGCTCAAACCATGTCCTGATTGGCCCTTCCGTCTGCTCCCTCTCACGCCGGATTTGTTTTGGTTCGTGATCTCTGCAGCCATCCTGGCGGGGAAGGCACGGTGGAGCCTGTCTGAGGTATGACCCTCCAGGCTCCTCACACGTGGCTGGTTCAGATGTGGACGAGTCCTAGCCTGAGCCAGCTTCTGCTTTGTGATTGGGAAAGAAAACGGAACGCACTGAGCGAGCTTCCACAAACACGTCGTGCCATCTGCTTTTCTTCCCAGGGCTGCTTCCTCTCCCATCATAGATCGCTCCCTGATGGTAGGGGCTGCAGCTTCCTCTGGATTCTGTACCACTTGGAAGAGCTTTTTAATTACTTTTAATTCTCTCTCAATTTTCTGATCCATCGGCATGTGTGAAAGGGAGATGAAAATGGCTCCCTCTTTTTACTTGGCTTCATAATCCTCCCATTCCCACACGGCTGGCTCTGGTTTCACTCAAATCTTCCTGCATCTGATTGGCCCGCATTTAAAAGGAAGTCCCCTGGGAGGCTGGATTGGCTGTCTGGGTTCTGAGTCACTCCATCCCTACCCACCTCAACCAGGAGACATCTGCGCTGGAGGTCAGACTGCAGGCTGGTTTATTTCAAAGTATTGGCGGGTGACAGGGGTCATTCTGAGGCCCTGGTTTGTCTCTCTTCTCAGAAAGGTTCTGTCAGTGACGGTTTCACCCTCAGGGACACTGAGAATACCTGAAATCTCCTCTGACTTAGAAATGACTCTAAAAACACCCTCTGGTGGATTTAGCATGTCTTATTCAGGGAACACAAGTTTTAACTTGAAAGCTATTTTTCCTAAGTTAATGACAGTGCTATCACCAACGCACCCTCTCTCCACCACAAAGACCCCAATGACTCCCAAGAGGACAGCTAAGGCACAGGCATATGGTCACTGTGCTGGCTAGATGACCACACAGCCTCTGAGTGGCCACATCAGTTAAGGGGGGTTCAACAGTCTTCACATGATCAAGAGCAAAAGTATCATCCATGAGAAGGGGAAGGTGAATCATCCATGTGAAGGGGAAAGTTTATCCTGGGTCCAGAGACCCTCTGGGTGCACATTGTGTCTTCACTTCTTTAGCCCTCCTAATGTCCCCCAAGGAAGGACCTGTTGTCATTCACCTCCAGCACCAACAGGGAAACTGAGTCCAAGAAATCTCATGACACTGGCCAGAGTGTAACCCTCCCCTGAGCTCCAGCTATGCAACGAAGAACAGTCCTGGACCGAATGAAACAGAGGAAGCAAGCCAGAGAGAGGCACCACCTCTGTCTGCCTCCTGACCGCAGATGCAAGTGGCCAGCCGCCCCCCTCCTGCCGCCCCTGCGCTCCTGCTAACATGCACTCCCCGCCGTGATACTGTACCCTCCAGCCCTTCCCTCCTTAAGTTGCTTCTGGTCGTGTGTTTTTGTCATAACAACGAAAAAATTAACTTACATGACATGTGTCTGACATGTCACCCCGAAACCAAGCAAGACCAAGGACCAAAGGCCCACCTTGGAAGGCATGGCAACTGCTGGGAGGAAAATGGTGGCCCCGGCCCTGTGAGGAGTCTCTGCACATGTCGGTGCCACGTTTCCTTAAGGTCAGGAGGGAGCTTCAAAGGCTGCCTCCAGCCTTTTGCCTTTTGTGTGCTGATTTACTTTAAAAAATTTCTTTGGCATTTTTTTTTTTTAAACATAAACAAAGGTATTCAGACAGAAAACTTGAATCACATCTGTGCAAGAAAAAACTAATATGTCACAGTAGATGGGCAATGCGCTTCAGAGAATGTTGATTAAAAAAAGATGTTAGGGAAAGTAATCCATGCTAATGGTTATAAAATATGCTTTCTACATTTTAATATCATCTGGTTGTAATTTTAACTTCTGAGTCATTTTTAAATACTCACTTGAAGTCTTGGGGTTGGGGATGGCACCAGGACCTTAGACACTGCTAGGCAGGAGACCCTAAACTGTACCTTTACCCTTAGGGACCCTTAGAGACAGAGACTCGCTATGTAGCCCAGACTGACCCCAAACTCATGGCTCCTGTGCCTCTGCCTCTCAAACACTGGTAGGGCAAACATGTGCCGTCATGTTCATCTACCTAAAATTTTAATTTAAGAAACTTAACTAGATGGAAACACCCAAACGCAGTGCCCCTGACAAACCAATATGGTACTTGCATCTCTGTTGGGTTCTCATTGACTGGTGTCTTGGGCTCGGAGCCCCACAGAGTATCTAGTAGAATAAGTTGCTTTCTGAGCCGTCACCACAGATGTGGCTCAGTCATGACCGTGTTTGGGGAAATCACTTCCTTGAAGACACACATGGTGATCCGCGGTAGCTCGGATAGATCACCGAGTCTGATCTTGGGTTCTGTGATACATCTGTAAGCAGACTCCTTTTGCCCATGACCTGCAGGGCATCCACAGGGCAGAGTGGACATCCTGCCCATTCACTTGAGGTTGCTTTGACAATAAGGAGACTCAGGAAGACAGAGCAGAGCGTCTATACCACCACGGCAGCCTGTGATCTTCCAGACAGGACCTGAGCACAGCTCACACTGAGAGCCAAAGTGAGAAGACCGCCCCTTAGTTGGAGCTGGGCCCAGCTGCTCTCCACCCTGAGCCACAGCTGACCCGACAAAGCCAGCCAGGATCAGCTGCCACACAGGCTACACTGAAGACCCTTAGTGTGAAAACAAGCCCTTGCTGTTCCAGTCATCTGAGGCCGTGAGACATCACCATAGTGACAAAACCAAACCTAAGCTCCTACTTGGAATCCCACCCTTTTCCTGTCCATCCTAACGGGAGACTGGCCTTCGGGAGCCCTTTTCATGTCATGGAGAGACAAGCGCTGGGTCAGGAGTGTGCAGCAAAGGTTTCTTCTGGCACACGCACACACGAACACACACACACGAACACACACACACAAACACACACAGGAACACACAAAATAAAAGAGGTGGGAGTGAGGAGAAAATGAATACCAAAAAATTCAAAATGGAAAAAGGAGAAACCACAGACGTGGTAGTTGTTTTACGCCTGAGAAGCAGCAACTTACGGGCAGAAGGGGTATCTTAGCTCACAGTCTGAGGAGACACCTCCACCATGGTGGGTACAGAGGCTGGTGATGTCACCTATACAGTTAGGAAGCAGGAGAATGGGCACAAAAGTGGGGCTAAAATAGAATCGTCAAGACCACCCAAAGCCACCCACTTCTGCCAGCGAGGCTCCGCCTCCTGAAAGTTCAAAACAGTGCCCCCAGCTGGCCACCAAGTGCTCAGCAGCGCATGCCGCAGCCACAAGCATTCCTGGTTTTCTTATTTGGGCCTACCACAAAGCTGGGCACTCAAGTTCGCAGATCAAGTCCCTTGAGGCAGACAGTGTCCAGCAGCCTGCTCCTGGGTGGACCAGTCACATCAGAGAGGTTCTCCCTGCTCTTAGATTTCAGAATAAATAACTCATGAACACTTTCATCTGGGTTGCCTGAGACGAGGCAGGGAGGAGGGTGGAGAAGAAAAGATCGATGAGACAGCGTTAGTCCGCACTGCTTCTCTTCCACGGGAGGCTGCTAGGAGGGCTGCAACCAGGAAGTCGGTGGAATACGAAATGCAACTGCATCTTTTGGTATCAAAATGATTTTTCCCAAATAACCCCAAAGGAAACGGATCTTTGGTGACACATTTTCTGATTGGCATCTCCTACCTCCAGTTTCCAGCTAATTTCTGTTCTAAAAATTTCTCTCTCTCTCTCTCTCTCTCTCTCTCTCTCTCTCTCTTTCTCCTTCCCTGTGGCAAGGCGCTGCTCACCTCCCCCCATGCTGAACTGTCTCTTTTGCGTGCGGCAGTTAATTTTAAAGCAGGAATCGATGACTCCTTCAGTGCTGAGTCACTGCAGTGGGAACAGCAGTTTTCTGCTTAACAGGGGTGGGGACTGGTGGCCCGTAACTGGAAGAAAGGCCCACTCAGCACCCCTGCAAGGCTGACACCCCACAGCCTGGTAATTCCTGGGATTGAGAGTCATCTTTTTTCTGTAGCTTTTTCTGAGAACAGACTGAGCATTTCTGGGCCACCTTTCAAAATCTTGAGTTGCCAAGAAACACTTAACACGTGTCCTGGGAACATTTCTGGGGTGTTTGGAAGAAACACAAGGAGAAATCTCTCTCCTTGGGACACTTGTATGATTAGGCACAGACAAGATTTTGAAACACGTGTGAGAGATGTGCTATCCTGGGCCAGATGAACATCTCAACCGTTCAGATTCCTCCCTAAGAGCTCCAGTCATAAATTATGTGCCCTAATGAAGTATCCTAGCTTCCCCCACAGAGGCCATGAATCCTCTCTAACCTATGACAGTCTCTGCCGCATCTTCTCATAGGGGATGAGAAACCTGGGGTAGTTCTAATTGACAACTTCATGACTCTAAGAAGAGCAGAGAAGAAAGGTAGAGAATTAGAAGGAAAAGCAGACTGGAGAGATGGCTTGGAGTTAAGAGCACTTGTTGCTACTACAGAGGATCTGGCTTCTGTTCCCGGCATCCATATATAACTCCAGTCCCCGGAGGGTCTGACACTGTCTTCTGACTGCCTCAGGTACACAGGTGGTGCACATACATACATGCAGACAAAACACTCGTTTGTGCACATGAAACAATCCCATAGATCTAGAGAGAAAGGGAAGGGAAATCTTTGCTCTGCAGAATCCATGATGTTCAGTTCACAGTGTCACACTGAACAACATCCAGGAGGCTCGTGACACCACCTTGAAGAGGTTCCTAGAGTCACAAACAGAGGAAGGGGGGATTTGCTGCAACACACAGCAACGATCAGCAGGAGCGTGACCCTCGAGGTTAAGCCTTCTGATACCCTGAAGGGAGGAGTCCTTTGTCCCGTAGGAACATTCAAGGGAGACTGTCAGTTCTCCCTCCCTCTGTAAGAACATCAAGAAAGCTTATCAGTCCTGACACCAGCCTCCAAAGGATGTCCTCGTATGTGTGTCCATCAGCCATAACACTTGTTTGTGAAGCTGAGCAAGGTCCTGGATAGACCAAGGAACCAAGGGGCTCTGGATGAAATGAAAGCTTGAGTCCAAACGCAGGCTCTTTGTTTTAAGACTCCTCACGCAAGGACCAGGTTTCTTCAGACACTAATGGCTCCGTGAGCCACTGGGCAACATGCGATGAATGTCTGGTGTCAAAACCAAGAGTGACATGAATATAAACTGGAGCTCAGCTTCCAGCACGCCCCTGGCCACGTGGAGCTGCCTGGAGATGTCCAGTTCCTAATTGTCTGACGTGATTTGTGATCCCACACTGGGAACCCTGTGGGGACACTTTAATGCTGATCTTTGGATGTGCCCACAGGCTCCTGGATGGCCTCCACTCTGAATATATTTGAGTAGAAATAAGTATCACAATGTGGAAACAAATAAATTCTCCACAGCTGGCTGGGCATTTCACACTTCCCAGGCATTTGGGACCAAACAGAACTGAGAATGAAAGCACGCACACACACACACACACACACACACACACACACACACACACACACATCACAAATCTAGATTTAAAATTAAGAATTGCCCGGGCTCAGTTCACACTGCATGGAACCAGTGCAGCGCCTCTAAGTCAGCTTCCCTCCTTCACTTCCACCACCTGCCTCCTCTCCTTCAGCCTCCATAACTGCCCCCTACTCCTGGCATTTCTCCCCATACTCCCGAAGCTTGGGCCAGGAACAAAGAAAGGCCGTTCTCTCTGGGCACAAGGAAGAAGGTGGCAGTGCCGTCTGGACTCCTCCTCCACCCTCCATTGTCCCCATCCTCATTCTCTACTGGTCTCTATTCAGGACCTGGCTCTGAGGCCCTGACAACTGACACCCGGCCTCAGGCTGGCTTCAGTCAGGGAGACTCTGCCAGACCAGGGAAAGGAGGAGAGAGAGAGAGATTGGGATACCTCAGGCCCTCTCTGCTGTGTGCTCTGGCCAGGGTCCTAAGGCCTGCACTCTGAAAGTGCCTCTGGGTTCTCCGAAAGTTCCCTTCTCACACCCAGCTGCTCAGCACCTCCCTGCTCTTGTTGGTCCCCTGATACTGCCATCTTTTGGTTCCTTTACTTATGTTCAAACACCATGGGCTTTGCTTCTCCCTCCCTCTAGGGCTGCATCTGATAGACAATGCTCAACTCTGAAGAAACAGTTTACAATGATTATGAAGAGCCAAAACCAGGAGATTTCTAAACTTACAATTTTGCAAGCAAAGGAATGAAGTTAAAGATCATACCAGAGAGGGTGTGATTGCTAAAGAGATTAGTGTCCTCCAAAAGAAGCTAAGAGCTTTGCACGGAGACAATGAGAAAGAAGACTTGAAGGCACTTCAGGAACTGGCCAGCTCACTCTTCAAAGGCTGAAGGATGTGAAAGCATATATTCCTTTCAAAGACTGACTTGGGAAGGGATCCAGGATGCCATGCTGGCTCAGGAACCAGTTCCCTAGTGTTTATTTGGCTATGTTCAACCATCCAGGCACTCAAAGGTCACAGTAGACATCATCTAAGCACATGTGGCTCCTGCTGCAACTGATGGGGACCTTGATGTCACCCATGCACTGCCTGGCTTTGTAGGATGAAGGGTAAGAGTTGTGGAGTCATGTAGACTTCCACCAAGATTTCCAAAGTCAGTCATTCTGTGAAAGGGCCAAGTTCCCTTTGGGCAGCCCCTGAGAAGGTGATGAGTAAAGTTGTGAGGGTGACGCCTAAGCTGAAACAGAAAGCCTGGGATGCTGGAGATGCCAGGGAAGCCAGAGCGGCAAAGAAAACAGCCTAAGGGAGACACTGTGTGGACTGCAGCCATCAGGACACACCCGGACATGGCCACAGTGAGACCAGGAGCTGTAAAATTTAACATCTGCCCGTTGGGTTTTGGTCTTACTTTTTAAGCTCTCCTGCTTAACTGTGTCTGTCTAACCCTTAGGATGGAGTGTGTAACTTGTCTCTTTATCATCACCAAGAGTTGCTTTAGCTCCCCGAGAAGGTTTAGAACTTCCACAATGCAGAACTGTTAGTCCAGGGCTGAATGCATTTGCATGAAGAGACACACACTGGAATGTGAGAACATTATGACTTGGCCACACTGTTTTCCCAAAGACTCGTGTCCTGAAGCTTAGTCCCCAAGGCAGAATGTGTGGGGAGCAGGTCTTGATAGTCACTGGATCTCAGGGGTGCTAATCTCATCAAAGGACTAATGCATTGATGAGTTCATAGCTAAATGGATTATTGGAATTAACACACACACAGCCATGCACATATACCCTTGCATTTCCTTTAGGTTTGTCACCTTATTGAGTTGGGAAAACTCTTATAAAGCATGGAGCTTAGGAGAACTTTTCTCTCAAGATGCAGGCAGCTTCTCAAGAGCCCTCGCTTTGACCTCACCAGAAAGAAGGAAAATTTTGCTTAGAATACTCAGGGTTGCCAACAGCCACACAAAAGTCAAGCTGAACTAAACAATAAAGGGAATGTGTTGGCTTTGCATCTGGGTAGGAGGACTTCGGCATGTTCAGTCAGCAGTGTATTTTGTGCTTTTTTGTTGCCCTTCTGTCCCTGACACTAGACCTTTCATCCCTGTTTACGTTCCTCATAGTCTCATAACGGTCACTGCTCACTCTGAATGTTGTCTGTAACCCCAGTTCTCCTAAAGAGAGAAAGCATTTCTGTTCCCCAACTGTATTAGTCGAGGTTCTCTAGAGTAACAGAACTCATAGAATGGATAAGTAGGTAGGTGGATGGATGGATGGATGGATGGATGGATGGATGGATGGATGGAGATACAGATGATACATATAGATACAGACACAGATGAAGGGTAATTTAGTAAAATGACTTACAGCCTAATCCAACAAGTTTTGACCAGTTTTGAACAGAAAGTCTAAGTAGTTGCTCAGTCCACGAGGCTGGACATCCCAGCTGGTCTTCAGTAAACACTGAAATCCCAAAGAAGTAGGCTTTAATACCAGGGAAAGAATGGGCTTGTTAGCAAGGCGAGGGCAAGCAAGTATAAGAAAGAACTTCCTTTTTCCATGTCATTATTTGGGCTTCCAGCAGAAGGTATGGCTCACGTTAGAGGTGGGTTTCTCCAGCTCAAATGTTCTGGATTAAAAATGTGTCTTCCAGCTGGGCTCTGTGGTGCTGTAATCCCAGCACTCAGGGAGGCAGAGGCAGTCAGATCTCTGTGAGTTCAAGGCCAGCCTGGTCTACAAAGCAAGTCCATGACAGCCAAGGCTACACAGAGAAACCCTATCTTGGGGGAGGAGGGGCAAGTTGTGTCTTTACAACTCAATATCCAAATGAAAGGCATGTCTTCCTGCTACAAAGATCTAGTGAGAAGTAGGTCTTCCTACTACAAATTAAGCAAAAATTTTTCACAGGTGTGCTCCCCATTTTGTGGATTTTAGTCAATTCCAGTTGTAGTCCAGCTGACAACCAATAACAGCCATCACACCCACCAAGTGTTTTCTGTGACCAGTGCCATCCGGTGTGATGGAGTGTGAAGAATGAGATACAGCCTGCTTCAAAGACACGAGTCGCTGCAGCCTCCTCCCCTGACCCAAGAAGGCTGCTCGTCTCTGAAAGATGCACTGAGATACAAGGCTCAGCCCCACAAGGGAAAACTGGATCCAGCAGGAGAGGTTCAGGGCTCTGGGTCCCTGCACAAGGTAGGCATGCCTGAGCATCCAGCAAGTTAAGTGCCGCCTGGAGAGGTGGTATCTTATGGGACTGGACTAGGCACTGCCCTCAAGGACAGGGCGCTTAGGAAAAATCCAGCCCTGCCTCCTACTCTCTCGGAATGAACACCCTCAAGGTCTCTGCTTCCTCCAAGCTGTATGAATAACACTGACACCTAATGTTAGACCCTCTGGCTGCCACTCTGCCTCTCTCCCAGTAACCAAGGCACACCCGGCACTGCATCTCCCTAGCAGTGATAAGAAAGCCTGCCATGTGGTGGCCTTGCTGTCTACACCCCGCCACACACACACACACACACACACACACACACACACACACACACGATTGTGGTCCTGTCTAGCACCTGCTGTCAGGATCTTTATATGGCTAAGCTATGGTAGGTCACGAGCTGTGGAACCCACCCCCTGAAAGTGCATAAGACCCTGAAAGCCACACTGTCCTGGGGAACTGAAGGCTTGCTCTCTCCCTCCCAAACCTCATCACACTGGTTTTACCTCTTCTAAGCCTTTTCTCCTTCAAGCTACAGTCATGGCTGCCCTTCCTTGTGAGGCTTATCTGAAGTGTTATTTTGTTGACTTAGGTTCTTTTCTGTGAACACACTTTCTTTTATAAATTATAACATCTATAGTGTGAAGAGGTCCTGGGATAAGAGCTAAAGACTCAGAGGGTGCCAGGGGAGATGGTGGTCACAAGCTGGCAGTCACAGAAGGCTCTGTTCCCTGTAGCTTCTGTTGAGATTTTTTTGTGCCCAGCAGCGATCAAGCACATGAGTGCCTGATGGCTTGACACTGGCTGATCTGAGGAGCAAGCATTCCTGCAGCAGGCCTCCCTGGGAAGGAGGAAAAGCTCTGAGCATGCCACTTGACAGTGCAAGTACAGCCCAAGCAGGAGCTGTTGTCAGCAGAGTGTGGACCAAGGTAGAGACAGGCCAGATGCCTGATTGGCTACAGTGAGGGCTTGCCTCTTTCAGACATCATCGTCTAACGAAGTGGCTGTCTGAGATTGGCTGAAAGTCAGCTCGATGTAACAAACAAAACAAAACAAAACACACACTCATGAGTTAATTTTCAGTTTTTTTTACTATATTAGGCTGTGGGCTGTTGCTTGGCAGCTACACAAGAGGTCCAATCCCATCCTGTCCCAGGGGCGTTGGCTCTGCATGCAGCCGCGACGGCAGGGCCAGAGCCTCAAGTGTGAGAAGCTGTGGCTTCTCTGCACCATGAAGGACACTCAACGTGAAGTGGAGCCAACGTAGCCACCCTCCCAGCTGGTTCCTATTGGTCTGTGACAGGGGTTCACGTGGAAATAAGCAGAAATGAAAAGTCAAAAGCTAAAATGCAGCCATGTTGCCATGGCAATAAAAACCGGTACACCGAAGGAGTGGCCCTCAACCTGAGGCATGTTCTCTCCCTAGCAGACACTGGTTATTGTCTGTGGACATCCAGGTTATCACAGCTGGGGGGGGCAGTGTTCCCAATAGTAACTGGGCAGACACTAAAGGGGCAGTGAACATCCGGCAGAGGACATCTGTGACAGCAGAGCACACCTGCTCCCCTACCCGCAAGCTCCGAAGCAGCTCCCATAACAAAGGCCGAGGTAGCAGGCAGGCTGGAAGGTTGAAGCTGGAGAAGCAGAGTGGAGTCTCTGGGGAAGCAGTCTCCTCTCGAAGAGGGTAAAGAGAGGGGATGGTCGTATGACAGCAGCCAGCTTAGACGGCGGGTTTGAGATTACTCTCTCGGCCTCGTGTCTTCCTCTGCATCTCAGAGGTCAGACTCACAGGCAGGCCCCACTCTGTCCCTGTGGTCATCACAGGACTTGCAGCCGAATGCCTTCACCTGTCCCCAGCCCAGAGTTTATATACCAGCAACGCAGGCACATCCCAACCCAAATCCCTGACGGTGACACAGGGGTCCAAAGGCAGAAGTAGACACACAATGATGGCAGTGTGGGAACCCCAGTAGCTGCCCTCACAGTCAGTAACGCTAGTCTACCTAGTCACATTTAATTTCCCTGCATCCTTCAACTTACTTGGCTTTCTTCCAGTAAAGCTCAGTCAAAGAAACCAGGCCTCTGGGATGCCTGCACCCAAGCTGGCTGGGAGGCTATAGCTTGTGTCTTCTTCTGCCTGCTTCATCTGGTACATAGAGTTTGGCTGTGGAGAGCTGGCTCTGCTCAGAAGATAGACAAACCACCACATCCAGAACATGGTGGGTCTCTGCATCAGCAAAGAGGAGATGGTTTACACGGGTTTGTGACATGAACCAAATGGTTATTCTCCAGTCTCCTGGAGAGAGGAGGGCTGGGCTTGAGGGAGAGACCCTGAGATGAACTGTCCTCTGAGGTAGGAAATTTATTAATGCTGTAGATAATATGGTAGCGGCCCGGAGGGACGGGTCTTCAATTCTGTCACACAGAACCAGCTAACTATTCTTAAAGGCTCTGAAGAAAGTGGGGTGGTCATGCACCACGAGGCTTTCCTTTATAACTCTAAGGGGGTCACAGAGATGACAGAGCGGGGAGAAGGCTCTCCTTGAATGCTGGGTGGCAGAACAACACCAACTCATCAGACTGCCGTGCTTGTCACCTGGCTCCACCAGTATTGTCCTCCCTTCTCACCAAGGCTCACAACACTCTGGCCTGGTAGGTGGAAGTCCCAGCTCACTCCTCCGCAGATGGGGATTTCCTTTTGGCCAGTACAAAGCCTGGGGACCTGTGAATGGCCCTGACTATGGTACAGGTATTTCCACTCAGGCTAAGAGGGAACACTTATCCATATAACCCAGCAAAAACCTTGTGACAGAAGCTTTGCACATGCAAAGCCTTTGTGATTGGTGGACCTGGAAGATGGGCACAAGCAGGTCCCACCCCTTTTGAGGCTGTCTGAGCAGCCTACTTCTCAACCTTTGAGGCTTGGAGGTTTCCTTCCTGGATGTGATGGCTAGTTTGGTTGTCGACTTGACTGTATCTGGACTCAACTAAAAGCCCAAGTTGATGGACACACCACACCTGTGAGGGATTTTTGATTAATTGGATCATTTGCGATAGGAGGGCTCACCTTAAATCCAGAACATTTGATGTCAGAAGGCCCACCCTAAATCTGAGCCACTTCTTGTGGTAGCCTAAAGGACAAGGAGAAAAGAAGATTTTGCTTTTTGCCTGTTTGCCCTCTCTCTTGAATCCTTAGCATTAGAGCCTGTGCCCGGATTCCTACATACACAACTGAGACATCCAGCTTCATGGACTGAACAACTACCAGACTCTTGGGTTCTCTGCTGGGCAATGGCCATTTTTGGACTGGATGCACCACATTGTGTAAGCCATTCTGTTTGTCTAGAGAACCCTGACTAACACACCGCTCTGCCCTATTCTTTCCCCGCTGATGCAACACTAGAGAGAGCCCAGTGAACGCCTCTCCCAAATGAATGCTCATCTGTCGCCTAGTTCTGTTCTTCACTGCAGAGAGCAGGCCAATCTAGTAACAGGACAAGCAGATAAAAGCCTGGGCTTCCAGCCCCAGGCACCCAGCAGCAGCAACCAGAAGATGCTGCAAAGTGACCCCAAAAGCTAGAAGCATTTAGGAGCCCCTGAGTTCTCGAGCCCTCAGCTCACTCAACATCTAGGAGGCAGCTGGAGTGTTCCCAAGAGTGGCCAAGAGCAAGGACTGTGGAGACTGAAGCCACGGCAGGCTACTCTCCGGAACGTCTAGAAGCTGGCATCTCCAGCTCTGCTAAGTCTTTGAAGTTCTTCATAGTTTCTTGAAGTCCATAGCTTCCTCATCGTGCTGACTAATGCAGGCTCCTTGACCTCTAACACACTAGGGAGAGTTTTGTTCTCCAGAAATGATCATGACAATGATGAATAGGGCAATGATGATAAAATGTTGACGGATAATGACAATGATAATGTCAATTGTGGTGATGATGATAATGATGATGGTAATGACAGTGATGGTGGTGGTGGTGACAATGAAGATGATAATGTTGATGGTGGTGATGATTACTTACTGATAAACCCCACAGCGCAGTCATTGGCAGGGGACACTGCTGTATGATCTCCAGCAAAGGTGCTGTAAACAGGACCAGCTTGCTCTTTTTTGTCTTAATTTGGCAAATAGAGAAAGGAAGACTAAAAAATGGAGGGCAAGCCAACATGCCAACACCCAGTGGGCTTTCCCTATACCAGAGGCTACAGTGGGCCCTTCATTGTCTAATGACAGAAAAACAAAACAAAAACACATAGAACCTCTCTCCATACACCACAGTGCAGCCCCTGGGCACAGGCCAGAGGCTCTTGGCCTAAACCCATGGGAACCCGTGCCTAAGGGAACCGTTGCCAGGGTGAACAAGCCAAGTGTGGGAACAGAGTCCTGGTGAGCTGAGAAAACAGGAAATGGTCCCGGGCCCCAGTTAACTAACTTGGAAACTCTTGTGTGTTGTTTTTGCCTGATTCTACCAAGCAAGCTTTGGAGCTAAAATCCCACCCTTGGAGCTAATGAATGCCCCAGCCTCTCTGGTCAATGCTCCCCAGCGCTGAGGGGAGCTGTGTGTGCAGCAGTCTGCTTTGTGACTGACAAGATTTTGTGTGAGGGTAGGCCTGACAGGAGCAGCAGTGCTGGAAATAAACTCTCATGTCAGTTGCAGATTCTGTTGTGACTTTGGTCCCATCACGGCCAGTCAGTTGTCACCACAACATCCATGAACACTGTTTCGGGACATTTGCATCACTCAGCTGCTGCTGAGGGGGAAATGTTGGAAGTGCCTACAACCTGGCAACTGCTCTGTCCCGGAAGCTAGAACCTCTAGTCAGATCTGCAGGCCTGTTGGAGGGTCTCCGGTGTGAGTGTGTGTTCAAATGCTGAAGAAGAGGCAGCAGTGTGATGTACCGAGGAAGTAATAGCAGAGGTAGGTTCCATGGCCCAGGAAGGACAGGAAGTGCCCCTGTATCCCCAACTCTTTATTCTTTCTAAGCCCCCATTCTATTGGATGATGCTGCCCACACTCAGAATGAGCCATTCCGGCTCTGTCACTGTCGCACACGTCAGTTTTCTTGGGAAACCAGCACCTCCACAGACACACCCATTCTGAACCTCTCTCAGTCCAGTTGGGTTGATCATCAAGCCCACTTTCATGGGTCCCACGGGTGCTAATTCTGACGTTGGCTCTGGCTGAGATCTGACATTCTTCTCATGTCAACTTTCAGATCCACAAAGGCCAAAAACTCAGCAGCTGTGTCAGTTTGTTGTCTGCAGTTCACCAAGCCCTCCTACCTTCACCTGCTAGACCTGGCCTCGCCAGCTTCTGTGACTACACTAATCCTCAGCTCACACCCAGGCTTCTCACCATGGCTGTAAGGGGTTAGGGAGGCTGCAGAGTTCAGAGGTCTCCTCTGTGTGACCTCAGAAAGCCTCAGGCTTGGCTCTTGATCTGGAAAGTTGGAATGGTGACCACAGAGTCCCACAAGACATCCCAGAGAGGTCGGTCAAGCACGGGGGTAGGGGGGGACAGCCAGAACCTCAATGATACCACTGTAGTCACTCCAGAGAAGGGGCACCTGCACAGAAGGAAGTCAGACAAGCCCATGGGCAGACAGGGTCTCCTGGACAGGAGTCCATGGGCAGGCAGGGTCTCCTGGGCCAGGAAATGGGCAAACAGCACTTGTTACATCTCTACAGACAAGCAAAGCTGGGTCACCCCAGAGGCCCTGGACCTCACAAATGTCCTCTCCTCCCTCTGCTACCACAGATCACTCAGTATGGAGCAAGGTGCTGAGCACAGATCATCAACACTATAACTGCCATTGTGCATAAAGGAGGGTCTGCCGAGTACCAGGGACAGTGACCGCTAAAGACCTAACCACCCAGCGGGAAAAAACACCAAATTTAAAGCAAAGCAAACAAAAAAGGTGGCTTCGGTGACATGTCAGCAGATGCCTGATTCCTGAGTTTTTCTAAGGTGTAACCACTCACTAAATGTCCCTCCCTTGCCCTCTCCTGTCTCCCTCTTTAGTGACTGTGCCCCAAGCCATCTGTCAACACACACACAGGTACACGCACACCCCAGAAGCCCCACACAGACTTCCGGCTGCTCCCAGTGTCATGAGCCAGCTAGGACAGAAACACAGGTGGCCATACTTCCTGCCCTCCACGATGTCCAAGTTAGGTTGAATATCAGTAAACTCAGCCGCTGTGTCAGTTTGTTGTCTGCAGTTCACCAAGCCTCCACCTTCACCTGCTAGACCTGGCCTCACCAGCTTCCTCGACTACACTAACCCTCAGCTCACGCCCAGGCTTCTCACCATGGCTGTAAGGGGTTAGGGAGGCCGCAGAGTTCAGAGCTCTGTCCTGAAATCAGAGGCAGGGAGCTGAAACGCAAGGAAACACCCTCCCGATACCCAGTAAGGCCCTACTGTGGGCACAGAGTCCTCAGGCTCACTGTTGTCAGTTGCAGAAATGGGAGGGCCTTTCTTTTCAAGTGTCATTTTGAGGTAGCCTGCTTGTCACCAGCATGAAAAACTATACTTGAGCTAGAGCCTGGGGACAGACACGGAGTTCCTTTCCTGAGACAGTTTTCCTGGACTGAGCGACCAAGTGGTGGGTTTGCACGCCCGGCACATCTCAGTGTTGGGGTTCTCCTGGTGTAAGCGTTGACATCTAAAACGACTGAGCTCAAAGACCTTGGTGCTTCTGATATGGTTTCAATATGCTCACGTGTCTGTGTGTTCCTGATTTAACTTGGTAGGCTCGTAAGTGGTAAAATTTTATCTGGGTAAATAAATTATGCGTCATTCAGTACTTCACAGTTTGTACCGAACAGATGGTAGATGTTGCTTTTAATTTTTTTTATATTAGATTTTTATTTATTGATTCAGTATGCATGTGTGGAGGGGGGAGGGAATGCATTCAGAAGTCAGAGAACAGTTTAAGGGAGCCCAGGGGTCAGTTCTTTCCTCCCACACTGTGATCCTTAGGCTCAAACTCAGGCCATCAGGATTGACAGCAAGTACCTTCACCCAAAGCGCCCTCTTGCTGGCTCTGGTGGTGGTTGCTGACTTGTTATTTCATCTCATGATTTGCACTCAGAGTAAAGCAAGCTGCTGCTTTGCAAAATGGATTCACTTAAGACAGGGCCCAAACTGATCTTCACCAAGGCCGATGCCGGGGGTGGGGGTGGGGGGTGGCAGCGATTCTACCATCTCAGTGTTTCCCATGGGGCACATGCCGAATTTCTGGGCTAGGTTCCCGACCCCCGAGAATGACATTCTGGAAGCCCTGGCCTGACTCTGAAGCCCACATCTACCTCAGTGCTTAGCCATTACCTCAGGAACTGGTAGATAGATAGAATGGCTTCCATGGTTCTCTGGTCTTGAAAGAGTTTAGGGGAAGCATAGGACCAGAGCTGCAGTGGTCCTGTGATCCAAGGGCCTGAGGCCTGCCTGTGATGGTCCAATGAGATCCTAAAGCATTAAATCAGCAGCATTAAGGAAGCTCCTGGCTGGACTGTGATGTTTGGTAAAGGGATCATTAGCTGCTGGCAAACACCACTCGCTGAGGAAGGGCCTCGGGCTCCGACAAATGATAAATGAGAAAATTAGAGGCTTGGAGAAAATGTAAATACCATCCTTTGTAAGCCTGTCCCTCTGCAGGGAGAGAAGAGATGTTCCTTCAGAGCCTGAGACATCTCTTCCATTCTCTCCTCCAGCGGGAAGAAACGCCGCTGTTTTACACTTCCCGAATCCCAGCAACGCCTTCACACTACTTGGAGGGAAAAGATGTCACTTCAACCAACTTCCCTCAAGTTCAGTGTTTCTCAGCCTTTATTTAAAATTATCTCCAAGGGTCTCACCTGTCAGGTCCCAGTCTAGCCAGGCTCAAGCCAGCCTGGGGTGCAGAGGCCAAACTGGCCAGAATTTTCCAAAGCAGTCCAAAAGCCTTGCAGGTCACTTTTGTGAAGAGGGGACATGTCCAGGCAGAGTGTGGTTTCAGCCGAAGAGGCCACCTTCGCTGAGGTCACCTTCGCTGAAGCCATCTTTGCTGAGGCCCTGCAGGCCGGTCTCGTTTATCTACATCCTGGAACACATGGCCTTTCTGGCCTTCAGATACCCTGGTTTCAGGGAGCACGGTGCTCAGCCTTCAATTTCCTGTACAAGCGTCTTCACCACTCTGTCCTGCCCTACCCTGCCTGTAGCAACAGGACTTAGTCACAGCGCAGGGCCTCGTGGCACAGGTTAGAGAGTAAGTGAGAGACGGAGCAGACGGAGTAGAACCCAGGACACCGTGAAAGACTTGCCCTGTCGGCCCTGCCCCCTTCCCCTACCCTCAGGAGGATGCATCTGGCTCTACCAGCACTGTCAAGCCTCACAGATGAAGCCTTAGGAGGCAACCTGGGGATTTGAACTCACCCTTCGAGTTCTGGCTTTACTACAGATACACTTACATAATAAAAAATAATTTTAATTAAAAATTTAATTTTGTGCAACACTGCAAATATTGCAAGAGTATATTTTAGTTTGTTTAATTGAGATATTGGACACCAGGCACTCTGTCATCCTGAAAGAATAACTTTGGGCTGTTGAACCATCACAGCAATAACCACTCTATCCCTCTACCTACAGCTCTGTGGATCTCAGAACTCTGAACTTCCTGCTTCCTCTGACAACACAGCATTGCTGTGGAAAGCGTCTCCATTCTTCTCATTTAGCCAAGTGACTTCCTGGCTATGGTCACCTGGTCCTTCTCCAACTCCCTACCCAGAAGTTCCTGGGGCTGACCCCACCTCCATCCCCAAGAGCAGGCTGCTGTTGGCCTGATGCAGTGAGCCCACCCCATTTCCCACTGTTGTTGGCTCCTAGTGTTGAGACATCCTGGGATTCCCATCCCTACTCCACAGTAAACTTCCAAATGGGCAGGAAAACTACTCTGTAAGAAAACCCCTCTGCTCCAGCCAGCAGGGCCTGATCACGAATGTGACTCGAGTTTCTGGTCAGCTAGAGTTCTGGCTTTCTCATGCTGAAGTTGAAGATTTTGAAAACTGTATTTATTTGGTCCCTCCACCTTCAAAGCGGGTTGTCACACTCGGGTCTTGATGGGACTGGGCCTGGCACAGGGCTCACCGACACACATCTGACCCTCCCTCTGGCTGTCCCATCCCCCCAGTCCTGTTCTGTGTTCTCTGTTGGGGTCCTCTTTCCCCTCCTCTAAGAAAATGAGATGAAGACACCGATGTGTGTCTTCCTGGTCCCAAAGCCTGGCTGTGAGAGTCATCCACGACAGAATTCTGCAGTGGGTCTGTCCGTGGCTGAGCTGGGTCCCTACAGGGGAAACAGTCTGTCTGTCCTCCTGGCCCCAAAGCCTGGTTGTGAGAGTCATCCACGACGGAATTCTGCAGGGTGTGGGTCTGTCCGTGGCTGAGCTGGGTTCTCACATGGGGAAACAGTCCGTCTTCGGTAGCTTCCCTTCCCAGGTGACAGCAGACTCTTCAGGCCTATGTTGCTCTCGGGCAAAGGTTATGCTGGAACCAGGAAAACAGCTGCAGTCTGAGGCCACTGTAAAGTGCTTTCTGGTTTCTGCTGAGCTATTGCTGGTAGGAGAGTGCATGATGGATGCTTGGCATTTACTTTTTCCATAGCCACGGCGGCAGCGACCGTGCTCAGCCGGGACAGGCTAACACAAGCTGGAGGCCTCAGAGAAGAATTCATCTAAACCTAATTTTTCTTAATGAGACAGTGATGAAAAACAGCCTCTGAGGGGGGAACGTGAGAATGACCACCAGGCCGCTGTGGGTACAGCTGAGAAGTGTCAGCCCGAGAGCTTTCAAATCTCCATTCAAATTTGGTGCCACCTTGCACCTTTCACGTGACCCCGCAGAAGGCACTCGCCTGAGAACATCTCAAACCTACCAAGGTCACACACCTGAAAGGTCAGCTCGAGGTCATTCACTCCACCCCACCCCAGGGAATTCTCTCATCTGAGGAGTCCCTTGGGAGGACCAAATCATTTCAGAGAACTCACCACTTCCCTCAGCAGAGGAAGAACCTGAAGCAATCCTTTCTAGAATCTCCCCTGAGGCAGCTGCAGAGGCTCCCAAGACAGCCAACACTTCTGTCTCAGAGGGGAGTGTTGATGTGAGTGACAGGAGCAGCCGGAAGCTGGCTGAGGGGCCAGAATGACTGACAGTCCCCTCCTGACGGTCAGGGTTCAGTATTCCATCCTGAGCAAGCTCTCTCGGGGTTCAAGAGTAGCTAAGAGAACCGTTTCCTCTTGGGACCATTCTTATCCCTCCCGAGACAGGCTGCTCTTGAGATAGAAAGGAGGTTCAGTAATGAAAAGCATCTGGGAATAGGCTCAGAGATGGAGCAGGAAGATCAGACCATTTTGATTGGGCTGAGAGGCATCCAAGGAAAGAGGAGAAGCCTGAGCCCAGGCTGGTTCCATGTCCACCAGACATCCAGAGCAAATCTACCTTCGTCCAGCCTTGTGTCCCCAGCTGCGACGGAGAGACTCGTGCACACTGGGAGGTGGGGGTGGGGTTGCCTCTGAGGCTTTGGATGCAGCGTGGCATTAGGATCAATACTCTGGTCTCTGTACTTCTGAAAATAGAGCCCAGTAGGTCTGACCTTGACAGCTCACGCCCAGGGCCCAGGGGCTCAGCAAGGCCACAGCAGCCACCCCCCTTCATCAGCTTACAGAACCTGCAAGGTCACAATCCATCTCTCTTCCTGCTACCTGGATGGGGGATTTCTTCACACAGTGACTGCTTGGCAGGTAGTGGGGACGAAAGTCTCCAATCTGTTTTACCTCGGTCAGGCCAGTGAGCTAACTGAAGAGCCTCAGCCTGGAGTCGCGGCTCGCAGTGAGGGGTGGGTGGCCAGACACTCACAGGCCATACTACTCAGCAGTGACCCAGGACACCTCACAGCGTGCCCTGTCACCTGCCAAAGCTGATTTGAGGAGCTGGTCCTTTGAGTGCTAGCAGGCTCCGCCACTTTAATTGAAACTGTCACCCCTTTCCAGAGTTGCTCAATATTCACCTGTCCTTCCAAGTGAAAGCAATTAATTGGTGACAGTCACTACGACACAGCAAAGGAGTGGTTCCAGAACGTGACACTTTCCCACAGAGGCTTAATGTTGAGCAGCCCTTACCAAACTTCTGGCTAAGCAGCCAGTAAAAGGCATTTGGCAGCTGTCAGGGCATATCCAAGCGTCGGAGGTCATCCGGCTCTTTCAGTGGTCTCAGAAGACAATGCCTGGACTCTGGGATCTGCTCTTGAACAAGTCCTCAGAAACTAGGAAGAGAGCAGCAGAGCCAATCCTGGTGACCGCCGACTCTAGGCTGTGGATGCACGTGGTCATATGGTCTGGCTGGACTAGCCACTCTTGGCATCTGATTAGGCTCAGCTTTTTGTTTGTTTGTTTTGTGGTTTGTTTGTTTTGTTTTGTTTTGAGACTACATTCTACTTGAGGAAGTGTCTCTGGCCACTGAGACACAGCTTGTGCTAAACATCCCGCCCACCTAGGTGTCTGCAACATAACCAGCAGGTAGGGGCATTTCACAAGGTCTGAGCTCGAGATTGTCAATGGCAACACAACTTAGGCATCCAAGACTCTCCTGACACTCTGGCCCAGTCTTCATGCTGGGCAGGGATTTTTTGTGCACTGGTCCAGAGCTGCAACTCGCTCATTACAACAGTCACCAGCTGATATGCACGGCTGAGGGAAGGCAGCCCTCCATCAAGAACCCAGGGCTGTTTGGGGACAGAAATAATGGCCACTGTGGCGCCTACAGAATAGTGATCTAGCTCCTCCCCCCCCCCGGGATTGCCTCCAAACTGCTGGAGATGGTGATGGTATCCACAGCCAGCCCAGGACTTGTGATACCTCGGCAAGTCCACACATGGTAGATGCTGGGACACCACAGGCTGAGACGCCTGCTGTTGGGGTGATGGGAACGGGTACCCCAAATGAGCTAACTCAGTTGTTGCTAGGAGGCTGTGTATAGAGGGTGGAGATTGAGCACTTTCTGCTGGATCTGAGGGATACGGTGGCTGTTGGGTGGAACCCAAGCTCAGGTGGAATCTTTGGGAATGGGTGCTTGCGGTGAGGTGGCCGCCACCACTCAGAAGCGCAGCTGTCTGGGGAGATGAGCACTGCGGTCCCCTGTTAAGAACAGCGGTACACAGGCTTGTCAGCCAGGTCATTGAACTGTGGAAGACACTGCCAGGCTGTCTTAGTTGCCCTTGTTCCCTACCGACAAGACCACGATAGACACGGGCTTTGTGTGTAATGTCCGGGCTCCTGCCTCTGCTCAGTCACATGACACAGCTCTAGCCACTGGTGGAAGCACGTGGCTGCTTCTGAAAAAATAGGCTTCCCTATTTAGCCTCTTCCTCCTCTCTCTTCTCCCTCTTCCTTCTTTGTGGAGGCCCACCAGAGGCCAAGGACCTGAGAAGTGGAGGTCACAGGAGGCAGCAAGAGGGAGGCGGCACTTGAGATGGGTAAAATGTGAAAGGGCACTGGGCATGACCAGTGTCACAGACTTCCCCCATCAATGCCATTCCTATCTTGGTCTCTTGCTTCCTTCACCCTGTCTGTCTTCACTTGGCCTGTCCAGACTCCCAGCTCTCATCCTGTTGCCAGCATGTAATGAGCCCCTGTCTCAACTTAATTACAACATCCACGGCTGCCTTAGCATTCTTGGAAGTCAGAGATGCCCCAAGAACACCAGTCTAAGCTAGCCCTTCAAGACTGCAGGTGAGCCCTTCCTAGACCAAGATCATGAATACTCTGGATGGTGAAGCTCGAGGTAGAGAAGGGGGTTCGGGGGTTCAGACTGCATTACAGACTCCCAGGCCATGAGTTGCATGCTGGTCCCTCACCTGGAGTAGGGATGGTGGACAGTTCAAAGGACAGACAGGTGGAGTCAGGGAGGATTGGCGTTTCCAAGCAAGGATGGACCAAAGAACTCAGACCCTGTGGGCAAAGGAGACACAGAGGCCAAATTTACAGATGAGAATCAAATCTGGGCATTTATCTGACAGCCTTGGAACAGTGCCTGGTACAGTAACCATCAGCTAGTGTGTCCAAGGCGCAAGCGACCAGTAATAACTGATCTCTGTCTCTCTCTGTTTCTCTGTCACTCTGTCTTTGTCTCTGTCTCTCTCTGTGTGTCTGTCTCTCTCTCTCTTTCTCTCAGTGGGCTTTGCCCTGGACTCTACTCTAGCCTCCCCTATCCTCCATCCAGGCACAGGCAGCAACTGGAGTGTGGGGTTTGTTCTCACAGTATCTGGCCTGTATCTGCCAAGAACTTCGCTGTAAGGCACCTCTTTCTCTGAGTCCACAACAATGCTGATTTAGCTTCATAACCAATCTTACCACCAGGCAATGCTGGACTTGCCAAGTGCAAGGGGAAACTAGAGAGAGAGAGAGAGAGAGATCACCCCTTGGAGGTCCCAGTGGTCCAGGTCTGACCCCTGAGTGTTCAAGTAGAAGCCAGCTATTTAACACCAGACTCACCCTATTTCACAGAGACGAAAATGTCGCTTACCCAGAGAGATGGATTCCTGCCTCCCATGCAGTTGCCAACCAACAGGCACACTAAGCTTCCCTGCTGAGTACCCCACACTGAGTGCTGGGCAGCGCCCCTGTGCAGGTGTTGTCATAGATGCTGGGGAGACAGGTTCAGCTATGAGCAAGCAGGTCCTAACCTTGGAGCTCATTGTGTTTTGAATCTGGAATGTCCCAACAGGCTCACGCTGTGGATGCTCAGTGCCAAGTTTGTGGAGTTATTTTGAGAGCTGTGGAGATGTGAGATGGGGCATAGGCAGTGGAAATAGGACGTAGCCATACTAGGGTAGGTCTTTGAGGATGACACCACCCCTAAATTGTGGCCTGTTTTCTCTGCTGCCTGTCCCACCAGGTGAACAGCTGACATCGTGAGTTCCCACTGCTGCAGGTGTAGCTGCTGTGCCACGGCCATGCTGCCATGATGGACTGTGACCCTATGAAACCATACGCCAAATAAATCCTCCTCCTTTATGGTATTTCTGTCCCGTGTCTTGGTTACAGCAACATGTAATCAACTACTACAGAAGATTGCTACCAGGAGTGGGGTTATATCTAATCTGACTGTGCTGTGTAGTTCTTAGAACTGATATGAGGGTAGGACTTGGAAGAACTTAAAGATCCAGGTCAGGAAAAGTCCTGAGTATATAAACTGCATTAAATAGGAATTTCAGTACGAGTCGGAGAAGCCCAGAATGATGAAAAAAGCAAGGATAATAGATTCTGTGCTCCTGAGTTCTTCAAGGAGAACAAAGACTTTGTCTGGAACTAGGCTAGAACTTCCTGTTGCATTCTTCCAAAGAATTCATATATATTCTGTTCCTGGCCTGAGAGTCGGAATGGGGATGAATCTAAAAGTAGTAGATTATTTGCTTGGCAAAAGAAATAGCAAAACAGAGCAGCACAGAGTCTTTAATGGAAGGGTTAGATGGGGAAAAGAGGAGAAAGAGTAGGTGTATGGGTGAGGAGAATGAGGAGGAGGTAGAGGTGGGGTAGGGGATGGGGAGAGTTGGGAGGCTATGAGGAGAGCCTGTACACTCAGAAGCAGCTCCAAATCCTCTAGCACCTTCCATGGTGAACAGTCCTGTCTGAGCGGGGAGGCAGTGTATGGAAAGAGAGTTTCTGACCGTTAAGTCCGAAATCACCGCACAGAGACCACCATTCACATACGCAATTGGCAAGAGTGTTTTATTTCGAGAAAACCAACATGAAAGGGTCAAACCATTTTACAAAATGGCAACCCTAGACAAAGTCATGCAGGCCTTTTTATAGGAAACTAGGGGGATTCTAGCAAGGGTTAGGTAATCTAAAACCCATTGGTGGGTGCTGCGAAGGTTATAAGGTTCCTGATTGGCTTGAGTCCAGGTGGTCAGTGGGCTGCATTCCTGTGCCATGCACGTTTAGCTACAAGATGAGATAAGGCTGCCCAGCACAGATGCCCCATCCTGACATAAGATATTTTCCCATTCTTGTGGTTCTCTCCAGGCTTTTCCTTGGGTAGAGGATTTTATGGCCTAGTTCCTGGGACTGATGACTTTCTTTTAGAGTCAGGCCTGGTCCTAAAATAGAGACAAAATGGAGTTTATGTCATTCTCTCAGACACCCCAGTTCAGTCTACAACTCCTCCTCCCATGTCAGACCCCCACCACCTGGTGGGGACTCAGACTAAGTACCACAAAGTGTGATCATCAGAGACATCGTGCTCTGACAAGCCTGGGGCTCCTTCCCTACCCTGGTGCAGGTGACTTCGACATTGATGATTAGGCTTCCCTCCCTCTCCATACCCTTCTGGTTCTACTGGCGCCTCCCTTTCTTTGACTATTTGGTTTTCTTCTCCAAATAAAAGAAGAAAAGTGAAAACACACCCATTATGCATACTTTGAACCCTTGGGTCTGTTCAGCCTTCTGTTTGTAGTCTTCAGTCTCCATGTCATTTCAGAACACCTGTGTCCTCTTCCGGAAAGAGCTGTGTCTATGGCTTGCAAAAACTATAGGCATTGTATCTTATCAATTCCTCATTTGCTCTCTCTCGCTCTTCCTCCTCCCCCAGTGTGTGTGTGTGTGTGTGTGTGTGTGTGTGTGTGTGTGACTGTCTGTCTGTCTCTGTCTGTCTGTGTGCCTTCATGTTCCATTCCTTGGGCTACAAAAGGACCGCACAAGTCTTCTGGCCCCCTGGTGTGTGTCTAGACAATGTTTGACTTTGCATCACAAAAAGTGCCCTGTGATGTCAGAGGTGCCATGAATCACTGTGACAACTCCCCCCAGCCCCCTCCTCCAGGGTATCCAAGAGACCTGCCCCGGCTGCGAAGTCGCCATCCTCCCCCTCCCTGTGAGAACCAGTCTCTGTACTGAGCATCAGCTGAAGTGCCCGGATTCCATGTGGAATGACCCACATTGTGAGTGCTTAGGACCAGTCAGCCCGTGGCTAACTTCCTGTCTCCCCATGTCCTGGGAACCCATGCTGTCTGCTCCTGTCTGGAGCCTCTGTGGCTGCTCTGGCCCGTGTTTCCACAGCTGCCTCCAGGCTCCAGGCTCCAGGCTCCAGGCTCTGGGACCAGGCTGCCGCAGACTGAGAATGAGGCCTCTCCCCTGCCCTCTGTGCTCTGCGCCATCTGCAGGACTACGCTACCCTGTCCTGCTCCGCTGTGTTGATGTCTCTCTGTCTCCTATGGAGGGACAAGTCATTTGCTCACTGCCAGTGGCCTAATTTGGCAGCAGCCTCAGCAGCATCCGTGACAAACCAGAGCCGGGTTGCCACACTTGATGGGGACAATTCCAGCGGGGTTTCCACAGCCTGAGGATGTGAGGAGAAGAGTCACAGCAGCCTCCAGCAGTGGCTGTAGGAGGAGCCTTGATGAGGACAACTTGCCAGATAAGGACAAAAAAAGGGAGGCGCTCTTGCCTTGAAAACCTGGCTCTATTTAGCAAGAGCTCAAAAGCCCCTTCCAATGGGAAAAGAGCTACAGCTGTGGCTTAGGAATGGCGGCCCTCAGCCCTAACAGTCCCCAAGACGCATTGTAGAAACAATTTCAAAATTCATTTCCACTTTAGTCAAAAATTTAAGGTGAAAGTCAAAGATCGTATAACCTATATATTCTTAAAGAACTGTTTTGTTATTCTATGTGTGTCTGTCTGCCAGGAGGGGGCATCAGATCTTTCGGAGATGCAGCTGCCTTTGTGAACCACCCAACACGGGGCCCAGGCTCTGAATTCCAGTCCTCTGACAGAGCACCTAAAGCTCTCTGAACCACACTGAGCCGTCGCTCTGGCTCCACACATGATTATCTTGGTTTTGTTTTTTTCAATTTGATGTCCAAACCATGCCATAAAAAGAAATACAAGAAAAGCGATACAGGTGAACTAATTTGCACCTTGACGATGCCTCTGCCCACACGCAAACGCTCCAGGTGCAAGGGCCCATGACGAACAGAGCAGCTTCCTAACCAAGACTGGTGCCTACTGTGTTGAGTTGGTACCTCGAATGCCACAAGACATGTGGCTGATCACATCACCATCAGCAAAGCTTTGAGCAAAACAAATACAAACGCCCCGTGATCATGTGGACAGGAGTGTCTGGAAAGCAGCATGCCGAAGATTGACTGACTAGCAAGCACTGCAGTGACCTGGAGAGATGGGAATGAAGCTAGCTGGGCTAGTTCTAGCCGTCCGGGACAGCCATTCCTTGCCCAGCTCTGGGTAAGGACTAAAAACATGTGATTAATAGATTTAAAAAAAAAAAAAAAAAAAAAAAAAAACTTTGGAATCTATTAACTTAACAAGCCACCAGTTCCACCAAGCCAAAAGCTGTCATCAGAAAGCATCTGAGGCTTACAGAAAAGCTCTTCTCAACTCTCCACAGCCATCTCCCTGATGTTACCCACCAATCTATTCTAAACTTGCCTCAATTTATGACTTTCTTTCTTCTGTAAAACTGTAAAAACATCAGGAAGCTGCTTCCTCATTGGAACATGAAATTTGGGTAACCTAAATCTGTGTTCCCTGGCCATGGTCACTCAAAAGAGCTACAGAATAAGTGATCTCTTATTCTCTCTAGGGTAAGTGTTGTTGTTTCTTTTGCATGGACAGTTAACACCATGGTCACCAGGGCCGTCTCCTTCCTGGTGGTCCCTGTCGTGTGGATGGTCTCCACTCCACAGCCCTGCTCTCCATGCCCCCTCCCCTTCCCTCCTCCCCTTCCCCTACTGTACCCTGTCCTATGTGACGGACTGAAATTCCCTGAGGTCATGAGGCAGCAGTAATATTTTCTCCATCAAGTTTCTGTATCTGGCAATTTGGCTACAGCAATTCAAAAGTCACCAACATACCAGGAAACCACGGACCTATCTAACCCGTGCCATCACTCACTGCACATCAGGTGGAGCTTCCCTTGGGGCTGTTGCTATGAAATAGCAGTTCTGCCTTGAAGAAATAAGGACATCTTTGTTTGGAGCCACAGATGAGCAGCCCTGGGACAGAAAACTGATCCAAATGAAACTGGTTTCAATGTCTCCTCCGAAGAGAAGCCACAGGGTAAAAGAAAGTTTTTATAAAGTCAGGCACTAGTGGCTAATGCCCGTAATCATTCCCAGCACTGGGGAGACAGAGGCAAATGGATCTCTGTGAGTTCAAGGCCAGAGTGGTCTACAAAGTGAGTTCCAGGACAGCCAAGGCTGTTAACACAGAGAAACCTTGCCTTGAAAGAAAAAAAGTTATAAATAATGTGTTTGCCATTAGTGGGCAGGCAGCCTAGGAAGGCCGGGGAAACTGGGACAGGACATGTGGAGAGAGAGACCCTCACTCTGGAATTCCACTGAGGCCTTGACCAACAGCAAAGCAGGAATTCCAGCCCAATGACTAATGGCTTCAGGCCCTTCCCAAGCTCTTCCCACAATGCACCTGCAACCTTCCTGGGATCTCACTGCAGACCCCTTTTGCAGAGGAGAGGCAAGAAAGGGGTTTCTTGGCAGCTTTTGAGATGAAACTTGAGAGGCTCTTTCTCCTGGAAAAAGCTCATCCCTGCCTCAGGTGTGTCTTATTCTCCTCTTCTCTTCCTGAGGAACCCACCCTTACACTTCTGTATGTCTTACTCTCTTTTAAGCACCTCTTATTTCTCCCAACCCTCACACCTAAGCCTATTTTAAATACCTTTAATAAAAATCACAAACTCTACTTTCCTAAACTGGTGATCCCAGAGTTCACTTAAGTGCAGAAGCTACGAGCCCAGTCCGGCCCGAGGAGAGGTCCGAAAGAGTAGGGGCTGCTGATGGTGGCCGTGAGGAAATGCAACCCTGTTCCCCTGATGCTAAGCATGGGAGCCTCAGGAGGGTGGCTACTGCAAGCAGGGAAATTGTCTTGTACGGTATTGAGGGGCTGGTGAAGGCTGGAGATACCTCAGGCTCAATGAGGTCTCATAGGAGCCGTAAGGAGACCAGGATGGAGGCCGAGGTTGACAGCAGTGGCTGCTCCGAACATAACTCACAGGCTCAGATGTCATGTAGGTGGAGCTAACGGGAAGGTTCCATGAGGAGGTGAGACCTAGCTGAAGTAGCTCACTATGGGACAGCCCTGGGGCTACCTGCTCCTTGTCCTTTCCTCTCTTCTCTGCGCTTCCTTGTGAGTGAAGATGCCCCTCTGCACACGCCCAGTGCCACGCGTGGAGCCAAGTGCCTCTGGGCTGACTTCTCTGAAGCCATGAGCCAAAATAGTAACGTTTTAGTGATGAAATATTTAATGGAGGAACGATTTGTTTTAGCTCGTGGCTTAAGACAGCCCAAGATAACTTCAGCTCTCTATCAGCAAATTCCATCTCTCCACAACCCAACGTTTTATTTAGCCAAGGTCAAATGGTCTGCAGCATCCTCAGTCCAGTTGTGGTTTCTTCAGAGAACTTTCAGTTCCAGAGCTCAGATCGTTGCAAGTGAGGTTTACTGACTGCTGGAAGCGGCTGGTGGGCCATTCCAAACTCCAGCAGGATGCGAAGCTGCCTGGTGTTGACTTGCTCCGTGCCCTAGTGCACTGTCACCTGGCAACATCAGCTCCCTCCCACTTCCTGCCGACAGCACCCTGCTCCATCCTGGCACCTCTCAAGAGGCAATACCCCTCTAGCCTCCACTGCCCACACGTGGCTGCCGTGTTCTAGAGGCTGAGGCCGTCGAATGCTTGTCTAATGAGCTCCTCTAGCCCTGTACCTTTCTCTGGCTAGTTCTTCACCCTGCCCAGGATGAGATGGGACACAGAGGCTTCCCTGGGGCCTCCTGCCCCCCATCTCTGGTGAAGAGGAACAGTATCTTCATTCCCTGATGTCAGAAGGCTTGTGTGCGTGCACATATATGCTCAGGCACACCACACACACACACACCACGCGCGTGCACCCATTGGGTGATTCCTGAGGGCCTCCGTTGCAGCAACTCCCTCAGAGCTAACAGATGCCAGCCTCCAAGGGTCTTGAGGTTCTTCACCGGAAGCTGCTTTCTGGATCTTTAGCTGTGTGTCTGCGTGCACATGCTCACGTTCACATGTGTAGATGCCTTACGTGTTACCTGTTGTTAAAATACATCAGGGCAACAATATTAATCAAGATGAAGAAGAAGGAGGAGGAGGAGGAGGAGGAGGAAAAGAAAACTGCCAGGCTAACCTCATCTCACCAACCCAGCGCATTCTCACGCCTGGTCAAAGACACACGCACAGGGGTGGTCCCCAAAGCCGGCAGTAACCCTGTGGCGTCGGAGCATTCGGTGCTAACGACAGCACTGCTCCAAAACATTTTCAGGTTCTGTGATCAGCCGTAATCAAGCACAATCAGCACCGGAATAAATATCTTTGAATATTTATTATCCAAAGCCTACGGATGCATATGTATGAGCCTTGGTTTCTATGGGACACTTTCCTAAAAATAGGACGACTTGGGTGGAAGATTATGCATGTGTTTAAGTTAGAGGTTGGTGGCTTCCGCCTACAGCAAGACAAAACAGGGTGAAGGAGCCACTTAAGACTGTTCAGAAAGGGTGAGGGGAGCCTGCAGGTTGGGGAAGGGTCCTGGGAATGGCCTGCCGAGGGGACAGACGAGAAAGAGAAGCTGCAAAGTCCAGCAGGAACAGGGAACTACGCTGGTCTTAACCTTCCGTAGTGAATCTGATCAGAGTAATAACAACAAGAACGACAGCAGCTGGGACTGGGGAGCTGGCCCAGCTGGTAAAGCGCTTGCCTGGACAGCACCAGGCCCTGAGTTCAATCCCCGAAACCCACGAAAAAATAAGGCTAAAATCTGGGCACGGTGAGGCACGCTTGTAATCCCAGAGCTGGGAAGGTGGAGGCAGGCAGGTCCCTGCTCCTGGTCAGACCTGGAGGGACAAATGGCAGCATACAGAGCAGAAATCAGAGAAAAGGTGTGGCTGGGTGAGGTAAGGCTTGTGACACTGAAGCTAGCTGGTTGTTTCATTTTCAGTCCTACAGTAGCCCAGCTCATCATCAGCGAGCTTGTGGGCTAGTGAGTAGCTAAGCCTGGCTTCAAATACTGGTCACCTGCCTCCAGATCCCTGTTCTTCTGAAACATTTGTGTGTGTGTGTGTGTGTGTGTACAGTCCAGCACTCTCCTAACAATATGTCCCCACTCACGTGTGCCCACAATTGTGCACACCCACAAACACGCATGCGCATTGGTCACTTGTGTGCAGGTACTCAGAGAGAAGGGGATTTGAACCCGAGGCTTCGGGAGGGAGTGAAAACCTCACAGTGGGTCTATCGTCAAGCTTCACGTTTGGAGCGGGGGAGCACCATTAACCGATCCCATGCTGCCCACAAAACTGCCAATGCCTGTGGGTCCCTCCTCCGTGAGCCCAGCAACGGTGTGACCCCTCTGCCTGGCTGTGGAGGACACCATGAGGTGCCAGCTCTGAAGCACTGTGAGCCACGCCAGGCCCCAGTGGGTGCTCAACAAGTGTGGAATTAGTCAATTCCCACGAGCACGGGGTTCCTCCGACTCCCAGCGCCAGGCAGACCCTGTTCGCCTCGGCAAGCCGCCCTCTGCTGCCGCCTGTTTGGATGTCGCATTGATCCGGGCATCCAGTGAAATGTCACCATCAGCTAGAAAATTGCCTGCCTTTGTTACTTCCCCGGGCTGGCTGATTCTATCGGAGGCCTCATAATTATTTTCTTTGTCCTCCCTGTTCCTTTCTCTGTGGGCGTTGACACAGGGCGACAGCTGCACCTGAGCTTGTTTTAATCACTCCAGGAATGCACGGGAAATTGTCTGGCTTGAGGACATGGCCTCAGAGGGGCAAGTGGTTCCTACTGACAGGCCAAGAGGAAGGCCAGCGAGCAGGAGAGAGACACGCTCAGGGATCACTGGAGAAGCTTCCACAGTCAGGTGGAGTTAAAGGTGCTGGGGGCTTCGTTCCCCGGGGGAAGCTTCCGGAAGGAGAGGATGCCCCCACCCCCCCGCCATCAGCACGTTAAAGATGAGAGACGGAGCCCATGTCTAGACAGAGTTAACTCTACCCTCAAGGGCCTTCCAGGCACTGAGTCTGCAGGCCCACCTTCCCCTCACACATGACTCCCGGCTTCCTGTCCTGTCACCCTGGCCTCGCTACATCTAAAGCATTCTCATGAGGACATCTTCCTACTAGCCACACGCTGGCTATGCCCTGCCCTGGCTCCCTCATCCTTTCTCTCCACACACGAGTGTCTGTCCCCAATCTGGGGGTCAAAGACCTTCCAACTGGGCCACCGTGACAGGAGGATCCGTGTTCATCCATTTTCTCTAACTGTGCTTACATCCATCACCAACTCGACTAACTACTGTCACAAAGCAGACACACCCAGAGCCATGTTTTCAGGATGGTTTACCTGAGGAGGGGAAGCCGCTTTCTCTGTCTCCAGAATATGACTGGTTTCGCCTTGTTACTGCCACTATGCCTTCCCACAGTGATGGACTATGTCGCTTCTTAGTCCCTAGGCTAAAATAGAGCCACCTTTTCCTGAGTCGATTCTGTCAGTGTTTTTCTGTCAGCAACAGGAAAAGCAACCGATAGAGAAATCGGTGCTGGGGTCTGGGGTCGCCTGGCTGTTGTTATGGTAAACAAGCCATGTCTGTAGCCTTTGGCCCTGGTTTATGAAATATGAGCTGGAAAAGCCCTGAGCCAAACTCAGAGGGCACTTCCGGTGGAGTGCAGAAGTCCAGGGTTCTGAGGGAAATGTGGACAGTAAAGACCAGCTTACAGGGTTTCACAGAGGAGCAGGCCACCATGGGCTAGAAGCCATGTGTGGCACCCTGAAAAGGTGACTGAGGCTGAGTTCAAAAGTAGTGGGCTAACGAGACAGGAAATGTCATGGCGGCACAGTTGTCCAGACTGTGGCATGGTTACCACCCACTGCTCCTAGTCAGGGGGCAGACGGCAGCACACAGAGCACAAACCTGAGAGAATGTGCAGTGAGGAAAGGTAGGTGATGGCAAGATCAGGCGGCCGTTTCATTTTGAGCGGTACAGAAGTAAGACGTGTTGTTCACGAATGGCATTTTAGAAGGGTCAAAGGTCATCAAAGCCTGGGAAAGAATGGGATGGTTGAGACGGTGTGCCCACAAAACCCTGAGCAAGCCTACCTGGGTCCCGACCACTGCTGCTCCCAGGACACAGAACCGTGTGGCCTTACACAAGCTCCTTGCCCGTTCTGCGCCCCGGTTTTTCTCCTTGGCTAATGGAAAGGTAACAGTTTCTACACAACAGGGGTGTTCCTTTGCTAAGGCTGCCCTAACAGGCTGTCACAAACGATAGCTAAAAACATGCTCATTGTCAGAGTCCTGGAGAGACTTTCAAACGGGCCAAATAGCTCTCCTCCTGGGGGGCCCCAGCCTACCCCTCCGAGCTTCCAGAGGCCAGCAGTGCTTGCTGCCTCCCCTTCCCACATCTTCAAAATCATAGGCTCAGAGTTTTGTCTGACCTCTGACCTCCTGCCTCCCCCACATAAGGACTCACAGGCTTGCAGTGAGCCCACCAGGATAATCCAGAATGACATCTCCCACCAAGTCCAGTCACCTCTGAGGAGAAGCCTTTACCATGCCAAGGTGCACAGCACAAGCATCATAGGTTCACTAGCCCAGATGTGGGCATCTTGAGGACGTTATTCAGCCTACTGTGAGGCATCTTTGTGAGGACCGACCGTGGGAGCACTAATTATACCCGGCTGGTGCCATTTTCTCGTTGCTACAACAAAATACTCAACAAGAAGCAGTCTAAGGAATGAAGAGTTTGTTCTGCTCAGTTCAAGATGATGGATTCTGTCACGGTCGGGAAGGCATGGCGGCAAAGGCAGGAAGCCGGCCTATCACGTCGAATCTTCTGCCCGGAAGCAGAGAAAGAAGGGAAGCAAGCAGGACTGAGCTCTCAAACTTCAAGGCCCACCCCCAGGGACCCACTTCCTCCAGCAAGGCTCCACCCCCTGAAGGTCCCACAACCATATGGGGACCAAGTGTCCGAGCCCACGAGCCTGTGTGGGGTATTTCACATTCAAGCCACAACAATGGGCACAGGAGTCCTTGGTAGTTACTGACAGCTGATATTGTAATTATCATCATCCTGTCGTGTTAATCAAGCCTTAAAACCATGAATACAGAAGAACGTATTGTTCAAAACATATGGTTTTGTAACTGGAGGCATGGTGAGATTTAAAAACAAAAACAAAACAAGAAGCCTGTGGTGTTCCCTTTGTGCCATTTGGCTTCCTCTCTTCCTAGCTCCTGCTGGCTGGGCTACTATCTCGTGCCATGAGGTACCCAAAAGATAGAAGCCACTCATGTCCGGGGAGTCAGCACGAAGAAACGGATGGACACGTGACTCTTCTGGGCACGGGACTGCCCACCCCATCCTGTCACGGGACACAAAATAAGCTCACGCCTTGCTTCAGCCTGTGTTTTCTGAGCCCGGGTCACTCACAGCTGGAGGTAATCCCACTGATACTTGAACTTTAATCTGTATCGCCATCAATCGGAATGTCAAGCGTGGGAAGAGGTCACGAGATGAGAAAGCAGCCGTGTTGCAGGGCTTCCCTGCCCTTCTTCAGCCCTCAGTGAGGAGGCTGATACAGTCACCCTGCTCCTCCGGGCTGGGGGTCTCAGTCGCTTTTTGCCTTTCTAAAGAAAAATTATCTTTTTAAATGTCACAACCTCTGACGTGGGAAGATGAAAGACGAGCTACCGCATGTGGGGAGGGGACGGCCAGTACAGGTGGGAGCCCTCTATGACCTCCCTGGCCCCACCCCCAGCCTCTGCCCTTCCTCTTCTGTCCACCTGACAGCTCTCCAACCACCTTGGTCCCCTGAGAGGCCAGTTCTATGCTGTCCAAGGTTCCCTATTATGAGGCCAATGCCGGCAATGTCTCGGTGAACACGGCAGTCTGTGGGGCTCTTCCTCCCCCTCAGTCATAAGGCAAGAGGTACACAGAGCCTATTCCACCTGGTCCTTAAGCTCCAGGCTGCAGTGATTGAGTTGATGGTTGTCACCTGACCTGAGGTTGTCCAATAAATCAGGGTGAATCGTTTTCCTTTCCTAAAGCATTTTTTATCGGCGTATGTTAGCCACAGGTATTAACAGGCTCATTCTGGTATTGTCATACACATGAGTAACATGTTCATCCATTACCCTCTCTTGGTCCCCTCCCACTCTCACTAATTCCTCTTCTCTTCCCAACTCTCCCAGCTGGCTTTCATGGTGTGTGTGTGTGTGTGTGTGTGTGTGTGTGTGTACCCCAATAAGATGTATTAGTGTTGCTTACAGGAGCTTAAGTGAGGGGCTATTTAAGGAGCGGGGACTCTAGCCAGAGCTATACCACTGAAGGAAATGTCTACCTCTCACCCCTCACCCATTATCCTCAGAGAGGGGTAGAGCCCCGTGAGCTTCCTCTTGAAAGTAATCACCATGCTGTGCCCACAGGAAGCTTTTCATGCTGCCCCCTCCGTCCTCTGACTCTTACCTCCTTCCGCCTCTTCTTCCGCAGTGTTCCCTGAGCCTTGGAGGGAGACAGACAACAGAAGAGACTGGGAACACGCCAGGCTGATCTAAGCCTGAATCGCCCAGATGCTGAGGCCCCATGCAAATGGAGTCCCTGGCTCCAGCTCTGCCTGAAGCCAGTCCCGCCCCACTTCGATACTTAAATACAGCAGATTTCTTGTTCCTGAGAGGAAGGAACAAACCAGGGGTTTTCACCCACAGCCGGGGCAGTGGTGTGATGAAGTAGGGTTATCTGGAAGCTGGTGCCGGAGGCACCAGTGTGGGAGGGAGGCTGGGGCGGAGGGGACTGGTGAGCACTGGGAACGCAGGGCCGGAGCCTTCTGCTGAGCCGTGACTTTTGACACGAGCCTCCCTCTGTGCCTTGCCGGTTGGCGGATGTATTCTGGTGGAAGAACTGTGTGGTGCTGCCTCCCTGACCAATGCTCAGCAGGTGCCAGCAGCCAGGCTAAGGTTTTGGTCACCAGTCGCAGGCCTGGTAGAAGAACACACTTCAGGAGTCTGAGAATCGATCCAGGCCGCTGACCCTGCAGCGGCTTCGTGGGAGTCTTGACTTTTCCAAGCAGGTGTGGTTTTATCCCTGTGTCCCAGCTGGAAGACGATCCACAAGCGTGGGTCACCGGGACAGCACAGCCCCTGCCAGGCACTTGACCTCTGAGTGGCCATCTGATAAGGGTTCTAGAAACATGAAATTGGAGTGAAGAACCATGTAGGCTGGGAGGAGGGACCCTAAGGGTTGGCACGGAGAGAAGGGGCCCAGAGGGAAAGCATGCGCAAGTATTTATGGGGATGCTAGATGGGGAGTAGCCCAGATAGGAATGAATAAAGCAAATGGCACCGGATGTGGGATTGAGAGGGGACAAGGTAATATCTGCCCAGCCCCAGGTGAAAGAAGGCTTATTTAAAATTCTTATCAGGTGTCTGTGTCATTGTTAATATGGTAGCGGGTTAATAATAACCTCTGTAATAATTATAGGCATTTAATAATAAAATGAATAGCCTATTTATTTTCTGCAATATTAGAGCAGTTTTGGATTACAGAGAAACGAAAGAAAAAAGTGTGGGATTCCTTACAGCCTTCTGAAGAGGAGATGGTTTTAGTAAGTGAAAGTCTGGAAGTCTTCAAAAGCCTAGACTGTTCTCTTTGAAATTCTTCCCTTCGTGTATCTGTTCACACATCTAAAAGGAAAACCCATCCAAGCCAGCACAGGATGTCCCAGACAACACTCTCGAGGCAGAAAGGGCACAGGGGAAAGCTATGTCTCCATGGCGGCATGTGCCAGAGACTGAAGCAGGAGGATCAGAAATTCAAAGCCAGCCTGGGCTGTGCAGTAAGACCCTGTCTCCAAACAACAACAGCAAGAGTTCAGTCAGGGGTGGTGGTGCATGCTTTTAATCCCTGCAACTTGGGAGGCCAAGGCGGGTGGGTGGTTGTGATTTTGAGGCCAGCCTGGTCTACACAGTGAGAGCCAGGCCAGCCAGGGCTACATAAAGAAACCTATCTCAAAAACTCAAACAAGGGTTGGGCCTCAGCACAAAATTAGAAGAAAGGAAACGGGGAGAAAAGAAAGGAAAGAAAGATACCCTCAATATCCAATATCTAGCCCCCCCACAAAGCCAATAAAGGGGAAAGGACAAATTACCAGGAGAGCCCAATTCTAACTCACTTAATCCAACCCCCAATTCACTCACTTAACAGGTATTATGGAGACAGCCCCATGGCATTAACATCCCAGAGATGTACATGAGGAAGGCAGCACCAGGAGGCACTCACCGGGGTTGGCACTGAGTCTCATTCCCTATACATCTTCAGAGGGGCCCCTCCACGCTGCGTGGCGTTCCTGTGTTATTCTGGCAGTTCTTCCAATGCCCACAGTCACCAGGCTTATGCCACTGCCCATGGTGTCCAGACGGCTTTATGATGGTACGAGGGTTACAGTGTCACCCACAGCTCCATCTACAAGGACCACCTCATCATCACCACAAGGTTTTGGGCTCTCTCCGGAACCCTGCTCCTCCGCTTCTTGTAGCCTCGTCTACGAAGCTGAGCCGCTCCAGGCCAGGGCTGCTCAAATGTAAGCCTACCTTCTAAATGGCAACGCCCAGGATGGGCAAGTGACCCACCCATAGACAAGCACATCCCAAGAGGCATTTTCTAGGCATCCCTCGGCGATGCCCCACCTGCTCAGCTGGAAGAGTCTGAAGGAGGTCCTGTGTCTCCTATTAAGAGGGGACATAGAAGTTACCCAAGTAGAAGGCACAGCCTGCATTGCATTGTAGAAGATCCTGGAACATGTGCAGGGGGGGGGGGCTGCTGTCCACCTATCACCCCAGTCCAGGTACATGAGCCAAGTCATATCCCTGGTGAAGCCGTAAGCATGTGGCTCCTGGGGATGTAGGCAGAGTGACAGAAATCCATCACTCATCACAGCAGGGACTGGGGACCAGGCCTTGAGGAGCAGGGGCTTGGCAGTGTTTTCTCTGTGGCTCTCACTGCTGGTTCCAGCTGTGCGGTTATCTCCTGCTAGTTTTCCTACAGCAGGCCATGTCTGAAGGGTTCCTGATACCCTACAACTCTCTGGGTGTCACAGTAGAAAGAAGATTCTCACACAGAAGTGATTTTTAACAGTAAAGAACAAGTTGGGGTTTTTAAAAATTATTTTATTTAAAAATTGATTTGTGGGGGCACACATGCCACCATGAGGTGCATGTCAAGGTCGGAGGACAACTTTCAAGAGTCTGTCTGTCCTTTCATCAGATTGGTTCGGGGATTGAACTCAGGTCATGTGTGTTGGCAGCGAGTTCCTCTACCCACGGAGCCATCTCATCAGTCCATGAGCTGGATTCTGATGAATTATTACATCACTAAAAGTGAAGTAATACGGGGCTGGAGAGATGGCTCAGAGGTTAAGAGCACTGGCTGTTCTTCCCAAGGTCCTGAGTTCAATTCCCACCAACCACATGGTGGCTCAAAATCATCTATAATGAGATCTGGTGCCCTCTCCTGACATGCAGGCACACATGCAGGCAGAGTGCTGTATAAATAATAAATAAATAATTTTTTTTTAAGTGAACGAATAAAAAGTCCCATATTGGGGATGGAGACACGGCCCGGTGGTTAAGAGTGCTTGCTGCTCTAACAGAGGATGGGAGGTCAGCACCCAGCACCAGAACTAGCATCTCACAACAGACTATAACCCTAGTTCCAGGGGATAAAATGGCCTCTGAGGGCATCACACTCAAGTGCACAGACACATACACTTAATTCGAAGAAAAAGTTAAGTAAAAATAAAACGCCATTTCTCATCTGCCTTCTGAGATGAAGACTCGCTGGGATGGTTCCAATAGAGGCCAGAGCTTTTCTCGGCTCTGTTAGCGACTGGTTACTCCTAAGGCTCTTCTTGCCGAGAAGTTGGGTTTTCAGCTAATTAAAGGGAATGGTCTAGAGTAGATTTAGAACACAGAGCAGAAGGACCAGTGCTCACACGATCTCCTTTCCACCCCACCGAGAGTGACATGGTGGCTAGCTCAGCTTCTCCCGTGGCATGGTCCTCTTCAAAACTCGGGACACCCGTGGCTCTCCAGCATGGATGTCTGCAGAAGAAGCCATCATCCCTGCAGCTCCAGAGCCCTCTGCTGTCTCTTCATACTCCTTCCCTCCCTGGCATCTCCACAGACTTGAAGCAGCAGCAGTCTTACTGTGTCTTTATGTTTCCAAAAGCCTTTTCTGGCTAGCTAATGTGTGTGTGTGTGTGTGTGTGTGTGTGTGTGTGTGTCTGTTCAGCCCAAATGGGTTGCATGTCTATTCTGTGTTTTCTCACCCTTGTGTTCAGATAGGTTTTGATTGGTTGCTTTGTTTTGTTGTTTTGCTTTGTTTTCTGCCAGGCCACGGATTGAACCCAGGGCCTCATGGACACTAGAGGTGCTCTACCAACTGAGCTACACTCCCAGCATCTTGTTCTCACAACCTCATAGATGCCTAGGATGCTTCTGTGATGAGTGAGGAGGCCTCCAGATGCCTGCTGGGACCCATGCTTACAGACCCTCGAAGGAGCTTCCTCCTCCAAGACCCCCCTGCCCTCCTGGAAAGTGCTGCAGGACACAGGCAGGGGCTCTTGGGGCTGGGTTGTCATGGAAATTGGCTGGTATCCAGACATCACTCCTAAAAGGGAAAGAAAATAGGATATGAGAGTCACATGGTTACTTGGGGTCACCACCATTAAGAAACAGACTGGACCCAGAAACTGAAGTCACATCTTCAGGGATCCACTGCTTGGCAGCACCTTCCTCTGCTTAGTGGTATAAAAGCGCCTGATGTAATTGTCCTCCTGCTAACCTAGGCCTAGTCCTGGAAGCTTCTAGCCTCCATACAATCTAATCTAGGCCTAGAAGGCTTTCAGCCTCTGAGACTTACTGCTGAATAAGCTCACCCTTTCTAGCTCTTTCGGAGCTCTGGCTGGCTGGTTCAACTCATTCTGGCTCAAACTCCTCTCCGAGCTGACTGACGCAAACTGGCTTCTCTCTCTCTCTCTCTCAGCCTCTTGACTTAATTGCTCTGCTTGTCCACATACTAACTTTAGCAATCTGCTCTAATCAATCTGCTCCTTTTCGTTCTCTGGCTCATCTGTCTTCACCTGTGTCTAGCTTGTTCTCTCTACAACTTGTCTCTGTAAAACTCTTCCAGTAAAATGGCCTTCTCTTCCTCTCCCTGTGCTGCTCCTGAGAGTTGGGCATATCCTACTGTGTCAAATCTTTCTCTGATTTGTCACTTTGTCTGCCCCTCAATTAGACATCACTTTTAAACATCGGTGCTTCCTTTTATAAGCTAACTTTACCTTCACTGTTTGGGATTAAAGACCATGTGCTAAGGGCATATCTGTATTCTAGCCAGAGGGATTAAAGGTGTGTGCTAAGGGCGTGTCTGTATTCCAGCCAAAGTAGCCGTGTTGCTGGATTAAAATCCCTCTACACAGGGTTCCACGTCTCCACTGTAACAGGTCCTGCTTCTTTCCCTCTAGCTCTCCCTGTCCTGATTCTGATTGTAACTATCAGTGACTTGCTGTGCCAAGGAGAAGGGGGACCAGGAGATACTGGTGCGCGTGTGAGCCTGTATCCAGGCTGTAATGTTAATAGCACAAGCCTAAGTCTAGAAATGGAGGTTAGGGAGGCCAGGTCTTCCAGGTGCACAAAGTACAAGCAGAATGAAAGAGGTTCCTAACAGCAATATCGGGGCTGGGCTTCCCAAGAGTTTATTGACCACGACACAGCCACGAGGGAAGGAGGCAGGAAAGAAGCCACATGGCATCCCTCACACCGAGGACACCATCAGGGCAGAGCCAGGGAGAAGGGTGCATTTGTGAGAAAGCCAGGAACGCTGGCATTTGCAGGCAGCCTGTTGCTGTGATTTTGTTATGGAAAGAACTAGGGAGAGGCACGAGAGGCAGGCACTTGGAACGGAAGGAAGAGTGAGGTGTTGTACAAACAAGCAACGACTAGAAATCATATCAGAGACAGAAGGGGGCCAGTCCTTACCGCCAGCGATCCTGCCTCCTACAGAGAAAACATTTACCAGTTTTAAATATTAAACTTGCAGCTCAGAGACTTACCCCTTACAAAAAGATTGTTGTTATTTAATGTGTTTTGCCTGCACATATGCACATATCCTGCGAGCCTGGTGCCTGAGGAGGCCAGGAGAGGGCACTGGGTCACCTGAAACTGGGCTTATGGACAGTTGTGAGCCATCATGTGGACACTAGGGTCAAACCCCAGTCCTTTGGAAGGGCAGCCCGTGCTCTTAACCTCTGAGCCATGCTGGCTTGCCTCTTAAACCGGAGGGAGAACGTGCAGTTTCCATAACAAGCGCGATCGGCCATGTTTTCTCTGAAGCTAACACACCCTTTAAACCGTCCCTCCAATCTGGGGCTTGGCTGCCAACACTCCGAAGTGTCTGTAACTGGCCGCAGAGGACAAGACTCAACGAGAGTGGAAAGTAAAGAGAGGGACACCCTCCACCCTCCTGCCACGAAGACGGCTGGTGCCTCAAACCCCGTTTCTCACTGTGAACCTCAGACAAAATAAAAGCTTACGAACACCGTGTAAGCAGCCTCTGTGCAATAACTGATCTTGTAAAAGCATGAACGTGACTCAGAAACAAGAACAGGTTGCTGTTCCAATTTGTAGACCGGAAGCAGCCATGCACCCCAACATAGCTCAGTCTAGCCACCCTCAATGCCCCAAGGAACAGAAGAGGAAAGCCCTTCTGGTCAGAGACAGTGGAGACAGCAGAGCCTGGGACTCTCAGAGATCATGCCTGGGCTCCTGACTGCAGCCAGCCTCCGGCCGCACGGGGTTCTGTCACAGCAGCTGCTGCCAGGAGTGAGCCTCACTGGCCATCACCATCACCATCACCACCAGCATCTGCCAGGACGCAGAGTCACCACCTGCATCTCCAAATCGGCAATCAAAGCAACAAGAAGGGTTCGTCCATCAGGTTGAACGTCAGCCATTTTCTGGGATCTGCAGGGGGCTCTGGCAGGAGTCACTTTGGTCCAAGGAATGCAGAACCCAGAACCTGCCACCTGGCCTGGGTTTCCACAGCCTGCTCATTCCATCACTGAGGTTCCTGGGTGTCCCCTGTGGCCCTGGACATTTCTTTGCCAGGTAAAAAGCTGGGCTGAGGCAATCCCTCCTGCTAAGCCATGAAGATCAGCTGCTTGCTCTGGGCATGTGTGTGCGTCTGTCTGTGTGTGCAGGGATGGAGACAGGGGTAGAGAGTATGTAGTGAGTGTCTGTGTGAGTATGTGTGCGTGTAACGGTTTGTGTATGTGTGGGAGTATGTGTGCTTGTGTGTTAGTTTATGTGTCTATGAGTGTGTGTGTGAGTGTGTGAATGTTGTATGCATGATTGTGGGGGGGTGTCTGCGGGGGTGCATATTGTTGTGTGTATGTATGTGACTGTGTTAGTGTCGTGTATGTGTGAGTGTGTGCATGATTGTATGTGAATGTGTGTTTTTGACTTCGTGTACAAATATATGTGTGTGTGCGTGTGAATACACCACGTCTTTCCCTTCCCCCCAGTAGAGATCACGTTAGCTCAGGGCTTTGAAACTGACAAACAGGTGTCAGACTGGTTGCCATGGGGAAGTGGGGGCCACTAGGGTCACCCAGGACTCCTATGATAGGTGGGTCCTCTGAGGCTCTGTAAGAAGGCCCAGGAATAAAGGGTATTTTAATGGTGGCTGACACGCCCTGCCTCTGAGGAAGGGTGAGTGTGTTCATGTGTGAGTGTGTGTATGTGTGTGTGTGTGTGTGTGTGTGACTCTCTGTCGTTAGCTCCATGAGCTCTGGCATTGCCTGAAACACCTGCTGCTGGGCACACTAAGGGGGAATGTCTTGATTGCATCTATTGAGGTGGGAAGATCCTCCTAGGTGGAAGGTAAAGAGACGGTAGGTGTAGGGTAGAGGCGCAGCGAGAGGGTAACAGAAAACCAGAGAAAACGCTGCCCTCTTCCCTTAGCTGCAGAAGGGTGAGCCGGAGCAAAGCTGTGAGAGCAGGGGCTGGGCCAGGACCTGAGTCCCACGTGACTAGTATTGATGAAGAACGCTGCTGAGCCTATATCAAGCTTTTTAAAATAGCCACATCCTGTCGGCCTCATCAAAATGCAGCCGAAATCAGTTACTTACTTTCTTCCTGGAACAGGGTTTTAAGAGAAATTTGATAATCTTGCTCTGCAAATGAAAAAAGAAAAAAAAAAATCAATGTCACTCGCCATAAATAGAAGCCTCCAAAGCAAAAGCACCACGGACGTCACTTCACCAGCGGGAGCCGCTGTGCCCAGGCTGAAGCCCATGCTGCCCACTTTGCTCTGTGTAGGGCCCAGAACATGAGACTGGGAAAGCCAAGCCAGCCCGGAACAGCCAAACCAGAGGAACAGTCCCTCTGCCCAAAGTCCAAGAGACCCACGAGATTCTGTGCTTCCTCCTGGCTCAGGAGCACTGCAAACCGGCTCACACCCCCAGAGGTGACCCAGCTGCTCTTGTCGACGCCTTTCGACACACATTTCCGCTTTGCCATTCCCTTCGCTCAGCACCTGGCGGCGAGTACTTCATGTTCCTGTTGCTTAGAAGCTGGCAGTGGAGGTGGTGTTTCCGGAACGGAGTCTGGGTTTTCCGTTTTGCACACCTGCTTGACAAATAGCTCTGCAACCCATGAGAGAGGCACCCCGGCTGCCAGGACCTCAGCACAGGGGAGGCTGAGGCAGGAGGATCAAAAGTTCAAAGACCAGCCTTGGGTCTGGTACTTTTAAGTCCAGCCTGGGCTAAATGATGAGTTCCAATCCAATCTGGGCTATGACACCCTGTCTCTAATAGCAATAATAATAACAGCAACAAAACTGATGACTAAAAGCACAGTGTGCCTGGCCTCATGTCCCGTCCTGCCCTCATTGTCATGTCTGTTGTGAATGCTCGTGCCTGAGATCACTGTATGGAGAGGCAAGAGACGGCCGAAGGGGCCAGTCACATCTACCCTGTGGGCCACAGTGAAGGAGGAAACAGATGGAGGGGACTCAGAGGTCCAGGCCCACTCGCTCCCCGGAATGAGTTCCCGGGCTGCCCCTTCCTTAGTGCTGCAGTCCCGGAGCTGCACCCCCTTCAATTCAGGACTTCGTAAGGCTCAGCCGTCGGTCTGCTGAACAGAACGTTAGGCTTCTTTAGATCCAGTTTCTTGTTCCCAACAGAGAAAGTGAAACCAAGAGAGAAAGCTTCCCACCCACGTCCTCAGGGTGAGGCAAGTTCACCGAATACTCTCCTTGCCTGGCGTGGCCCAACTCTTCACTCGGGCGCCAGGCCTCCCATTCATAAACACATATATTCAGATGTGGGGCCTCGTGGACTGGGCCTCTGGGGAACTGGCATAGAACTGCCGAGATGGAGCATGTTCAGACCCTGGAAATCTCAAACTTGCGATTTAAAACCTCATCCTGAGAGCAGGATGGGACAAAGCTCCCTTTCTGTTTCCACGCCTGCCTAGGGAGAACGTGACACACCCCAAGGTGGTTCCAGGTGGTCAGTCACATGAGCCTGTCCCCTGTTACCTTTCTCCTTATAGAGCACTGCCAGCATCCTAGTCTCAGCCAGTCCCAGACGCACATCCTCAAAGCCCTGCCCACTGCCCTAAGTTTATAAGCTGTTTCACATGAAATAAAACACACTTGTGAGGCAGGCAGATTGCTGTGAGTTCGGGGCCAGCCTGGTCTACAAAGCGAGTCCAGGACAGCCAAGGCTACACAGAGAAACCCTGTCTCAAAAAAGGTAGATAGATAGATAGATAGATAGATAGATAGATAGATAGATAGGAAGCACCATCTACTTTACTAAAGATCGTCTGAGCCTGGCTGTTTATTCTGAGGTATGGTACTAGGAAAAGAAGAGTCCCATTCTTCCTCAAGACTTCATCACCAGACCCCCAGACTTGACTTCTGGCTAGGCTGTTGCTGCAGAATCAGGTCATGGTCAAACCTCTACTGCTGCTTGACTGTCTTGGAGCCCTGAGCTTCCACAGCTGTTTGGCTCGGCTCCGGAACCTGCATTCCAGCTGAGACCTATCCACACTGTCTGCCGCCAGAGGGGCCTGTTCATCCAAAAGAGCCACAATGCTTTGCAGAACTATATCCATCCTTCCACCCACCTACTCCCCCCCACCCATCACTCATTCATCCATGGGTCTGTCTATCTACCCATCCCTTCATTTATTCACCGTCCTGGGCTCCAGGATAGGTGGGGCCAGTATCTGCCAAAAGGACAGACTCCTTGTTCCTACTGACCTGAAAGTTCCCCACCACAGAAGCCATCCATACCCACCCCCCAGTCTTCCTACTACAGCCCCATCAACCTTTAAAAAAACACTTGAGCCATTCGCCCGGATCTCTTTCTGCTCTCCCAGGGTGATGCAGTGCCCCGCACAGGTTACACGTTTGAACAACTGGCCCCTGGCTGCTGTGGTTCTGTGTAGAATGCTGTGGAACCTTTAGAAGGTTGAGCCTGGATGGAGACAGTGGGTCGCTAGGGATCAGGTCTTGAAGCTTTACAGCCCAGCCCCATTTTCTCTTCACTCTCGGCTTCCTGGGTACGGATGCGATGCCACCATCCAGCCTCCCTTCTGCCTCTGACACAGGGCCTTCCCTCTCACCTCCTGCCCCGTCTCCCCTGCCACAAGGGACCACGCTCAGGAACCACTGACAGAAATAAACTCTTTGTCCTTTCGGTTGCTTTTGTGGGAGTGTTTGGGACCCTAACAGGAAAAGATACTAAGATGGAACCCAACCCCTGTGAGATGGATACCTGTGCTGCCTCCTCACAAAGGAGCTGGGGAGGACATTGAAGCTGAGGGGAGAGAGAGCGATCTGGGGAGGAGATGACTCAGGCACCCATCCTTCCATTCTTGAATACATGCATACATCCATGTATCCTTGGGAGAGAACTGCTAAGCTGAGGCAGAGCCCTGCTGGGCAACAGCCATCTTACCCTCCCTGGCTGATGAAGTCCCTCATAGGAGACTTGCTATGACTTGGATATAAAATGCTCCCCCCCCCCACACACACACACTCATGTGTTTGAATACTTGATCCCCGTTTGGTGGTGCTGTTCTGTGACGCTATGGGAACTTGAGGGGGTGGAGCACAGCTAGAGGGAGTGTGTTGCATGAGGCAGGTCCTTCCTAAGGACTATAGTCCTGTGGTGATTTGAATGAGAACGGTCCCCATGAGCTCATATATTTGAAGGGTTGGTCCCCAGTTACATCCCAAAAATGTTTGGGAAGTATTAGGAAAAGAGGCCTTGTCGCACGTGGTGTGTCACTGGGGTGCACTTTCAAAAGCCCAGTTTCTGTTTCTCTGCCTGCAACTTGCAAATCACATAAGCCCTGGCTACTGCTCCAACAGCATGCCTGCCTGACACGGAAATCCCCACTGTGATGGCCACAGACTCACCCTCTGAAACCGTAAACAAGTCCCCAGTTAATTATTTCTTTTAAAAGTTTCTTTGGTCATGGTGTCCCTTCAGAGCACTATACCAATGCCTAAGACCAACTCTGTTCTAGGTTGGTTGATTTTTTGTTTGTTTGTTTTGTTTTTCCTGTTATAAGTATTCTAGCAATTTATAGGAGAAAGTTTCTTCCTGAATGCATGCCCTGAGGGATAGACTACTGGGAGCATCTCCACTCAGCAGGCAGAAAGAGAGCAGGAAGATGGGTGGGGCTAAAAGCCTCAAGGTCCAGCCCCCGTGACCTGCTTCTTACAAGGAGGCTCCACCTTTTAAAGGTTCCACAACCTTCTCAGACAGCACCACAAGTTGTCTGACTAAGTGTCCAAACATGTCAGCTTATGGGACACATTCCTTACTTGAGCTACAATAAGCCCAGTCCCACACTGTCTGCCCCTGTCCATTTCCTGATCTGAGATGTGACGAGTGCAGCCTTAAACTCCATAGTATGCCTTTCTGCTGTGATGGACTACGCCCTCTTAAACTGTGAGCCAGAATAAAGCTCACCTAGATAAGAAAAACAACTATACAAGGCCAAGATAACTGATTTCCCTTGAGGGGTCTGTCTTTAGACAGACCAGGGAAACCCAGCATCAACCCATTTTGTTGCATATTTTAAAAAATGTTTTGTTTGGGTTCTTATAGCTACCATCCTTCTCCACCCCAATCCCTTCTAACACCCCAGCACCAGATGGGAGAGACAGGAGGTTAGTGGGGAGAGTTGAGAGTTTTTAATATACTACTTCCTGCTGATTAGGGACATTGAGTTCTTTGGGGAAAGTCCAGTCTTCAACTTGTCAGGATATCTCCGACATCTCCAATTCCTCCTTGTGTCTTTTCTCTTGTCCTCTTGATAAACCAGTAGGAGGAACAGCCGTGCTCCTCTCTTGGGACTCTGGTCTTTTTATACCCTCTCCAGAGCCCCCCAGAATTAAACTGTCTTCAGCTGGCGGAATGGCACCCCTGCCAGAGCACGAAGAACGCAAACAGTCTGCCGCTGTGGACAATCTGAAGCAGGCCCACATCCCACACCTGGGATTAAAGCAAGCACATTTTTACATAACATAACTAGCTCTTTGTTTTAAGACACCAAAACTCTCCCAGGTGCTCTCACTCCGAAGCTGGCCCACAATCAAGCAGCATATTTGCGCGTGGCGTTTTCTGAGAGCTCAGTAAACATCCCATCGGCTCTGGCCTCTGGGGAACACGGACTCAGACATCACATGCTGTTTCTATCACGCCATCCTCTCTCCCAAGTAAAGGTGGCTCCAAAGCTCCTCATCCCTGAGGCAGAACCAGCTCGGCGACAGGCTTCATCCAGTTTCATTGGCTGGCATTTCCTGCAGGAAAAGGCCATTTGACAGGCTGAAGCTGCCACCCTGCCCCCACCTAGCCCCAACTCATACATCTGTCTTTCTCCGAGGTTGGTTTATGCATCTAAACCAACCTTTTAGGGGCACAGAGGGACAACTAATGTAAGGCTAAGTTGGTACCTAAACATAAAGAGCTGTTTTCAGTGGTGGCGGTGGTGGTGTGTGTTATGTGCAAAGGTCAACAGGCAACTTTCAAACATCTTTCTTAGTTGCTTGCCACTTTGTTTTTGTTTTTGTTTTTGAGATACTGTCTCTCATTAAACTTTAGGCTCACTCACAGGCTAGATTGGCTGGCCAATGAGCTTCAAGGGTTTGACATCATCACCCCCCAACCAAATCCTGTGGTTGCTTACATGGGCCACTGTGCCGGTGTTGACATAGGTTCTGGGTCTTCATGTTTCATAGCATCTCCCCAGCTTCAGTACTGTCTTCTGAGAGAGGAAGTTGTAGGAAAGATGGACCAATGACAGAGTCTTAAAGGGGACATTGGCCTGGCTATGTCTCCTGCTACAATACAGCCCATCCATTTATCTGAATTCACCCGGTGCACCTGTGTTCCTGGACTGACAATCCCAGATGAGCACTCCTCTTCCAGCTGCCTCACAGGCCTGGCTGCCGCCTCTGTAACTAGGAAGGCTTCAGCTCCTGACCTGCTGCTCCTGCTGCCTTTCCCTGCCTCGGGACTGAATGTGGATTCTGTTAGTAGCCACAACCCAAGCAACAACCCCACCCCAACCCCAAACTTGTGATCCAGAAACTCTTGTGCCCTCAGAGGGTTCTCAGAGGACATCATGGGATGAAAAGGTGGATCTGGAAACTATAGGACTTGGGTGGAGGGCTACAGAAACATCAAGATTGACATGAGGAGAACGTTTCAGGGACTAGAATATGGAGACCTGTGGGGACATGCAGCAGATGGGGGCAGTGCTCAGGCCCTAGCACCTTGCCTCTGTCTCCCAACAGCTCCTGCCAACAGTCATGTCAACAGCTGCCCCTCTCTTGGCCTGGACTTCTGCCCACTGTGACCTGAGGCAGGGAGTGTTGGCAGTTGGTTGCATATCTGCCTGCAAGGCCTCTGGAGCTGATAAATGGGCTGCAGAGAGCATCCCTCCTAGCCTGGGTCACACACACACACACACACACACACACACACACACACACACACTCAGCTCTGTCCACAAAAAAAAACCATCTCAGAAGAGATTAGATTCCCCGTGTCTGCAGGGTCATGTCACGCATCAGCTCCCTGAAATGAGACAGGGAGACTCAGGTCCCAGCTCTACTGAGCAGCCACTAGGATCCCACTGTTCCCCGGGGTGGGATGTAAGGGCTGTGATCAGAACGGTAAATTTCAGCAAATACAGGACTCAGCCTGATGCCTGTGGCTTAAACCGTTTAACACAGGAATGGGAACAGCTCTAATCAGCCTCCTGAGAGCCATGAAACAGGCGTGGGACACTTGGGACAACCATGGGGCGGGGGCTACAGAACTGAGGATGAGACAGAGACAAAGTGGGGGTGCCACAGACACAGGGCTGCAAACAGGCCTGGGCCTGCAGCCCCCCCACACTTACCGACTTCTGAGTCCTAAGCAGGGCCACCCTTGGGTTTAGCACAGAGCAGCTGCCTCGATGGGGCTGCCTGTCACACGCTTTATTTTGGCGGCCTCGAGACAAGTTCCCTGTCTGGTCCTGAGGAGGTGAAACAAGAGGCTGCTCCCTGCAATGGAATCTCTGACACCGAACTACAAAAACATGTATCTGGATTTGCTCAGAGCCTCTTCAGCACACGCTGCCTGTGCCCCGAGGGCTCCGTGGCAGATGCACAGGACGCTCACCAGTGGGATCATAAGACCCACTGTCTCCAAAAGCCATTTGGAAAATGACATGGACACACTTGCTCCCCAAAGCACTGGCAGAGCATACAGACATTGTCTCAGGGAAGACCCTGGAAGAGCGCAGCATGAGTTGTGATCTGGACTGGCAGGTCGTCCTTCAGTGACAGGGACCTAAGAGGGAGGGCCGTGAGATGAGAATATAGAGAAGAGAGCAAAGCTGGAGTCAGAAGATCTCATACACACCAATGGCGTAGACCACACCAGTTTAAAGAGAACTACAGTGTATCATATACCATCGTGGGGTGGAGGGCAGAGTCAGAGGCAGTTGTGATGTCTCAAGGGTATCACATACTAACAACCACAGGCTCCTTTGTGGAGAGAGCAAGTTCCTCAGGATCCAAAGCCACAGCTCCCTCAAGGTCTTGGCTTCAGGTTAGTACTGGCTCTGTCAAGCATATTCCTGAATTTAGAGAAGGAGCTGTGTTCCTTCACCATACATGAGGGCCTCAGGGGAAGCCTCCGGTCAGTCCAGCTGCTCTCAACAAGTTGCAAACAAAAAGCTTAAACACTTGCAGGCTATGGACAGCCATTCAGGACCAAAGCACCCGGCATGGGTACTTCAGATGAAGGGACATTGGAGCAACCCTTATGCACGAAATTGTCAACATCTCAGAAAACGATGATATTATAACAAGTGGACAAATAGCAAGGAATGACAGCAGGGTCAATGCACCCTTGTTCTAGACCACATAGTTGGGTGAGCTGGAACAAAATTCCAGTAGAGCTGAGCTTAGAGGTATGGAGGATTGATGATTAAGAATATGTCTGTTCTGGCCAGAGATCACATCCAAAGACCTTCTAGGTCTGTGTGATCAGGCTGGAATAAAAACACATCTTTAATCCAGGAGACAGAGGCAAACAGATCTGAGTTCAAGGCCAGCCTGGTATAGAGCAAGTTTCAGGTAAAGAAAGCTTAGAATCCAGGTGTGATGGTACATGCCTTTAATCCCAAACACTGAAGGTAAAGTTAGTTTATAGAAGGAAACACCATTTTTTGAAAATGATGTCTAATTGAGTGGCAGAAACAGTGACGAATCAGAGAAAGACTTGACAGAATAGGATATGCCCGACTCTCAGGAGAAGAGAGAGGAAAGAGCAGCTACTTAAGAGGTAATACAGAGAAGAGAAGGAGGCATTTTTCCTGGGATGGTAATAGAGAGAGAGACAGGTTGCAGAAAGAGAACTCAGGTGAAGAAAATGAACCAAAGGATGAGAAGGAGCCACAAGATTAGAGCAGATTGATTGAGTTAGTTTGAGGCCAAACAGAGCAATTCAGTGACAGGAAAAAAAGCCAGATTGAATAAATGAGCTTGGAGAGGAGTTTGAGCCAGATAAGCTGAGTTAAACCAGCCAGCTGGAAGCTCAGGAAGGAAAAGAACAAGAAAGGGTGAGCTTATTAGGCAGTAAGTCTCAGAGACCGCAAACATTTTAGGCCTAGGTTAGATTGTACGAAGGCTAGAAGCTTCCAGGACTAGGGTCTAGGTTAGCAGAAGGAGGCAGTAAGCCTACAAAACAACTATTACCCCAGGTGAATAAAAGTTCCTTTATGTGTAGTGATGGACACTGAAATGTCACGTGGGATGTTGAGGCAGGTTGATGAAAAGATCAAGGTAAGTCTAGACTACACAGTAAAACTTTGTCACACAAAAAAATCCAACAGAAGTCATGCATGTAGAGCAATTACAGGCAGCTTCATTTTCTTCCTTACTATTATTGGCACATCTCTAGATTTCATAAAAATATGATGGAGTCTTCCCCAATCAGAAGAAAAGAGTTGCTCAGGGTTACCAACAGCCACCTGTGATGCTATTCTTGGTTGTCAACTTGACTACATCTGGAATTGACTGAAACCCAAGTGGCTGAGTCTACTTACTCAGGATTTTTCTCTTTGCTCCCTGTTCTCACTCTCACTGGAAAGTCTATTCTGTCACTGGCATTACAGCTACTTCTCCGAGATTCCGGTGTATACTGAATACCAGATGGGTCATCCAGCCTCCTAGGCTAAACAACCACTGAGTTCTTGGACCTTCCATTGATAGACGACACCCATTGTCAGACTCGCTGTAGGCCATTGCCATTCTATCAGTTCTGTTCCTCTAGAAAACCCTGATTAATACAGCGCCCCATGAAAGGCATGCTAGTCTCCAGTGACTTCTGCAAAATGAGGAGACTTCATAAAAGAGACAGGCCTTGCCTTTAATAATGAATGTTTTCTTTTCAATAAAAATTCTGATGTTAAAGCTTATAAGACAATTTAAAAGTAGGATCCATTGAAGAACCCATTTCTGTGTGAAAAATCAGCCGCTTGTTCCTAACTTGGCGTCTCCTTGTTTGCTTCGTGGTGCTTGGGAAGTTTCTCTGCTTTCTGCTCACCTTAAAATTCATCAGTTTCACATATCTGAGAAATAAGTGTATCATTTTGAAGATGCAGAGTTAAAAAAAAAAACAAAAACAGTGTTGAGTACTTTACGATTTTAGCACAGGAGGGTTGACATTACCCTGTCCCAGAGTTCTGAACCAGATTTACTGAGAGTCCCTTGGTTTATGGTTTACATTTACCTCCGTTATTCCCCTCCCCCACCCAGGAACCTAGGACACCCTCACCTCCCGCCCACTGTGTTCTTGCTTGTTGCTGTGATGTTAGGAGGTCACTGACCTGTGATGCCAGAAGAACCTCTGAGACGATTAAAAGTAAACCATTTATCTAGCCTGGGTATGGTGCCTCATGCCTGTCATCTGGGCTCTTGGGAGTTGGAGGCAGGAGGATCAAGAGTTCAAAGGTCCTCCTCAGCTACAAATTGAGTTCAAGATCAGCCTGGGCTCCATGAGAACTTCTCTCAAAAATTAAAAAGAAAGAATGACAAGGGGAGAAAAAAGAGAGGGCAAGAAGAAAGAGGAAGGGAGGAAGTATAAAAACAAAGCATTTAAATATCATCTATATTTCACCTCTTCTGTGTTCCTAACACTGGCCCCTGGGACAGGGAAAACAGAGATACTTTTCCGTGACGCTGACCACTTCGAGCTAAGGTTTCTGACATTTGAAAGGGGTGTCAATGGTAACCACCAGGGAATGCTCAGACAGTGGCGGTGACGGGGATCTCCAGTGGGTATCCTGTGCTGTCCACCATGCAGGCCAACCCAGCCCCTCCTGCACAGTGCAATGGTCGAAGGACTCGGTTATGAAGACTCTGGACCACTGCTAAGTGAACTGGCCACAGCCTGAGCGGCCAGTGGCAGAGTCAGGAGTCGGCGTGCTTGCCTCTGCAGCCTAGGAACAACCCTCACACGGACGCTCATAGGTCGCAGCTATGTGGGGCCAGCCCACCCCCTCTCACCCTGAGGTGTTCTTTGGCTTTTCAAGGAGACTAAGGAGAGCAACTCCCCACCATACTCTCTTTCCTCTCTCAGGAATGGTAAGAAAGAAAAGCCTGAGCCAAGGAAGGAGGGGTGCTACTCTGGAAAACTGGAGGACTCGCCCCAATGGCTGGCCAGTTCTTAAACCCTGGGGAAGGGTTTTCCAGAGCCAACGCCATTGCACCCTCAGTCAGGTGCAATGAGTCCTCCAGCGCATAGGGGGAGAGGGAGAGCTAGCCTGAAGTAAGCACCCTGTAAGAGACTAGAGAGACAGACACACCCGTTTAGCCCCGGGAGGTGTGTAGCAATGCCTGAACTCCGGTTACCTTTGAACTCTTCAGTTAGGCGAAGGCTTTGTAGTCTTCCTTGCCTGTGTGTTCACTCAAGCCTTTTGTAACTGGGGCTCTTCCTTTAGTCACCAGGGCTCTGGCTAAGACAGGCTGAGAATTTAACCCTGCAATGTCTCTGCTTAAATCATGAAACATCTTCTGCAGACTCTTCTTATGAGCTCTATAATCCGCTGGGGGACAGAGGCGGATGACACTGTGGAGAGTGAGGGACAAAAAGACAAGAAAGGCCACTAGCATATGACCCTCACCCCCGACTGCCTTCTGCCCCAAGGCACCATGTCCCTGCACATCTGCCTTAGGCTATGAAGGAGGAGGGCCGGGCCCTGCTTGCCTGACACTCTTAAGTGGCTTCTTATTCACAGGGACACAGATCAGGACCTGGCGGGCAGTGGGTGTGGGAGGGAGAGGACTTCTGTCAGTCTGAAGCTGTGCCGTTTACCTGCCGGGGACCTTGAACTCAGAGCCTCCTTCCCCACAGTGGGGCCGGCAGCCAGCATGGCAGGTTACTCACAGGGGCGGGGAAGGGAAGGGGATGATGCCAAGTCCGAGAGGCCTTTCAGGGCCTCAGGGTCGCCGAGAGAGGAGGTGTCATCAGTACGGCTCCAGAAGCGTCAGGAAGAAAGGGCCACACTGGGGGCAGAGGTCACCAGCAGGCAATGGGCTCTAGACGCTGCAGGAGGGCAGCTGGTCCTGGCAGGGAACGGCGGAGCTGGCGCGTTTTATCCTTTCTCAGGAGCCATAATCTTCAGGCGAAGCCTCAGGGTCTATCCTTCAAGGGCGATGGATGACCTGAGGAGGCTCAGGTGACAGCTTGGGTGGGAGAGGAAAGGCGGGACAATTGCAGCTCCTCTGCATAGAGAAGCGTTGCTCACGGGCAACGTTGCCGAGTGGGTAAGCACGGAGGCCGAGGGAACAGACGTAGCTCCTCTTCTTCACGAATAAGATTTAATTAAGGGAACCTTCAGCAGGTCTCTCGGTGCAGCCCGGGGAAGGTGACAGGCTGAGGAACGAGCCTCCCGGAAATGCGGCCACCCTGCGTTGCCCCTTAATTATTCATGGGCACCCTTGATGCAGTTTCACTTCTTTTTAGTTAACCCATCACTTAAAAAAAAAATGTATTCAGATGATACGTCTATTTATTTTGCTTTAACATGTTTGACGTGTGTATCTGTGCACACGCACGCATGCACATGTGGAGGTCAGGACATCCGGTCTCAGAATTCGAACTCAAGTCACCAGGGTTGGTAGCAAACACCGTTCCCCACTGAGCAGTCTCCCCAGCCGTAGCCGGTCGTTCTGCCTCTGTGTGTACTTGTGCTACTTAATGATGTAGTTAACCACCGTGTATTTCTGTACTACACAAAGACCTCTGAGGAACTGCAGAGAAAGGAAACTGAAGACCCGATATAGACAGCTCCCTGAAAAGCACACTCCAGCTTCCATGCCACTAGACAGAAAAAGACAAAGATTCAGTGTAGAAGTAGTCATAGTTTAGGCCAGAACGAGAAAAAAAAAAAAGTAATTTTAATACTTTTTTTTTTTCTCAAGTCAGGGTCTCATTCAGCCAGGCTGGCCTTGAACACCCAATATACATGCAAATGCACACATACGTGCACAGATGTGCACACATATACATGTAGATGGATGTCCTAGATGAGTCATAGTCCAGGAAGGACGAATGACACTCACTGTACTGCTCTGAACACATGGACTAAGAATCTGGGAGAACAAACTGAAAGCAGAGCTGATCCATGCCAAAGGGCTGGTATAGTGGGCAGAGCGTGGGCCTCGGATGGTAGCCAGGCCTTTCACCTAACCTGAGAAAACCCAGCCACCTACGAAAGCTAATGCTGACAAAAGGAACTGGTCTTTGGTTTGCTTGTCTGCTTGACTGATTGTTTTCAAAACTCCAGAGGACAATATCTAGATAGACATGAAGAACTCAGGACTCTCTGCTACTCAAACAGAAAGTATAAGAGAAAAAAGAAGGAAGGAGGCTTGTCCTTAATTCTTACAAGCAACTTAGCAGACAAATGATTTGTTTTGTCTCACAGTTTCAGAGGTTTGAGTTCATTGGTGGGACGGGCATGACATTATGGTAGCCAGGGAGGAGAGAGAGGAGTGAAGAAAGACAGAGATGGGAAGGAGAAAGGGAGAGAGACGAAGAGAAAGAGAGAAGGGAGACAGGGAGAGAGGGAGACTGTTCGCAGGCTGCTCTCAGACTTCCTCCCTTTTTCCTTTTATTCCAGCGGAGGTCCCAGCCTAGGAAACGGTGGCCCCCACATTAAGGGCAGATCTTCCCTCTCAGTTAACCCTCTCTGGAAACACCCCCCATAGATGCACCTTTCTAGTTTCCAGGCTTTTTAACCTAAGAAAAATATGTCTCTCTATAGAAGTCAGCAAAATAAAAGATAGTTCAAGAAGAATGAGAGACTGTATTTGAGTGTTTTTCTACGCAAATAATCATGAATTGAAAAACCTCGCCTCACACACACCTGCTGCCTGGCCTCTGCAGGGCGTTGAGTTGGGGCCTGGCTCCCTCTGGCCCTGGGGCAGCCTCCAGCCTCAGAACCACTCGCCTCCCAGAACAGGGTTTCTGTGGCCCCTCCATTCACAGAGACGTCCAGCTCACATTTTCCAAATGACATCATCCCTGCGGGAGCCAAGTCTCCATTTGAAGCTATTTTCTTTGGTTCTTTGTTTTTCTCTTCTTAGACCCAGGAAGCAAGGAAGCAATGTTTGCTTCCCACCATGCTAGCACCAAGCTGCCCCTTTCTGAGGAGAGACGCACGCGCTGCCTTAATTGCTCGGTTGCTATTGAAGCTCAGAGGGAGAGACAAAGCCCTTCATTTGGGAGGAAAATTAATTGTACACAAACAAGACCACATTTCATGTGAATTGGATTCTTCAACGCTCCCCTGGCGGAGAACTTTCTGGCTGCTTCTTTTTCTGTCTGGCGCTCAGCTCTCTCCCCTTCTTCTCTGGGAGATTTTTCTCTGCAAATGGACCAGACGTGGAGGTCCCCTCCCCCCACCCAGGTCCCCGAGGTCCCTTTATAGCCCCTTCCCTTACACTGAGGCGGCCACTGCTCCAGCCCACCCGGAGCTGGGACCCTGTCCACAGACAGTCCCTTCCCCTCGGCCTCTGAGGAGTGACACCCCCTCGGTCCCCAGGCCTCTGCTCCTCCCCAGCCCCCAGCTTCAGATAAAGGAAAGATTAAGCGTGATGAATCGCAGGACAGGGGAGGTAACGTGGGGAAGGAGCTCGCCTCCACTGCAACCTCGAGATTTATTGCTGCGCGCTGCAAGTAATGAAACCATCCATCTCCCACTGGCTGGAAAAGGAGCCCAGCGCAAGTCTGAAAAGCGCAGTGAGAAAATCGGCCTTGTTGGGGCCAGTGGTGGCCAGGATGCTCTATGATCTCGCTGCCCTGGAGACATGACCTGGTAGTGCCCTGCAGAGTGGACTCTCCTGACCTCTGAAATATGGCAAAGGAGAAAAAAGGGTCACTGACATCCTGACCTGCCACCTGCAGAGACTCCTGGACTCTGGCCTCCAATGTAGCATGGGAAGTTAGGGGGTTGGGTGGTTCAGCCTCCTCCTCCCCAGGGGCACTCCCACTCACCTGATACTCATTCAAAAAGAAAACACACACACATACAATTCAATTGTCCTTACATCTCGAAGACATCTCAGTAACTCTGGAAACCACAAATCATGGATGAAAACACACCTGAAGATTGTCAGGGCCTAAGACACCCTTCCAGAACTTTCCGTTGCTCTAATGATCTGCCCGGCTGTTAGCATTAAAGCTTAGAGCTTGTGGTGCCCAGAGTTGGGCTGCAGCAGTCTTTCCTCACTGCTCCCACTCCGAAGAGCCTGGGAACTGCAGGTTTCAGGTTCGGACCTCTGCAGCCCAGAAACCAACAGAAAGGAGGTGCTACTCCTGGCACAGTTGACTCTGTCTCTCCTCCATTAACGGCCTCTTCCTTAGCCCCTCTTCAACCCTCCTTCCTGGCTGAGTTGCATGTTTCCTGCCACCTATCCAGCGTGGTCCTCCAGACTGTGTCAGTCCTCTCTTATTCGCCACTTCCCTTCCCAAGGTTTCCTTGCCTACAGAAACCACAGTCTAAAACTACAGCATGGGGAATCCCAGACATAGGCAACTGCAAAGCTTTAAGTTTTGCATCACCAGAAACAGTGTGAGGTGGCTCCACCCTACCCCATCACCCAGGGGGTGGCTCAACCTCTGTGCATCGTAACCACAGTTTACACTAACCACCCCGTTGGAACCTGGTAATCATCTGGCTTACCAGATCTAGCAACTGTCATGGTAGCCATAAGGGCTAATCTTGATTGCCATTTTGACTCGATTTAAAGCCACCAGGGGAACACACCTCCAGGAACGTCTGTGAGGACATTTCCAGAAATGCTTCATTGAGGAGCGGAGACCCACCCTGAATTTGGGCTGAAGTTCCAGACAGAATAGAAGGAGAGAGCAGGCTGAGCACAAGCACTCATCTCTTTCTGCTTCCTGACTGTGCATGCCCTGTGGCCAGCTGCCTCCAGTTCCTGCACTGTGGTGGACAGAACCCCAGAACTGTGAGCCAAAGTTAACCCTTTCTTTACTCACCTTTGTCAGAGAGTTTGTCACAGTGATGAGAAAAGTACCTAACACAGGACCTCAGTGCTTACTCATGTGACCCTTCCTTTGTCTACTAAGAAGCCCACAGTGACACACTGTCGTAATTACTCATTACTGCGGTCAGCCTCTTACAGGCCTGATCTGTAAATCTTTTCAGTAGGTGTGCTTGTGCGGGGAAAGGCATAGCATATTTAGGGTTTGGCCTCAGAACCCGCTGGAATAGAAGTCCCATGGAGAAGGGGACTAGTGTGTTTTTCTCGTCTTGACAACAGGTGTTGCCTCCGGAGATTCCAGAGAATTCCATCAAATCTAAGGGTCATTGGCTAGGACAAAGCCTCTTCCAGCAAGGATGGAATCCTCCCAGCCAGTGAAAACCGCGCAGCTGGTGAAAACTTTGCAGCAATAAAAGGCTTCTCTGCGCAATAACCAAAAATGAATCCCAAATCAGGCACGAGTGCAGTCCTGCCAGCTCAGGACTCCGCCGGCTGCCTTCGTCTCTCGGGCTAGCTCTGTAGCCAGCGGGCTGACCACACGTGTGCACTTTGCATGGAGCTCATGCCACGGGCTGGAAGCCAACGCTGCCTGGAGCAACTCTGCTCAGATCTGAGGCCACCGTGTGTAACGAATTGCGGTGTTTTTATTTAATGTACAAAGCTTTCTGCTCTTACAGAAACAAGAATCACTTAATTACCAAAAACAAGGACTTTGATATTTTCCCACCAGTGTTCCTCACTTGTAAGTATCAAATTAGGATATCTCAGGATTGCATTATGCTAAAAAGACAGGCATATCCGTCTCATTGGAATGTACGTTTCTGCATCTTTAATAAATGGGGGAAAAAAACACACGCATATCAAAGGATTAACCTCAAATTAAGTTTCTTACTATTTTATTAGAATTAAAGGTTTTATCTGTATTCATATAAAAATACAAATCAAATTTGTGTACACGTAAAAATTGCTCAGTTGGAAAGGGGGTTCTACATGAAATTTGCCGAAGAAGCCCCAAAGCCGTGAAACAGGCTTCTCACACATGCTAGGAACCACACCAACAATGGGCTCCCTCGAATCGCCATGGAGATGCATTCCTGCTTCAGATATTGGAATGTGAAAGCAAATCGTGGTTTGTTCTCAACTGTGTTTCTAAATCAACAGAACACGACATCAAAGTGTTCTCCTTGCCCACCTCCCCTGCCAGCTCTCTGGCAGCCCATCATCCACTCTTCCCTGTCGCTTCTAGATGCTTGGCTCACGGCAAGAAGGGAGAAGAGATGGCCTCCAGCCTCCTGCGGTACACACACCTCCTTCCAAGCAAGTCCCACTGTATCCCCAGCCTCGTCGGCATGGAAGGGGACTGCCCAAAGCATAATCCTGTCTCTGCAGCCTCTGCCTGCCCCAGCTCAGTGTCCCAGCCAGCTGAGGGTCCTGCAGGGCCAAGCCCTCAGGAGAGCAGGTGAAAGTGGACATCAGAATTCGGGATCCGGAGCAGAGCTCAGATGGTGTGTGCTAGCCTAGCATACTCTAAACCCTGGATTCAATCCCCAGCACGAATTAACTGGGTTTTGGGGTGAACGCCTGTGATCTCAACACTCAGAGGTTCAGAGTTCAAGGTCACCCCTGGCTGCATAGTTTGAGCCTAGCCTGGCCTATGTTATACCCAATTAGATAGAAAAAAAAAAAAAAAACAGTGCCTGTGAGGGGCGCCTTTTCCATGACTTGCTGGTGTAAAAATGTTCACTTTCTTCTAGCTTGCTACAAAGGGATTTGAAGCCCCTTCCTGGCATTCCATTTACTGAGAGGCAGAGGTCTAGTGCAATCCTTGTCTCTGTCACACTTCATTGAGAGCCAGCACTCAAAAGATAACTTCCTCTCTTCCACGTTCACCTCAGTGAATTGAAAGGCTGTCTCATTTTCACCAGCTGGGCAGGAGTCTTCTGTCCTGAGGGCTTCCTGGGCCCCATGGAAACCTCCAGCAATGGCTTCCATAGAGCACAGTGATCATTGCCTCTTTTCAGTGTAAAATGCAATCCTGGGTAAAATAAAGTTTTTCATTAGAAAGGGGAAAAAATGGGAAATGCCGACCAAGAGGGATAGACAGAACAGGAGCCAGGGCCAGGTATGGGGACTGGGAGTAGAGAGTGGGGATTATGGGAATAAATTTAGAGTGCAGATGAAGATAAGGAAGCCTAAAGCTGCCAGCAGAATGAAGACGGAGCCAGAGGCACGCCACACTTTTTTTAAAGGATGTAAGGAGCGAGATCATTAAACCAGTCACCAGGGCTTCCAAGAGATAGTGGCAGTCATTTAATGAGAGGCCCAGTGTCGCACAAATCTAAATTAATTCTTTGCTTGGCTGTTCCCAGAGAAGGATGAGGGAATATTTGCCAAAGTAAAAGATAACCAATATATATATATATTTTTAATTTTTTTTACAGAAGTTGTGTGTGTGTGTGTGTGTGTGTGTGTGTGTGTGTGTGTACAGAACTGGAGTGAGTAAAGAGAAGAATCATGGGGCAGGAGGAAGAAAAGATGTCAAAGAGAAATTGACATGATCCATAGATTCTTTGTTTGAGATGGAGTCTCATTCTTGTAACTCAGGCTGGCCTCAACCCCCTAATGTGCTCAAGGACCACACAGACTTTCTGATCCTTCTGCCTCCACCTTCAGAGTGCTGGGGCTACAGGTGTGTTCCAGCTCGCTCAGCTTGCTCTGGAAGCCAGGGCTTCTGCCTTGCTAGGCAGGCACTCTGCCTGAGCTATATGCCCAGCTGGGAGACACTTCTTGATGTCCAGTGCAGTTTCTCTGACACTTTAAGAAGCAGCGCCAGCCTGAGGGTCCCATTCACTCTCCTCCGTCCTGATCCCTGCACCCCTAATGGCAGTATGGGGTCCGTACTCACTGCTCCAAAGTGAATTGTTTTCAACACCCCTCTCTGCTTGCCTTTTCCCACTTAAAAGCTGAAATGTCCTAGGGCTGAGATGGGACCGCAGGAGGAAGGCACATTTAAGCAGCCGGCAGCACTTGCTACGCCCTTCAGATTCTTTTGCTGACATCTAAGAAAACATGTTAATTTTGTGCTAATATGTCTTTAGCAGCTTCTAAGCCAGTGTATCATCACTGTGAACAAAGAGAGAGCAGGCTGGACTGAAGGCAGGGTGCAGCGCAGGGTGTAGGCGGATTGCTCGGTCCTCTCGGACAGCAGTTCTCATCCTGTGGGTCGAGACCCCTTTTGGATGGAACAGTCCTTTCACAGGGGCGGCCTAACACCACCCTACATATCAGATACCTACATTATGTCTCATGACAGTGGAAAAATTACAGTCATGAAGTAGTGACGAGAGCAATTTTATGGTTGGGGTCACCACAACATGAGGAACTATATTAAAGGGTCACAGCGTTGAGGAGGTTAAGAACCACTGTTCCAGTGACCCATCGTCAAGGCAGGAAGAGCTGCTGCCTCCTGCTATCCCTCCTTCCACATCCCCACACTCCTCGTCCTTCCCACTCTCACATCCCTACCCTCCGCTACATCTCCACCACAGCCTGCTTTCCCTTTTGAATGAAGAAGTGGCTTCATGTTTGCCTATTTAAAGAAAACTAGAAAGCGAAGCAGGAGTATCGAGTCAGCTTCATCTGTCACCTGAAAAAGAGGGAGTCTCAACTAAAATCACCTGGAAAGGAGAAACCTCAACTGAAGAATCACCCAGATCAGACTGGCCTGTGGCCACACCTGTGGGGCATTTTCCTAATTGCCAATTGATGTAGGAGGATTCAGCCCACCGTGGGGGGTGCCGCCCCTAGGCAGGGGGTCCTGGGCTGTGTAAGAAAGCTAACTGAGCAAACCGGTAAGCCTAGTTCCTCCATGGCCTCTGCTTCAATTCCTGCCTCCAGGTCCCTGCCCTGACTTCCCTCAGTGGCAATCTGTTACCTGGAAGTGTAAGATGAAATAAGCTCTTTCCTCCCCAAGCTGCTTTTGGTAACGGTGTTTACCACAACAACAGAGAAGCCAAATACAACAAGGGGTTGGCCAACTAGCCAGCAAATTTGTCTCAGAGGAGACCACCACCCTGTCTGTTCCGGTCTCCTCTCTGGCTTTGGCTGGCACTGATTACAGCCGCACATAGAATGGCCCAAAACAGAGACCACATAACCCCACAAAAGCCTATGATATTTACTCTTTGGGTCTTCCAGAAATGTGAACCCACCCCAGAAGGGAATAACTAAATGGAGAAGGCAGATATGAGGAAAGAGGCCAAATATACATTGTCGGAGTTAGCTGTGGAAGGGAGCATGGGCCCTGGTCACCTCACTGACCACCAAGTTTAATCTCCTGATGGAACTTCTGAGGCCTTGGCTGTAAAATGCGACAACAGACCGCTGTCATGAACCCCAGGCAGCATAATGAGATGGGCTCTGGAAGGCTCAGGTCTGAGTCCCAGCGCAGAGCCTTCAGCCACGAAGCTGTCTCACGAAGGCTGCAATACCCACAGAGAGAAACCTCACCTTTATGACCAGAGGCAAGCTGCTCAGAAGACGGCACATTTGCAGCCCAGAAAAAAAAAATTAAATTAAAATGACCTCAAGAAGCCACTGGGGTTGAAACATGTTGCCCAAAATTGAAATAAACCCAGGAAGTCATTGCTACCCTGAGGGTTAGGATGAGAAGGTGAGGTCTGGAGGGCACAAGGTGAAGGGATGAGGTTGCTAAGCAACACCTTCTGACACCAGAGCTGGCAGAAATGTCGGGGGAACCAGGGCATCTGTAAAATCTCACTCCTGTGCTGCTCCAAGGTCACCTCAAGGCCGGTCCACCACGGCCATCTTGGGGGAGCAATCTGGGAAGGCAGAAACAAGCAGAAGGATCCTGGCCTACAGGGAGGATGCCCTCAGGATGACTTCCTGCAGACCGCCCCCTCACTGCCCGGATCTCGGCTCCTCTTACAGAGAGCTCTGCGTGACCTGAAGGTCTGTATTGCGAAAAGCCCAGGCACAACCAAGAGAGTCTGGTCCCCAGCCATGGATAAACAGCCAAGGGATGTGCCCTGCATCCTGTGAGTTTTGGAATTGGGCTCTAACCAATGGCTGACCGCTCCACCACCATCTGCGCGAACTTCGCCAAATCCAACCCTCCAACTGTCGGTGCTTGCACGGCTGAACGGGGCATAAACCAAGACTCGACTGTGCAGTTTCGATATGGGGTCAATACTCACCTTGCGTAAGACATCGTTCTGGCGTCTCAAAAAAATGGCCATGCAATCCAAAGTATCTGGCAAGGCAAACAACTTAACTTCCCTAGAAAGGTATCCAGCTCCGCCCGCCGCATTAAGCAAGCAAGGGCCCTAACAAGAAGGACCCGCGCCCGGCTCTGAGTGGTCAGAGCTAAGCTTACATTCTCACGCCACTGGCTACTGCAGCGCGAGCAGCGCAGTTTCTAGGGAGAAATGAGCCGAGCACACACACACACACACACACACACACACATATATATATATTATTTGCTTTAAATAAGTGCTGACCTTGGAGGAATTTGAATTTCCGCCTAGAGACTTCTCTACCGTTTTTACGGAATTTTGTCTTATTTTACCCTTTGCTAGAAAAGAGAGCACAATTTGTTTAGATTTCCTACGCTTTAAACTACGCTCCCCTGTAACCTCTGAATCCTCCTGGAGTCCTGTGTGAAGCAGCACCTTGCTGGAACTTTCCAGTGCTTGGGCCAAAATATCCCTTTTAGCCTTGGCCGTGGAGTTCAGTGTTTCTACAATTTAGCCTGACGGGGGGGGGGGGGGGGGGGGGGGGGCGGGGGCGGGGAAGTGAGTCCTGAGTTATAAGACCAGCTGAAGAAAGCTGAGGGCCTTTCCAGGTTATCAGCCTGCCACTCCTGACCTTTCCAGCCAACAAACACAGCAAAAGGTCACTACTCATACCTGATTGGGCATGTGTGGGCCACAAGGCATCCTGGGAAATGTAGTATTTATTCCCAGCTACCAGGCCACTACAATGGGAGAAGAGGCAGCCTTTGAGGAGAGCTCAGGCCCTGGGCAGAGTGAATGCAAGGGCAGGTGTCCCATGCTCCATGATTGATGAGTGGCCCATAGCACCTGCTTGCAGTCACACTGTTTCTGGATCAGCTATGAGGATGAGGAGGAAAGAGTTACTGTACTTCTGGAAACCAAATTACTGTCGCTTCAGGGACTGTCATAGTTAAAACAAAATGGAGAAGCTTTACAAAATGGCATGGCCCTGGCTAACATCCTGGAAGGCCCACACCAGTGAGACAGGGCATGCTGACCACACTGTCCTAACAGAGGACAGCACATGGCTCTGGCAGGATCAAGCCCTCTACAGATGGACAGGTGAAGGGGTGAAGGTCACACCCAAGGCAACTGTGGGGTCAACAACCAGCGAACCTGGGGTCTTCCTTTCTCGTGCTGGAGCCTCCTACCGAGGCATCTGCAATATTGCCAGACTGAAGGGATCCTAGGCAGCCAGTCACTCAGAGTGTGATACATCTCCAGCCTCTGCAGGAAGTGCTGATCTGGGCTCTGGTGCCATCTGCCATCTGCTAAAAATACACCTCTAGTCCATCCACAGGTGCAGCCATCAGGGGGCCAGGCAAGCAGGAGACAACTGACTCTGAGATTCACAACCTGTTTTCAGGGGGGCCATGGCAGGGCCACTTGCCTTCCACAAGGCTCCTCCTCCCAGTCTCCCCTCAAAGGACACAGTAACCTTCACTTTCTGGGATTCCCCCGCCCATGATTTTTTCTGGATAGGGCCAGGATCCAACCATTATTCTCTAGAATATAACACATGGCCACCAGTCCATTCTCCAGAGTCCTTGCCCCGCTCTGAAGCCCCAAGAGCTGGCCCTCACTGTCCTCATTTCCAGGCACTCTCCTTTCCACACTCCCATTACACTCTGCTTTCAGTGTTCTGAAGGTTCTCTGGCCCCCTGGCTCTAAATCCCTCCACACCCCTCCTGAAAACTGCTTCCAAGGGCCCCCAAAGCACACGATCATGTTTATCACAGCAACAGCCTCACATCTCAGTGCACAGCACACGTGTGCACGTCAGAGAACGACCCTTGGAAGGCAACTGTCTCCTGCCACCATGTGGGTCCCGGGGTCATGGGGCTTGAGGACAGGTACCCTTAACCACCAAGTCATCTTGCTGGCCCAAAGAAGATATTTACTATCTTGGTTGCCAAGGTCATGGTTTTAGGACCGCACATATGTAAAACAAGTTATCAAATTAGGAGCAGTGGGGCGGCTCAGCGGGTAAAAGTGCCCACTGCCGAGCCTGACCACCTGAGTTTAAGCACCGGATCCCACATGGTGGAGGGAGAGAGCCCACTTCCACCAGTTGCTCTGACTTCCATACATGCACCACGGCTTGAACACCCACAACAAATAAATGAAGGGGTAAATAAATAGATATGCCTTTAAAAACTTACCAAACTATGCATTTTACCTATGTGTGGTCTATCATTTTCAGCACCACAAAGTTAGAGCAGAAAAGCCCCCTGCTACACACTAGGAACAACCTTTCCATATTCCACGCTGGCTGCTGGCTGCCGCGTAGGTGGCTCATACTAGGAAATGAAACAGTGTCTTCTTAGCATAAGCTAAAAGTAAGAAAAAGCAAAGAGATTACCATATACGAACAAAACCAGGATTTTGGCTTTCCATCGGTCAAGATGACACTGAAGAAATGTCCTAACTTGAGCTAAGTATGGAGGCTCAGGGCTTCTTACCCAGCTCTGCCCTTCTGTCCACACTCCTTCTGAGCCTTCTACCCCAGTCTGTGACCCCAGGCCATGGGAGGGTGCCCCCCACCCCCCACAATCATGATGGGTCTTCCTTCCTCAACTAAACCTCTCTGGAAACGTCCTCACAGATTTACTCAGAGGTGTGCCTCCTAAGTGAGTCCCAAACCAGTCAAGTTGGTAATGAAGAGTACCTGTTACAGGTCTACCCGTCATCAACATGACACCAAACACACTGCCTTTAAACCATGACTTTCTACTCCTGGTCTCCAGAGGCTCATGGCCATTTCACGGTGCAAAATGCACCTAGTTCATCAGTAAGAATCCCCAGAATTTTAGCAGTTTTAACACTATTCAGAAGCCCATAGTCTGTGCCTAACAGTGAGACACTGTAAACTCAAAGACACCACAGAACAATGACATTGAATAAATGTTTCTGTTTCAGAGGGGAGGAATGGAAGGACAACAGTGAGGAGTTGGACCAGAGAAAGGCTGAACCCAGCAGGGCCAACCCTTCAGTTCAAGGGCCAGGATCTATGGTGGCATCATCTGGGCTTTGCTTGGGAAAGTCTGCCCTCCATTCTGCAACACAGGTGGCCTCCCTCTTGCTTCCCCTGTGCCTGCAGCTTTCTGTGGGCAGCCAGCCATAGTCCTGAGTGTTCTGGCTCCTCCACTCTGCCCTATCTTTCACCCTCACAGACTTAAAAAAACAGCCTCCCAGGACCCCATGAAGGGACTTCCATCCTGCCACAGGTTTCCTGGCTTCAGCTTCTACGACACTGTGCCTTTTCCATCCTACATGCCCACAAGACTAGCAGCATGTAGACAACACTACCAAGTTCTAATGCCAGTTCAAGGTGGCAGTGTGTGCAGCCCATGTGCACATGTACCTAAGAAGTCTACAGAATTATACCCATGTGGATAACATGTGTCTTTCCTTCATGCCCTATATACACAAACCCTTCCTGGACCATCAGCTTCATGACGATGGGTCCCTAGAGCTTATTTTAGTCACAGGTTGCATCTGTTTCAGTTTCACACCGAAACTCTGTGGTTCCCAGTCAAGAGTGACTGATTATGTCTTCGGGGGACATTTGGCAATGTCTAGAGGAACTTTTTATCATTCTAGACTCATGGTGCTTCAGCAAAGCCTGGCCGGGTCCTCAGTGTCTAGTGAGAACTAGAGTTGCTCACCTTCACAAATGTGTCAGACGAAGGAGTAAGGGAATGAGCCTCTCGTGAAAAATCATGAAAGCTGTACAATGTACAGTGTTCCTGCTCTGTGAGCTCCTACGGAACACCTTCCCCCAGCTCTTGCCTCCAGGGCAGGCTCAGTGACAGCAGAACCCCTCAAAGCAGCCGAACGCCACACCCTCAGCCCATGCCCACTCTTAAGATGAGGAAGCTAAGGCTTCTGAGGCCCAGGTGGCCACATTCTGATAGTCTGAAGTTAGAGTCCCTTTACAGGACCTGTCTGTAGGGTTCTTCCTCTTCACGTGTCCTCTTCGGGGACACAATGCTCTGAAGAGACCCAAGAGGACCCTAGAGTCTGGGCTTCTCACTCAGCTTCTCTTTCATCTCATGCATGGGACAGTGCACACTGTCTCTGATGTCGGCCCAGATGAAGAAACTGAGCATGCCTTTATCCCAGCACTTGGGAGGCAGAGGCAGAAGGATCTCTGAGTTCGAGGCCAGCCTGGTCTACCTTGTGAGTTCGAGGACAGCCAGAACTACACAGTGAGCTCCCGTCTCGAAAACAAAGAAACAAACAAGCAAACGAAAAGATGAGGAATCTAAGGCCCAGTAGGTCAGCTAGGAGTCTCTAGCCTGTGGGAGCAGAGCCCAGGGGATACCATGGGTCCTGCCCAGGTGCTTCTGCACTGTTCCTGTTTAATGGCTCAGCTTGTACATGTTCGTTTGCTTATTTGAGGACAACCTCAAACTCCCTCTGTAGCCAAGGGTGGCTTTGAAATTCTCATCCTCCTCCCTCTACCGCCCTAGTTCTGGGATTGCAGGCTTACGTCACCACGCCCAGTTTATGCCCAGTTTATGAGGTACTAGGGAACAGACAGACCCAGGGTCACACATCCTTGGCAAAGCACTCTGCCCCAAGAGCTCCGGGTGAGATCGCATTTGTGACTGAGTGGATGCCTTGAGAACATGCCCTTGCTCTGAAGATTCACAGCTCTGCCCCATCCACAGAGAGTCACAGCATCACACTGACTGCATGCTCGCCTGTACCACCATGCGCTGGGCCTTCTCTCTCACTCACACAGATGAGAAGGATGGGTCAAGAGCCCTCTGTTCTGAGATGGAGGCGGCCCCGCACTGTCTCTGCTCAGGATTCTAACGTGTCAGCCCCAGGGTGTGGTTTCCCCACCACCCACCCTCCTCCTTTTTTCTCGAGCTTGCTTTCCTGGGCACTGCTCGCAAGGGCGCATCATTCTGCACAATTATTTGTAATTAAGGGAGCGGATGTGTTTTGGGCCTCAAGATTAGCTCTATTTTGCCGAAATAAATCCACACCACACTGGCCCAGGAGGCAACATGAAACACAATTAACTTTCCTCTAACATGAGAGGGGTTTATGTAGCTGTTTTCATAATCATAATATCTCAAGATGTATAAACAGTTTTCCCCTAATGTAATTGTGTTCCACCAACAAGATAGCTTAGGTTTAAATGGAGATCCAGGCAGTGTGGCTCCAAGGCTGTGTTATGCGGAAGATCCTGGGATTCTGTTGCCTTGCCTGTGGATAACCATCTCCACCCAGGCGCCTCCCTCTACACCCTCGAGGGTGGCTGAAGTGACTCCAGTTAGCTGTGAGAGATTGCCATGCCCCAACTGGGCAACCCTTGGCTTCAGAGCATCCTGACTCCTCCCTCATTATTTTCCTTGCTTTCAGTGTGTCTCCTTCCCACAGCGATCTGATAGAAACACATTCAGAGCTTGACTTTTACAGCCTCATAAAATCACATCTCCCATGAACCCAGCCAGAAAGTGGCCAGGCCAAAACAGCTCAGATGAGAAAATACAGGAAGAAGCCATCAGTGAGCCTCTCCGTGAGCTGCTACCGAGAAGGATTCAGAAGGAAGAAAGCAGCCTGAATACATCAAAAGAAAGGTTCCTGTGAGTTAACATCTGCCAGGGGAGGGGCAGTTGGGGGCAGCTTGAGGAGCACGGAAGCCTGATGGTCCAGCCAAAGACAGCCACAGTGGGAGATGTCACGAAGCACGCAGGACACAGAAGAGAAAGGCTGTCCTAGATGGTGCCATCAGGAGCAGCAGGGGCTGGCGAGGAAGGTCCCGAGGACTGTGGAGCATCAACACCTCTAGCAAACCTGAGGAGGCAGGTGACTTCCTGAGCTGAGGACAGCTGAGCCCTGAGGACTCACAAATCTCCAGCAGACACTGAGACTCCCAGTGGGGCCACCAGTCCCCCACTGGTGCCTGGTGCTCCCGTTTCACTTCTGTTCCTGTGACAGAACACCCTAATAAAAGACAAATCAGTGGGGGGAGAGGGGCTTATTTCAGCTTAAAGTTCCAGGCTACAGGCCCTCATTGTGGGAAAGCTAAGTAAGGAACTTCAAACGGGAGAATGAACACATGTATGTGCTCAGCTCACCTTTTCCATTCATCTACAGTTCAGGAGTCCTACTTAGAGAATGGCACCACCCACGGGCTGGGTCCTCACACATTAATTGACTTCATTAAAGTAATCTCCTAGGGGCCAACCCAATATAGACAATACCTCATTGAGACTCTCTTCCCTGGCGATTCAGTTGTGTCAGGTCGACAATTAAAGCTGACCATCATCTCTGGGAACATTAGGCCCATGAGGCTTGCTGGGAATTACAGAAAGACATATCCAAAAGGCACTCCGCAGACTCCCAGATCCCTTGGGTGCCTGAGCTGATGAGTGAGTCTCATCATAGGAAAGATACATAGGAGGGTATCACACAGGCCCTGGCTTCAGTGGCCATACACGTGTGTGTGTGTGTGTGTGTGTGTGTGTGTGTGTGCACGCACTGGCACTCACAGGCTAGATCTGTCCCTCCTCCCAAAGGGAAGATAGAAACACATGCTGCTGTCACCACATTTGGTCTTCCGACAGCAGCAAACAAGAGGAAGCCACGTGACAAGAGGCCCCAGCCCAGCCTCTCTTCCCTGGTGAAGGCTGTGGCCCCCGTGACTGGACTGTGTTCCCTTCATGGGAACAGAAGGATGCTATAGAATCTTGTTGGCAGGGTTCAGTTTGGGGAAGCAGGGCCCCCATAGTTAAGGCCTGAAGGAGGACAGCATATGGTAACAGATTCACTTTCAAATCCTTTTTTTGCCCTTAAACATACACATAGCAAATCCTCCTGGAATTAGAAAAAAAAATGAATTTCAGATCAACAAAAAAAATTTAAATTTTTATGTAAATATATACCAAGTATTGCTTGGGACAGAGTTATACTAAGATTAATTTGTTATTTATCTGAAATTCAAATGTAACTGAGAATCTTGAAGTTAAATTTATCTGTTGACTCTAGACACGCCCAGGCAGGCACATACTCACACATGCACACACACATATATACACACTCATATGCACACATATGCACACCCACGCACATTTTTTTTTTCCTCCTGATGAAGTTTACCTAGGAGAAAGAAAAGGACAGAGAAAGCTACTCAACCTTCAGGCCCCAAGGCTCCTCCACAGATTCTGAAGGTGAAGTTAGAAAAAAATAAAAAGATCACTGGATGAACGGAGGTCTTTATTCCTTTGCGTAAGACATAGTTTTGGCTGCTCTAGCCTGTGACCTTGGATTTTTACCTGTTCCGACCCCATCAGACAGCCCATAACCCTGGACAACCCCTTTTTTGCTATTGGTAGGCCAGAATTCAGCACATGTTTGGATCTGGGTTTTGGGTTTGTATTTGTCAGGACACCCACCCTCTCCCCTTCCCATCTGTCCTCTGCCTTTTTCCCATGGAATGCCCTCCGCCACCCGCCACAGGCTGCTCTGGAACTCGGTCTTAAGGGTGATGGGGCACAGGTGACCCTGGCTTTCCATGGGCAACTTCCTGGGACTCCTTCTTCCCCTGGAGTCCTTCACCTTGCAGTTTCCAGTGAGGGGCTCCTCTGGGCCCCCAGCTCCTCCCCAGGGTGGTAGGTTAAACCAAACCAAAGCTTTTCCGTGACAATAGGGCCCGGGGGCATAAAGGGAGTTCCTGGCAGCCTGGCAGCACCATGGAGGAGACAGCCAGTCATGGTAGCTGTCATGGAATTCGGTGCAGTGAGGTGGTGGGCGTGGCTGAGGATATGCTGGACACTTCTGTGGGAGAAAGCCTCCCTCCCTGCCTCCCCAAGCCAGCCTTGTGCTTCCGCCAGGGAGGATGAGGTTCATACTTGATCATATTTGCTATTTTGTTTCGTCCGTTTTGTTTTTTCACACTAACTTAAGTATTCTGTGATGCTAATAAGACGCATAGTTTCTAACCTTACACGCTGAGTGACGAGATCACTATAAAAACCCGGACTGGGAGGGCAGCCCCGAGCCGCCATGTGAGGATGCAGGATTGTGTGTGCGCTAGTGTTTCTGTGCTCAGACTGTGGCTCACGGACTGTGATCTAGTCGGCCTGGTTAGTGGTCCTTGCACAGCACAGGAACATTCATGGACACGTGGGGAGCACTCACCTCGCATCTGGGACGGGTTTTCCTCTGCTGGTCTGGAATTGGTGAGAAGCTGAGACTTTCTCAGGAGCTGGCTCCAGTCTCTCCTGGCCATGGCTGGGTGAGGACATTGGGGGCCGTGTCCAGTGACAGTGTCACTCACCCTTAGATTAGCACTTTGGGAAGCAGAGAACCACCATGTGTTACATTTATTCCTTGTGCTTTGTGGGGAGGGGGTTCCATGCCCACCCAAGTCACAGAGCGAGGTAAGTGTCAAGGTGGCCAGAACTGGGTCTGGTTTTCTCTGTACCTCCCAAGCTGATAGGGGAGAAAGCAAGTTTGTTACTGAGTAAGTTGGGGTTCCCTCTTCGAGGTCCCTAGCCTCATTGATAAAAAGAGAGTTCACGAGCGTAAGTCAGTAAGCAGCACTCCTCCAGGCTTACTGCTTGAGTTCCTGCCCTGACTTTCTTCAGTGACGGACTATGACCTGGAGGTGAAAGCCAAATTAACCTTTCCTTCACTAAGTTGCTTTTGGTCAGAGTGTCTGACCACAGCAACAGAAAAGGAGCTAGAATAGTCAGCATTTGGGTCAAGTTGCTCCCAAGACTCAAAAGCAGTCAGGAGGCAGTCAGAGTTTTCAAGGAGTCCAAATCCTACCCCACCCCCATGAAGCCAGACTAACCTGTTTTCCATGAGTTAGAGAAGCACCCTGCAAGGCAAGGGCCAGCGCCCCATTTGACAGATGAGGAAACCGAGGCTTCAAGCGGAAAACAGAAGAATAAGCAGACCCAGGCTTTATCACCCGCTTCTGTCTTTCACAGCCCACATCGCTCAACCTTTTGAGTGAATGCAAATCTCTGTGTGAGTGGAACATGCTCCAGGCACACGTGTTGGTGGAAAGGTATGCATTCACACGTGGAAGTAAGTATGTAGACACAAGCCATGGAGCTGTATAATCATGGTCCATGATGTTCAGTACCCACGGGATGCTGGGCCTTCTTCTGAGCCCTTCCCACATAATTCTCAGGTGGTTCCAGCTGAGACGGGCCTTGGTTTGGGAAACCAGATGAGTTGAGCCACTGGTCCTCATCTTGGTCACTCCATGCAGACCAAGGGGCTGAATGAGGAGGAGCCAGGATATAGAGACAGCAACGGTTCAGCCCAACAGTTCAGTTGGACCCCTGGATCCAGCTGAGCCTGAAGCCCTTACAGCCAAGCTGAATTGCATAGCCTAATATACCACTCTCTTCACGTTCCATGAAGACTGACTTTTCCTGACTTCAGAGTGTGCCGATCAACCAAGCTGAGTTCACCCCTAGTCATCTGGGCATCTGGTCAGGGAGAGCTACGGGAAGGACAGCTTCTTTGTAGACACTGCGTCCTCTGCATCAGGAAGGGCCGGGTCTCTGTGAGGCAGAATAAGTCCTGTTTTTCTTAAATTGCTCTGACAGGGGTCTTGTTGCAGTAATTGAAAAATAATTATCTCCACCCTCCCAGGCTAGAACCTAGCTGTCCGAAGACAGGGACCTGGGCTCTGCACCCAGAGCGTGTCTAATGTGACAAGTGACCCAGGGTATTCTCTTCCTCTCTGTCCTGGGCACTGTGCACTGACTATCTTTGGGGAGCCCTGCCTTCCACATTTGGGTTGTATGCTGTGGGTTAGAGACAGTGGGCCAGTTGGGCTCCATGCTAGAGCTGAGCCCCAGCCGGCAAGGTTTTCATCACACCAAAGCGCCCCAAGGAGCATCCCTGGCCCAGAAATAGCACCTCTTTACCCTATGTTTGAGAAAAATACATGAATAGGTTGATCCAACCCTGATGACCACATAGGGCAGTAGGAAGAGGTCTTGGGACCACAAGGAAGCTCTGGCAGGGGCCTTCCTCATCAAGGAAGGAGAGCGAGCAGCTGCCAGGCTGAGAGAAGCTGGCTGGGTCCTGGATACAGCCTGACCGGCGAGGCACCACAGCGGGACTTGGCAGTCTGGGTGGTGCTCTCCTTTGGGTTTCAGACTCTCAAAGTTGGCTTTCCAGTCCTTGTGACTTTAGGTCTGTCTGACCCAGGGGTCTGTGAGCAGTGCCTCTGTCTGACTGGGGGTCAGGGAGTGGTGCCTACAGGGTGGGCATAAACTCATGTGCACAGGAAGGGCGGCCAGGCTGCCCCAGGGAGCCTCTATCCCCTCCCCTGGGAGATTCTGACTGCTCACCCCCACTCTCTCCATCTCAATATTCTGCTTGTACATTTCTCATCTTGAACGATGGCAAGCTGAAGCACTTAATTTTCCTCCTCCAGCCCAATTAATATGAAAGTGTGCTGAGCTGACGCGACAGTGAGAGGCAGGTCATTTATATCAATTAGCAAAGCCAGCTCTAGGCACAGTCTCCAGGGGCCAACAGTGGCGGGAAGGAGAGCTGAGGAACTGAGGCCCTGGGGGGAAACGAGGCAAGGAGCTGGGGTGCTGTTAGGACTCCCCTCTGCTTTTCATTAAGCCTGTTTCTTCTCTCTTCCTCCCTCCATCTTTCCTCTTTCCTCCCCCCTCCTTCCTCTCATCTCCTTTCCAGTCCTCTCCATTCTTTCTTCTTTCATCTTTCCTTCCTTTCCCCCTCCCTCTCTTCATCCTTTCTCTCCTCTCTTTCCCTTCCCTCCTCCCTCCTCTTCCCTCCTTTTCTATTTCCTCTTCTTTCTAAACTTGCCCCCTCCCTCCCATATTTCCTCTCTTCCTCCTTCCCTCTTTCTTCCTCCTTAGGCTGTAACCCCGTGGGTGACTGATTTTTCTTGGTGTCTTTCACTGGCACACCTGGACACAGGGCTCAGCATGCAGCGTTCTATAAATATCCATCGAGTGGGCGATACCCTATGCCCTTCGGGTCCTGGTGGGTTGTAAAGCATCTTGTCGGGGCCAGGGTTAGAGGAACCTGGGGCAAAGCCACAGAAATGCAGGCCACAGCACAGAGCAGGTTCACCCCGCTGGCAGGGATCACTGCACAAAGTTCAGTCCAATTCCCAAGCCAAGGAGAGTGGAATTTTTAAAGCGAGATGTGAGGAGGCCTTGTTACACTGGGCCTGACATCTAATCAATGTGCTTTAATCTCAGAGCAGGTGCTCATCATCTGAAGCATTGACGGCCATGCAGCACAGAGGATTTTGCAGAGCCTGGGACCTTGAGAGCAGACGTGGACAGCTGTATGACCAAGCCACAGACGATGGGCCTGAAGAGTGGAGAGGTTTCCCATTTTCCTCAAGGTCACACAGCTCTGACACAGGACTGACTGACCTCAAGCAGGATGGCTGACTTTATCCCAGTGTGCCCAGGACAACTCCAGTCTGAGAATAAAACCCCTCTGTGTGGAAAGCTACAGAGCTATAGGTCACAGGGTCCGTGATGCATAGTAGAAACAGACCTGGGGACCTGTGACACTTTCAGGAACTGCCCTCCCCCCCACACACAAATTTTTTTTTCAATTGTTTTGGAAACCAGAGGAGAGAAAATGGCCGGGAAATGGCCTGGATGTGTAGGAGTCCCTGCAAATGCTCTAGCCTGCAGAAATGATATGCATGAGGCAAGAAGGAAATCAGGTTCAGCACAACTTAGCAGGTTCAAACTTCAAGAGTCTGAACCCGGACAGTTTATTTTAGGACTATTTAAAGCACAGTACACTTTTGGAAAAAAAAAAAAGTTTCCCAGTAACAATGATCTCAGTCCCATGTGCACAATGAAGCTTGAGGCATGACTGCATCAAAACTCTTTTGCAAAGTACATAAGACCTGTACCATAAAGACCGATTCTGTAGCTTAAGGACCTGGGGTCTGGTGCGGTCTCTATCATATAGACAGTGTAGAGGTCATCAGCCTACAAAGCACTTGTGACATCTCCCCCAAGGATGCGTTCTGAGAAATGATGCTCAAGATAAAGTCTAAGGAGGGGGAGTCTGGGGTAAACGTTCTGGGGAATTTGAGTATGGCTCGGCTCCACAGATAGCTCAGATCACCAGGCTATTGTCCACTCCCAGCCTTCTAGGCAGGAAACAGGTCTACACATCCCTTTTGTTGAAGAGACGAGCTGCAAGTTTAACATTCCTGGTTTCCCTAGTGCTTGTCTGTGAGCACAGGGGCCTCATGCCCTCTACAGGGATAGAGCGGTTTCCACCAGGAGCAAGTGAAAATAGACAAAGCAAGAGTGGGCATCAGCTTGAGACTAAAGGAGACAGACAGGAAGCTCCCAGGCTCCAATCCTAGCCATCATAGGGAGGGGGGAGGGCTTGAAATCAGTCTCTGCAACCCAAGGCCGTGAAGAGTTTGGGGGTCAGATCTTACATCCGTGCTTCTGGACAGAGGACTGCAAGACAAGCCCCAGTCTCAGCCCTGCCCCCCCAGTCTCAGCCCTGCCCTAAGACTTGGCTGTGCAACTTGAATCTTGTCTGTGTTGCAATAGAGATTCAAACAGTAAGTGTGGAATTTATGGGGTCCCGCTCTTAGATTTAAGAAACCTAGGAGCAGACTTTAAGAATAATATTAGGGCAAGAAATGAGGCTGTGAACAAAAAGATCCAAGGAGCAGAGAGGGGAGGAGACAGAGCCAGGGATGATCCTGACTTCAGGGCCAGTGAGGAATGAAACAGCAGAATCCAGGCAATGGGACCTTGACAGCCAGAGTGAACCACAAGATAGTGCTGGAGGTCAGCGCCAGGCTCAGAGCCCTGGAGAGCAGCCTGGGGGGGGGAGGGGCAGAGGTCTGTGCTTTCCTGACAGTTTCAAAGCTCCTTCCCTACTGTCTTAGCTAGGATTTCTACTGCTGTAAAGCCGCACCAGGATCAAAGCAACTCTTAGAAAAGAAAGCATGTAACTGGGGCTGGCTTATAGTTCAGAGGTCTAGTCCATTATCATCGTGGTGAGAAGCGCGGCTGCATGGCAGCAGACACCTAGCAGGAGAAGCAGCAGTGAGTTCTACATCCAGAGTGGCAGGCAGCAGGAAGAGAGAGGCACTGGGCCTGGCTTGACCTCAAAGCCACCCCGCCCCCCCACCCCCCCCCCAGTGACACACTTTCTCCAACAAGGCCGCACCTCCTAATAGTGCCGAACACTCCCTATGAGCCTATGGGGGCCATTTTCATTCAAACCACCACACGGGTCCTAGTCACTGATTCATTTGTTGTTCTCTTCATTCATTCACCAGTTCTTAGTGGGCTCTTTCTGTGAGTATCAAGACCACCCATTACAGGTAGTCTCTGACGCAGTCTCCCTAAAGCCCCCCCCTCATGCCTGCCTCTCAACCCCCTCTGACTACTCCATCATCCTTTTTGTCTCCAGTGTGACCCCCTGGGCTTCAGTTACCCATTCCCGTTACTAGACAGATAACCAAAAGGCGAAACCCACCCAGTAATAGTGGGCAGGTGGTCTAAGCCATGGCTCAGAGCAGCCTTCTGTGAGTTGGCTGGGGTGTGGCTGGAACCTCTGCATTGGGCATGCTCACTGCTGGGTGGCAGGCTAGAGCGAATGGGGGAGATCACTGCTCAGGAACTTCCCATATTGGATTAAGTCAATTTGAATCAGGATTGCATCCTCTGCAAGTTAGAAAAAAAAAAAAAAATGACTTGGCACAAAGCCTCCAACGTTCTAAAATAAATAGCATTTTCCACACACCTTCATGGACAGATGGCTTCCCCGACAGGTAACACAGCTAAATGTGAGAACGCGGCACAGAGCGGCCCCTCCCACTCCTTCCTCTTTCCGACTCCTCCCTCCAGTCCCAGGCTGAGCTACAGGTTAGCGCTCCCTCAAGAGAAGCCGCTGAGCTGCTGTTTTCTAAATTGAGCTTCCGGAGATGAAGAGCACTGAGCTCACTAGCGCGTCACAGGCCTTCCTGTCAGCTCCAGATCACAGTCTGGGGCCCCTCCCCCCCACGCCCGCAAATATATGAAATACATCCTAAATCCTGAGACCAACAGAAAAGTTGATGCCTCCCACAGTGTGTGTGTTAGTTATATGTCAGATTTATGGTCCGGGAAGGGCATTTCCAATGTCCATATGCATGTTCTTTACTGCATTAGATGGGGACCTTCATCACCATGCAGCCTGGAATTTACTGCCATCCCAAGAGTGTGAGAGTTTAATTTCATTACTTTTAAATATTTACAGAGCTTTAAAGTTCTGTCTTGGCTTTTACGGCATGCGGCAACACGGTATGTTCTACCGTGTCTTTTGGGAAGGGTTGGGGGCGGGGCTCAGAAGGTAGCCCTGGCCCTTGGAGGATGTGAGCAGCACACTGCTGGCCATGGGGAGCACCAGGGAGTCCCAGTGACCTAGAGGAACCAGAGGGGCTGGGACCCAGAGGACAAGCGAGGCCTCCAGGACAGAGGCAGGGTAGAGCCTTCCAGGGGAGCCCTAGGACATCACTTCCTAGAGGGCAGGGATCAGCTCCAAAGGTGCTTCACCCCATGGTGTTCTCCCTTGTCTCCACAGGGGCAATGAAGAGGGGAGGATGGAGTAAATGGGGCAGGGGAGGGAAAGATGGAGGTTGGAGACAGAGTGACAGGCAGGGGAGGGGAGAGAAGAAGAACTCCCCTTCTGATCTGAAGAGGCAGCTGGAAGCCAAGGGACACTTTTGAAGCTGCCCCTGAGACCTGTGCTGATGATGTAGGAGTCCTGCTTCCTGCAGGGACCAGGTGCGCGTGTATCCAGGCCTGTGGGAGCAGGCGGCATGTGCGGAGTGCTTGTCTTTTACTCTCTCAGTCAGTATCTAGTGCACACTCTTCAGCTCTGTGTTCCAGCTTTAGAGTTAAGCAGCTCATGTTCCAGGCAGAGGTGGAGTAAGCCGGGCGCTGTGTGCTGGAATAATAGCTTAGTGGCCTTGATGGAGGAAGCCAACCACAAAGCAGGGGACCGCACAGACAGGAAGAAATGGGGGAGGGGGTCCTGAGAGGGTGACAGTGAGGAACACATCTGCCCAGATACCTTGAGACATTTCAGTCCCCTCCTCAAAGTGGCAGCCACCAACCTGGCCTCTCTACCGGGTCCATCTGTCCAGACTCAGGTTCTCTTGTTCCAACCTGCCCATTGCTTCCTCAGTCTTTCTTGTCTGCCACTATCTGACTCAAGATGTGAGGAGGCTGAAGGGGAGGAGCTGGGGAAGGAGCTCTCTGCAGAGGGAGCAGCAGGTACAAAGGCCCCGGCACATGCCAGCACTTCCCTAATGATGTTGTGGGTACAGTCTCTGAGCACGTCAGCCTTTACCATCTTCGTCAGAAGCAGTTAGAATTGTGTGCAAGAGACCCTCAAGACCAAGGCCTGTTGATGAAGAAAAGGTTCAGGAGGCATAGGCACCATTTTTTTTAATCTATTTTATTTTGGTCTCTTATACATCTACCTCTCTTCTGCCAACCCTCCAACACTAGGTAGGAGAGAAAGAAGTAAGGGAAAGAGGTGTAGACATCTTTAGACTGCTTCCAGCTGGTTAGGGTCATTGGGTTCTTTGGGGCAAATCCAATCTCAGTCGTCAGGATATCCAGCAGCCCAGCAAAACAGGAACAGAATGGGAAGCTGCAATTTTTCAGAGTTTCTGGGCTCTCTCTGTTCTTATCCTCAAAGCTCTCTCTCTCTCTCTCTCTCTCTCTCTCTCTCTCTCTCTCTGCCTCTCTCTCTTCCTTGGGAGCATCCTTTGAAGCATCTCTCAAAGCATTTTCCAAAGCATTCTCTTCTCTTCTCTGTGCTCTGGTATTTATACCCTCTCAGAGTCCCCAGAATTAAACTATCTGCAGCTGGCCAAGACCACACTCCTCTCTGAGCTGAATGAGACTGTTATCACCTGTGGATAAACTAATGCAGTCCCATATCCCACACTTGGGATTAAAACAAAAACCTCACATAACTGGGTTTTAAAGAAACCAAAACTTCCATTACAAAGAAGGTCATCCGACCCTCACCTGAAATTCCAGCTACCCTGTCTTGCACCTGCCGGCCAGCTGTGCACAATTCTGCCCCCAGAGCACACGGTCTTATGGTCTCAGGAAGTGATGTAGAGCAGACAGTATGAACAGTTAAGTGAACAGGGAACTCCACCTACTACGTATGACTTACAGGAAAGCTGTGGGAATGCTGCATCTGGGCTGGGGTGAAGCATTTTGGTGCTTCACTGCTTTGGGGTACCCCACGCCCCCATAACCTCTTATCCATCCTGCTATAAGAAAGCCCAACAAACTCATTGATTCACCAAGTTGGATTTGGGTTCAATCATTACTTTACATTTGTTTGTGTGAGTGGACATTTGTTTGTGTCTCTCCCCAAAAAACTCACATGACAGGAGAACAAACAGAAAGGCCAGAACATGGTCAGGTCCAGGTGACCCCCAAAAGAAGAAGACTTATGAGCTGACACCCCACAACCATACCATGACCTCCTTCAGGGGCCTTTACTGGGTGACAAAGCCAGAAGCAAGGAGGCCATGGTGTGGGTCACCCAGACTACATTGACAGTCACAGAACAAGGTAGGTACAGAGGACCAAGGAAGATGCATGGCTCAAGCTACAGCCAAGGCCAGGGCTTCACTTCAGAATAGTAAGGTAACAAGGCCTCGCTCATGTGTTCAAAGTCCTCTGCCATGGGGACAATGGGCAGGGCCTCACCATGGAGGTGTCTGCAGTGGCTCAGGAAGAAGTGATGGTGGCTCTGGCTTTGGTGGCAGGAGATGCACAGTACACCTAGCTAGGAGTCAAACTGCAGGCACCACCTGGACTATCCAGGTGATATAAGGAACAAGCAAGGCTCCCGTGTCAGCCTTGAACAGGTGCTAAACCAGAGCCGGGCATCTGGGCTCTCTGCTGTAAGCCAGTAAAGACAAAACTGCATTCTGGGCCAACATTGCTCCCACAAGAGCCATAGACCATCTAACAAAACCCCTAACACCAAGCATGAGAAGCCCTCTTTGGCGTTGTTGGTCAGGGTTTTCCAAGAGACTCCCAAAGCATTATAGGCTATTGATACTGCCCTTGGTTGCCTCCCAGAGGAGGAAGGTGAATCCATACTTTAGATACTTTATCTCGGATGACCAGACCTGGACCTGTCCTGAAAGCCTTCTCCCTGAGGACTAGCTTTTATGCCACCATAAGGTACCATGCAAGCTTCCAAAAGGAGGGAGACAATCAGCAGTTTTACCCAGATGTGATGCCTAAGAACCACAACACCAACCGGCACAGCACATAGTGGCACGCAGAGCTTGGTGGTAACCAACAGCTCCCTGACGGGACTTCCGACCTGCTCTACAAGAGAGAAAACAGGCCTGGTATTAGAAACCTAGCCAACTACCCAGGGCTAGTGAACTCTTGGATCTTTGATGAGCACCTATGACTACCACTTTACTGAGCCAGCGTTACTGGTTTTCACCGACCTATGCAGATGTGCGTCTTTGAGAGCTGGGATCCGAGGACCTGAGAGAAGGGGGTGGAGTACACTCTAATGCTGCGGACCATCTTAAACCAAAAGCAGCTATGGTTTAGTTTCAGTGTACTTCTATACACGAATGTAACAAAGAAAGTAATGAGCCAGGGAAGGTGGTTTGAGTTCAGGAAGACATGATGAGAAAACCATGTAAATAGATATTGGTAAGCCACACACTAAACATTGACAGAAGCGGCCCTTCTCCAAAACTTTCTCAGGACAGAGCAATTTAGACGCAGTCTACCATAAATTTTATCTGGGAAAGTATAAAAGCAAGGCAGAAGGCCATATCCAGATTCAGGCTACACTGACCAGATTGGGTTCTACAGCTATGATCTGACATCCAACAAAAATAAACATATCTTGTAAATTGAATGTAAATGTTTAACAGAGGAGGCATGAAATTACATCCAGGAACAATCCAGGGACCAAAATGCACTTGAAGTAAAAGGCCCTCTGCCTTTTTTCCTGGAGCCTCTCTGACAGTTCCCCAAGGCATCGTCCACCATGAGTCACATTCCAGAGTCCACTGTCTTTGTGCCCGCTGTGGTGGTTTGAGTGGCTCCCATAGGCTCCTGTGTTTAAATGCTTGGTCCCCAGTTGGTGGAACTAGCTAGGAAGGACCAAGAAGTCTGGCCTTGTTGGAGGAGATGTGTCAGTGAGGGTGAGTTTTGAGGTTGCAAAATCCCACTCCTCTCCCAGTTAGCTCTTTGTCTGCCTTGTGCTTGTGGATCAAACGTAAGTTCTCAACTTCCGCCCCAGCACCACGCCTGCCTGCCTGCCCACCGCCATGAGCCCCACCGTGATGATGATGAACTCTAACTCTCTGGAACTGTAACCCCCCCCCTCCCAGTGTTTTCTTTTATAAGTTGCCTTGGTCATGGTGTCTCTTCACTCAGCAACAGAAAAGTAACTGAAACATCCATGGCTAAGTGCAGTCCTCACCGCTCATCAAGGAAACTTCTCTTTGCAACAGATGGAGAGCATTACGGAAAAACCACGACCAATTAAAGTGGAGCTGCAGAGCTGAGTCCCAACTGCTACATCTATAACATAACTCCTGCACCTTAGATCCGGGGAGTGTTGTGGAGGAGGAGTGCAGAGTGTTAGAGCCAGAGGAACAGAAGTTTGCCATGAGGCTGCATCTCCTCGAAATGTCAGGGAATATACACCCATAAAATCTCACCAACATGGCTGCCTCAATGTGACCTGAACAAGGGCAACACCAACAAACCTGTGAATGGGGGAGAGGCCTCAGCCCTACACAAAGACAACAAAGGAAGCCGAGAGCAGAAGAAATAGTCTTCCCCAGGGAAGAGCACACCAATTGGTTCAATACCAAAGGGTCAGCCCTAAAGACATTATACAGATTGAGCAGGTCTCATTTATATATTTAGGAACATACACACACATACATATGACACACACGCACATGTGTGTATGTGTATGTAGATGTATGTATGTACACATATATATAACAACTAAAGTAAAAGAGGCCATTAATTTGGAGGGAGGGAGAGAGAGAGAGAGAATATTGCACCCATGTGACCTTGAGCCCCTTTAGGCCTGGCTGGTCCCAGAAAAGAGCTACTTCATCACTCTGGTCTTCAGAGAGCACATGGCTGCCTCCTCTCCGTGTTCCATGAAGCTGGCCTGGCCCAGCTGCAAAAGGTCTAGAGGTCACATCCTCTCCCAAGGCTGGGCTCAAAAAATCCCCATCACTTGTGTCTTGTCAGAGAGAGATTGTTTGGGTCCAGAAGATGCTGAAATAACCCCAAACTTGAGTAGTAGCATGCAAACAACAAAAGGAGTTTATTCTGCAGAGATCCAGCATGCCGGGGATACCAACTTCACGACATGCGGAGTTGAAGGCCCCTTTTAAAGGCAGAGAGAAGAATTCCTACTGTGGCTATGTAACCTCGATTGGGATTGGCTGGTGCACCTAGAGGCTACATGACTTCGGTGCCAGTGAACCCTGACCCTGATCAAGGCTCAGGCTCTTCTCAGACCAGTAGCTAAGTACCCTTATCTCCCTAGGCCAATTGTCTGAGCTGGTTTCTGTGGTTTTTCCTGCAACTGAAGTTTCTTTTTCTGAGGAACAGAAAAAAATCATGCCTGTTCTGTCTAGCAAGAAAATGAAACCCATCATAGAGCTGGTCAGGCTTATTTAGCCAGGCTCTCTCAAGATATAGAGAAATTTTAATTCAGAACAGCATTGCTTTGGCAAGAGACCACATCCGAAGACCTTTTAGGTCTGTGTGATTTGGCTGTAACACAGATATGCCTTTAATCTAGGAGACAGAGGCAAGCAGATCTGAGTTCAAGGGCAGGCTGGTATTGAGCAACTTTCAGGTAAAGAGAAGCTTAGATCCAGGAATGGTGGTACACGCCCTTAATTCCAAACAATGAAGGAAGGTGAAGCTAGTTTGTAAAAGGAAGCACTCATGTTTAAAAGTGATGTCTAACTGAGTGGCAGTAAAAGTGGTGAATCAGAGAAGGACTTGCCATAACATCAGAAGAGCAAGGAAAAGGGCAGCTACTTAAGGGGTAACGAGAGGGGGAAGATGCAGTTTTACTAGGACAGTAATAGAGAGAGAACTCAGGTGAAGACCAATGAGCCAGCGAATGAGAAGGAGCCAAGAGATTAGAGCAGCTTGCTAGAGTTAGTTTGAGGCCAAGCAGAGCAATTCAGAGGCCGAGAGAAAGGCCAGATTGAATAAGTCAGCCAGGAAGAGAGTTTGAGCCAGCACAGCTGAATTGAACCAGCCAGCTATGATCTCAGAAAAAAACAAGAAAGGGTGAGCTTATTCAGAGGTCCGTCTCAGAGGCTGAAAACATTCTAGGCCTTGATTAGATTGTATGGAGACTAGAAGCTCCAGGACTAGGCCTAGGTTAGCCGACAGAGGCAGGAAGCCTCGGAGATGACAACTGTACCAGGCAAACAAAAGTTCATTTCACAGAGAGAGTCAGGGAAAAGTGCAGAGCGGAAGCTTTCGTGACTGGCCCACGGTGCACAGGGCCTCACCAGCCCCACTGCCACCAACGCAGCAATATCCCGGGGCAGAGGTTAAATCAGAGCATCTCAGCCTCTGCCCCACCCACAGGTGAGCGGTCAGGACATGCAGCAGTCTGAAACCGGTTCACCCCCAACAACTAAGCCCAAAATGGACCCAGCCTGCCCTCAGAGATCCACATATGACAGCAGGGGTCACATAAGGGTCAAGAGAAAAACACCTGCTTTGCTGGGTTGTAAGTGTCAGAAAGAGAAGGCAGGGGGTGGGTACGGCGGAGGACACAGCCCAGACCCCTGTCTCTTTTCTCCATGTACAGACAAGTCTGCATGAGCTCTGAGAGGCCAGTGTCGTAGCTAGCCTCGGAGTTCCTTCTGTGTTCCTTCCTGGTCATGTCTGCTGGGAGTCTGTCTAATCTAGGACAGCAAGTGTGAGGGAGCCTCACGGGGTACACGCTCCAAGCCGTCAGCCAGCACAGCATGGCTGTCTCCTGCAGAAGCTGCTTCAGGCCTGGCTTCGGGGAGCTGCTCAGCTGAGGAGGCCAAGTGTCTGTGGTGGACCTTGGCCTGGTACTGAGATGCGCTGAGCTCAGAGCTGCCTGGCAGGGGGCTGCATACAGATGGAGACAGGGACCCCAGGCCACCCTCAGTGTTCCTGCCAGCCAGTCCTGCTCTGTGGCTGGGCCTTCCCAGGGTGAGCTGCGTGGCTTACACGAAGCTCTCAGCACAAAGAGCTGCGGAGCAGATGGTGCCCCAGGCCCAGTCAGGTCCCGCCTGCCTTTCACATGGAAATGATGGGCTGGCCAGGCAGATGCCCATCACGTCACTTCCCCGGGCACTGCGACCTCGGGTCACATCCCCACCTGGCCGCTGAAGCAGCCGTGGTCAAACAGCCTTTCCTCTCACCTCTCACTCTGCCTCTGTTCCCAGCCTGCCATCCTCTATAGCAGAATCGATGCTGTCTTTCCAGAGCCATGGGGGGGTGGGGGGTGGGAGGGGAGAGCCAGCATGTGGGTGTCTGTTATGCCTTCCAAATGCATGGGACATTCCACCAGCATGGGGTGCTGCTGGACCCAGAAGAAATGGTCCACAAGGAGTAGCCACATCCCAGGGCCTCAATGCCCAGGGGCCCTTCACTCCTCTGTGTAGCCAATCACTGAATAGCTGCCCACCCCTTTTCTGAGTGCATGGGAGCCTAGAAGTTCTGAGCAGGATGAATGAGAATGGCTCAAGGTCTAAAGTCCCCACGGCCATGTGAAGACGAGCCCACGGGTGACCAGGGAAGATCAGGAGCCCAGAGGTGCCACAGGTGGCGAGCTACTGTCCCAGCCTAGAGTCAGTCTGAGCTCAGAGAGGGCAGCAGAGACAGGGGACACCTGGCCCCACCCCCTCCGCAGCCTCAGTCCATCCCAGCCACTTACAAGGTCTCCAGCCTTGAGTCCCAGCAGAACGGTGACCAGCCCATTGGCCTGGATAAAGGCCAGCTCAGGTTCCCAGGGTGTCTGGCCCTGACACGCAGGGACTGACCCCAGCTGTGAATCCTCCATTTGCCTGTGTGGCCAGCCCAGGGCCAGTGCCAGATGTGGTCCCCAGACACAAGGTGCCAGGCACACTGCTTATCTTAGAACCTCTGTCTTCTTATCTGCTAAATGGGTGCAGGGGAGAGGTGAGTGTTGTTCGAGAGCCAATGTGAAGATTCTACTGGGCTTGCCAGGCCAGAGATAGTGGTTCCCATGTCCTTGCCCACCTCTATCACCTCTGCCCACCCTAGGACGCAGTCCTGATGCCTGCCTGGCATCTTCGCTCTCTCAAACACCCCTAAAACACTGGAAATCTCTTTCCTTCCTGGAGTTTTTCTTGGTTTCCATGTTTTCAGCAGAACATGAGCCTCAAGGGGCAAAGAGCTTCACCAACCATAGCTCCTGCTGGACTCCCATAGGGAGTCCTCCTCCTACAGGGAGGCCTGGCTCACTGTCCAGCTGGGACCATCCATGCTCACTGAGTAATGATTGGGAAGTGGGTGGGTGGTAGATGCATTCACCTATGCATGGAAGGACGCATGCAAGCGTGGATCCTTGGGAGGCTGCATGGATGCATGGGCTGCGTACAACCTTGGCCCTGCACATTGAAACTCACCTCCCACCTCCCTACTCACTCGCACTAGCCATCGAGGTGTGGCCGTAGTTTCTCTGAAATGGGGGTTTCTCCAGCTGCAGAACTGCTCCCCTGTGCCTGTGTCACTCTTCCGGAGAGGCCTCACATCTGCCCACACCTCTGTGAGGGCCTAGTACATGTCCCCAACCACTCTGTCTAAAGCCACAAGCCAGCAGCTCCCCCATCCCGACACACACACACACACACACACACACACACTCCTGTCCTTTCCTACCCTTTCCACTAACTGTCATGGCTTCTGTCTCCACACACCTAGCACCTCCTAATGCAATGATAACACCTTTCACTGCCCGCCCCCCCACCCCCACCCCCGTCCCAGAACGCCTTGGCTCCGATAGCATCTGCTCCACCCTCCAAGCGCACCGCATGCCAGGCTCATAGAAGATGGTCAGTCAAAGCTCACCACTCCATGAGTGACCTGGAGTCAAGGGAGCTGGGGCAGGTCAGCCAGGGTATGCAAGGGGAATTTCCAGAAGAAGCTGGGACTCTTGACTTGGGACTTAACGTTCCCGGAAGGCCCATAGATGGAAGAGAATTCCAGGCGCCGACAGGATTCCATAACCAGGGCCCAGAACACACCTCAAGTGCTGTCTTGACTTTCGAGCCCAGCAAGTGCTCAGATCTTAGGCCATTTGACAACAGCCTTTTGAAAATTAACTCGATGTTTTATTCATCCTTAAATTCTTCAAAATTGCAAATCAGACAGGCACTGGTGCTCGGCTAGCCTCGGCTCTGGGCTCTTGTGTTGCAAATAACTGTGCTCTTCTGCATACCAAGCGGACCTTTCTGCGTCCCAGGAAAATGAATCTCTTTTGGTGTTCATTGCGCTAATTGCATCCACAGCGGAGGCAGAGCAAACATCTTTCCTTCCTGATTTGCATTATGCAAAAACCTTAATCTCCCCCAAGTTTCCTAAAGCCTTGTGAATGATTCACAGCCTTCCAATGCTTGGAACAGCTCGGCTCGATCTGATCGTCCATATAAATTAGATTTACTGGGGAAATAAAGAAGGCTCAATACTATAAACTATTGGGAATGATGACCCCCGAGTGTGGGTGCCCCATAAATTTGTGTCTTGGGGGTGGTACATGAGACTGCTGATCACACACATATTGCTGGATTTGTCTCTTTTGGGCTATTATCGACATGAAGAGGATGGTAGATTGCCACTGGGAGCCAGTGTGCTGTGTGGGAGAAGGGCTGGCCCTCCCTGAACTAGCAAAAAGTGGCCGAGAGAAAGCTGCCTCGAGACAAGAGGCCACAAACAGAGGACTAGAGGTTGAAACAAGAGCTTGCCTGTGACCAGCTTTGAAACCAGCTGTGTTCAGTCTCGTACATTTCGTAGGTGACCTTTGTTCCCTCACGTGCTGTTGGGGAAAACAAAACCTTCCAAACACTGAGGGCTAAGGGCAGTCCCAGAGGAAGTCTGTCGGACATCTTCAGTGTGCCAGGTCCCTGGGCCTCACTCTAGGAACCAGGTGTTCAGAACACTGACCGGATAAGCCCTGACATGAGAGCTTCCATGGTGGTGCCTGGGGATAGGTATGGTAACATTAGCCAGAATACAGGCTCTCAGACCCAACGCTGTGACAGTGTGCAGGTGTGCAGGCCATTTAACAAGATGACAGAGTCCACTAATGCCCTGAGCATGCTGCCCTGGCGAGCAGAAGCGCCAGCCATGACTGTGCTGGGTGCTGTTATTATTGTTGCATGGCCATTGCACAGATGCCAAAGCTGAGTCCTACCCTAGGATCTAATTCTGCAAGACAGCCCTATCAGAGGCACATTCTGCCTTCCATCTCTAGTCCACTAGAGTAGGAGCGAAGAGGGAAAAGATGGATTTATTACTGTTTCTACCAATACCTGTCAGCTGGAGGCTCGCACTCTGTGCTGCCTTAGGGTAAAGGGTCTCTGCAGCCACAGTCCCTTCCACTGAGACCTCTTGCTGGGCTCTGCCAGGCACTTCCTGCTGGGCTTTGCCCACAGGAGCCCGGAGGAAGACTGTGGGGCTGGAGGAGGCAGACGGGATTCAAGGCTTCCGCCTGCTTCTTCCTGCTTCTGCTATTCCCATCAGCACCACAGCAGCCCTTCAGACAGCCCACATCCCAAACAGCCCCGTCCCCACTCAGTAGCATAAGGCCCATTACTGTATCTGCAGCGATGGAGTTCAGGGCTTGGTACATTTTCCCTAAAAGTATCACGAACGTTCCTGAGTGTGTGGCTTGCAAGGCCCTCTCTGCTTTGTTTGAGGACAGTCAGAAACAATTTTCAGACTCAACTGTGCTCCACGCAACTCCACTTACGAACACTCAGTCTGGCCATTAGTAGCCACATGGGCACATGGATGAGGGTTCACCTTGTCTCAATAAGACACTCTGTGTGCTTCCAGCTCTTGTGTCTTTGGGCTCTAGGCAGCCACATGTCTTGAACACTGGGCCAGTGTGATGCTCACAGAATGGAACGATGAAGACTCCAATGTCGGTGCCGAGGCCCGAGAGTCAGCACAGGCCGAGGCAAGAGTGCGGCTCGTACTGACAAGCAGACATGAAACGTTTAGTTTTCGTAAGCTGGTCCAGAGAGCACGGTGCCGCAGCAGCCCCCGTGGTGTCAGTGGGTGTGCTGATTGGTAAAATAACACCTCTGTAATTCGCCACCTGACTGAACTTAAAATCAGTCTCCATGAGCCATCCGCCTCTCCACAGGCCAAACACACAAGTTAGACGGGGTGTGGTGGGCTTCAGCACTTCGCATCTCTGTGGGGGCATGGAGCGGGTTGGAAGCAAGTTATTTGATGCACCCCGTCTCTGACACCTTTGAATATCTCCCTTTACATGATCTGAGGAACACTGAGAGTGGGCCACCAACCAAGTGGACAGAGACAGTCCTCCCTTCATGAGCTAGCCATTAAATTCAGAATATCTAGGCCATCGAGATGATTTGGCTGGCAAAGGCCCTTGCTGCCAAGCCCAACGACCTGAGTTTGATGCCCAAGACCCGCACAGTGTGTTGTTGAAAATAAATGGTGCCAGACTATGAATTGTTTATTATTAACCCTGTTATTATTGTGGGGGGTATTATTTAACCTGCTATCACAATCAACAAAAGACAGACACCTGTGAGATTTTATAAATGTCTTATATCACCTTGGGCTGGGCAGACAATTCACCTACACTCTGTCTCTCAGCCCACCATCCCTTGCCCTCCGACTTAACCATTCCCAGTTGGGCTACCTCCCCTCGATAGTCCCAAACACGTGCTAATGCTGTTCTTCTGCATCACTTCCTCCCACCATGCCATTGTCGGAGTCCTTCCTCCCGGCCCTCACAGCTCTCTCTCCACCTAGCCCATGGTGGCTTCCTCCTTCCTCCTCTCTCTCTGACTGTCTCCTCCCCATGATTCCCCTCTCCAAAAGCCCGGGAACCTTAGCCACGCCTACCTCCTTCCGCCCTGCCCAGGCACAGGCCTTTTCATCAACCATCCAGAGATAATGGGGAACGTTCCTTCCCATCACATGGTTACAGAAGATAGTTTCACGTCGTAACAGTCTCCATGGCAGGGGCGGCAGCCAGACCTCAAGGCTCTGAAGTCAGCCTTGGAATACACAGCAACAGACCAACCCCAACAACGGTGGAAGGAGAGACTGGACTTCCACACACAAGCAATGGTGTGTGTGCCCCCAAACACACACACTTAATTAAATGTGATTTAAAAAAAAGAAGAAGAAATCAGAATCCCTAGCAAAGGCCCCAGATAAACACATTCCTCAGTCCTTTGGTACTCCCACACAAGCTCCCCAGGCCTCCCCACTGTTGACTGCAAACTGTTGCAACTATTTCAGGGGACAGTCTCTTCATCGCTCCCACCCCCTGCCCAGAGTCAGACACTGTACTGTCCATGGAGCATGTGACTGTGGCCAGTGACGGGTGGGTGGTGCCGGAAGAGAGAACAAAGCTCCTGACAAAGAAGCCTTGCCATTCCCAGAGTGCTTGGCTCCTGCTCTCTCCTAGGGTCATGTTATTTCTAGTACACATTGTGGGGTGTGTACCTAGTAGGCGCACAGTTAGCAATCTTTGTATGCATAAACATACTGTGAGGTTAAGAGACAGGCGTGTGATGTTTGTTCTCTTTTGTTTTGTTTTTTTAATTTTTTTTTTTCATTGGTCCTGGTGTTTTTGCCTGCACGTATGTCTGTGTGCCATGTGACTGCTTGGTGCACGCTGAGACCAGAAGAGGGCACAGTTGAGAGCCCAGGCTCCCGAGCCTCAGGATGTGAACCCCGCTGGGCTCAGGCCGGAGACTCTCCACCTTGTCTGACCCCAGCCCAGGCAGAGAAGTGCGCGGAGCAACTTCTCCAGTGCCCTGGAATGAAAGCCTTAAATAATTAACCTATAGCGTGGCACACCCACTTAAAAGCTCATTAGGGCGCCCTAAGTGAGTCGAAAGAAGGAAATATATCATCATTTGCAATGAAATACATCATCTTTCAATATGCAAACGAGCGGTAACAGACACAGGGTCTTAGGCCCTGCTGTCCCGGGTAGTGAGGTCCAGAGGAAGAGAAGTGAGGAAGTTAGGAGCGGCTTGACCCAGAAGGAAGGAAAATGGAGGTAGCCTGTGAGTATAAATAGCAACCTCATGGCTAGCAAGGTTGTTCAGTGGGTAGCGGCACTTGCTGCCAAGCCTGACTGCCTGATTTTGAGTCTTGGGGCCCTCACAGTGGAAGGAAAGAGCTAACTCCTCCAAGTTATCCTCTGAGCTCCACATGGCGCACACACACATGCATACAGACACACACAGACACACCATACCATACACAGATACACCATATATGTATTTCCAACTCGTTTCCAAGAGCTGAAAAACCACAATTGTACTTTCTCTGCAAGCCATGGGGGAAAACACCTGTGTGGTTATGGAGAAGGGGGCAGTAGAGGACAGCAGTGGGGGCTCTGAGGGGTGTCCTCATGGGAGGAGACCCGCCTTTCCCTCTCTGTCTCTGGGTACTGCACCAGGAGCAAGGTGGCTGGAGCTGGGGAATAATCCCACTGGAGCCTGCACAGATCTGTGAATGTGAGAACCAGCTGACCTGGACCGGATGAACCAAAAGCACTCCCGTGTGTGAAGTACACTGTCCTTATGACCTAGCTATCTGTATGTCTGTCTATCTATCTATCTATCTATCTATCTATCTATCTATCTAACTATCTATCTATCCCGGAATTCCCTTTTTTCTCTAATCCAGGAACATCTTCTCCGTGACAGGCGGGACCCTGGCTCACTTCCATAATCCCCACAGCTTGCTGGGTCAAGACCTGTCCCTTACAAAGCAAACGGACCTAGGACCATGACCCCCCTGTGAGGTGTCCATAAGTGGTCCCAGCTACAGAGGTGACTTGCCCAGTGGCAGACTCAGGGGAGGCAGCCCAGCAGATGTCACCACCCTGTGCTGCCCTCAGAAGTGTAAAGGGAATCTCCTGCTTCTTGTCTTGGTGGAAAGAATTCAGTCAGGCGACCTAGACAGTTGGAGCAGAAGTTTACGTATCAAAGCAAACACTACAAAGAGACACTGGAGTGGCCGCCCCAAGGTTCAGTGTTACAGATTCTAAGAAGGTTTTCATGAATATTTATGAAGCAAGTGGTACATTCATGGAGTAAGGTAACCTTGCATACCCATTGTAGGGTATTTCTTCCTACCATCCTCTGAAAAAGCCCGTAGGGAGGTGTCAGACCCACTACCAGAGGGACAGTATAATGGCGTCAGATCTTTGAGGGGCAGAGACCCTTTTGCTCATATTCACTGCATACGTGTGGGCTAAGGTCCCAGAGATTCGTCACCCTGTATAGGAAGAACCTAACAGAGATGCTTAACCATGAAGAAGAGGCCATTCCTAACTCCTTACCTACCGGGTACCAAGCACTCCTTCCCCTGGATCCAGGGAGGCCTTTGCCCTTCGATTCGATGCCTCCTGAGGCCTGAACTATCCCCCACCACCCTCATCATCACTTTGCATTCTCATTATTGGGGTGATGTCCCTGGATTTAAAAATTGCGTCTCCAGACACTCCTTATTAAAGCATATGCATATCATGTCTGGGAAGAAGTGATACATATTCATCAGAATAAATAAGTTCTCCATCAGCTCTCAGATGTGGGAGGCTTTGAGAGAGACAGAAGTTTGAATCTACTCATGATGCCAGAGTGAGCTTTCTAATTGTGTGTGTGTGTGTGTGTGTGTGTGTGTGTGTGTGTGTGTGTGATGCACCTGCCTGTGTGGAGGGTATGTGCATAGGGTATGTATGAGCGCAGAATATTCCTGTGTTTGTACTTGTTCGTATGCATACACAAATGTATGCAGACGCTAGTTTTTCAGACGCTACTTTATTTGGGGGTACCTGAGAGCTCATATCTACCTCTCTTCCAACCCCCAACCTCAGGTAGGAGAAAAAGAAGGTTGGAAGGGAAAGGGGACATAGCCCTCTTCTCGCTGGGTAGGATAATAGGATTCTTTTGGGGGCAGAATCAATCTCAGTTGTCAGGATATCCAGATGTCCAGGTAACCAGCAAGCACAACAAGCCAGCAAGCCAGCAAGCCCTCCTCTACCTCCTCCAAGCCTCGACACCTTCTTCCTCTGGGCTGTCACATTGATACCCCTCAAAGTCCTCAGAATTCAACTAATTCCAGCTGGCAAAGACCACACCCCTGCACTAAACAAAAATCAGCTGTGAACAAACTAGAACCCCCCCACCCCCACCCCACACTTGGGACTGTAATGAAAACATGCTGACATAACATAACTGAGTTGCTAAGGAAACCAAACCTTCCATTCCTCACACACGTACATGCAGGAGCACGTGTGTGTACGCGCCTGTGGAGGCCGGAAGTTGACGTCGAGTATCCACCTCTATGAATCTCCACCTTATTTGTTTGAGACAGGCTCTGTCACCGAACCTGGAACTCACAGTTCAGTCATGAGCTGAGGGGACCACCACAGCGCCCGAGTTTTGGGGGGTTTGTTTTTTGTTTTTACCACAGTGCCGAGGGTCCATATAGGCTGCTTGTGCTTGCATGGCCATCGGGCCATCTCCCCGACCGCAGAGCGAGCAGCTGTTTCATCATCCGTCCCCTCCGTGGGTGTTGGTTGTGTCCCGTGGGCTGGACACTGCTTTGATCTGGCCCTGGCAGAGTTGGCCTTTATCCTGGTTTCATTTCTGCGGCTGTGATCGAACGTCCTGACCACAAGCAGCTCCCTCCATCACTGTGGGGATGTCAGAGTGGCAGGAGCTGGAGAGAGCCGGTCACATCCCATCCACAGAAGTGTCACCCCTCCGAGGGCTGGAAGAGGGGCCGGAGCGAGCTACGGAAGCTCAGAAAGCGCGCACAGACAGGGCTACGCAGCCCATGCAAACGCGCATGCACGCATTGGCCACCCTGGTTCAGGAGACCTGGGAGAAGCAGCTGGAGGGTGTGGCGCTCCCGGAGCTGTCCTGGTGATCCCATGCCCTGGAAAGGAGAGCAGAGTGACCAGTGCCCACGACAGAGCGGAAACCAGCCGCCATGTGCCAGTTCTCTTCCTGAAGTTCTTCTTGATGTCCTTGGTGGCCAGGCCCTGGGAGCAAGTGTGGCAGGAGCACCTATGGGCCTATGACACTGTCAGTGCCTCAGGCTGGGCCTCAGCTTGCTGAAAGTCACTCCTCGCCATCCCTGCGGCCAGCCAAGAGCAAGGGTGGAATTTGAACGCTTTCTACTTCATGTCAGGCTCAAACTCAAGCCATCGAGTGCTGTCTGGGGGCGTCACACGGGGAGGACAGCATCAGACTGTGATCCTGAGACCCCACACTGAGGGGAGGTGATGCCCGCTGGCCCTGGTTCTGTGTGGTCCAGGACATTTCAGCTCCTGTGTTCTCAGCCTGGCCTCCCCCATACTCCGCCTGTGGCCTAAGCACGGCAGACCCTAGGTGAAGCAAACCTGCCAATCCATCTCCAGTGGGATCAGCTGCCTCGCTGTGCTTCCCTGGGGGCTCTGGGTAGAGAGAGCAGATAAGCAGATCTCCGCAGAAATGTCATGCAGGAGGGCAGCAGGGCCTCCGCAGGGCCAGCCTTGCCCAGCTGGGCCTCCTCCCCCACACCGATGTTCAGACTTCAGTCACCTCCGAATGATCCCTGCAGCCACAGTACAGACCTCCAGCCACTACCCAACGTGAAGGACCATTAGACCTGGCAGGGGAGCACTTCAGGGAAAACTGGGGTACACAGAAGACAAGATACTGCCCCAGAAACCTGAGCCTGGAAATTCCAGTGCAGAGCTCATGGGCTTCGTACGGAGGCCAGTCCTCTGTCACCCCTCTCCGGCCTGGTGTCGTGGTTCCGGAGGCTGCCTGGTTCTTATTTCCTAAACAGCACCATGGTGACTTGTCACTGAAGCTTGGCAGCCACCTTCTCTCTCCACAGCCGGACTCTGCATTTCTTCATGTTTAAATTCCAGGTGGCCTGGGTCACCTTGTACCGTCCATTCTGCTCTGGCGGGCAGACCTGGGATGGGATCGAGCCTCTGCACCCAGATGCCAGGGGCTCAGCTCTTAACTCTGAGGGTCCTTACCTTACCCATGAAGGCCTGGGCTGAGCTGTCACTCTCCGCACCTTCCTCCCCCCAGGGGCCCTATAGGCTAATCATGAGCATCTGCTGAGGGGATGAGCCCCACCCATGAATACCATGCCCAATACATAGTAGGTGTTCAGCTAATGCTCACTCATCTGGGCCTCAGCCACAGGGACAGCTGGAGCAGTGGATGTGTGGTGATGGTAGAGTGAGTCCTCCTTGGAGGAGGAGAAGGAAAGGCCAGCCCTCGGAAGTGCCCTGCCAGTTCTGCCAGTGCCCCGTGGTGACCACTCTTTCAGAAGTCAGTCCTTTCACATACTCAGTCGCTTTTTAGGCCCCGGGGGAAACAGAGAAAGACAGATTTTTGGTTGGGGACAGAGAAGTTCAGCCACAGAGCTCAGTGGCCCTCGATGACAAGGGCATGTGAGACAGATCCGTTGAAGGAGCCTCCGGATTCATGGGGACGAATCTACAGAGGGCGGCTTGTGCCAAGGTCCTGAACTGAGTTCCAAGACCAGTCCTGAGGCAGGAGTGGGGTTGCAGCATGAAGCAGGATGAAGGCCTGCGGGCATTGTGGGTGAGCACTAAACCTTCGGTGAAATCCCTAGCAGTTTCTGAGCTTGAGCGGGTCAGGAAAGTCATCCTGGCTCCCTGTAGGGGAGCGATGGAGCTGTTTGGCTCAACGGTGAGGAGTCTGGAATGTTCTAGGCAAGCCATGATGGTGACTGGATAGGGTGGCGGCAGCAGAGGTGGGAAGGAGTTGCCAGATGACGGTCAGAGCAGGAAGAAATGGGGCCTGGGGGAGAAAGCAGCCTCCTCAGGAGCCCTCATAGAGCAAAGAACCTTCCAGAATTTCTCCAGCACAGCACCCTTGCAATTCACTGGTCACGGGCAAAGGGGCAGGACCCTGTGACTGGCTTCTGTCTCTGCATGAGACCAATGTGGGACTTGGAGAATCTGAGAGTGAACTAAAAATGTGGAAATGCAGGCAGGTGAGTCTCCTCAGTGGGTAAAGGCACCTGCCAATCAGAGTCCAGTCCCCTGGGAACTCACGTGTGAGAGGACAGAGCTACTCCCACACGAGTACACACACACACACACACACACATACATACACACACACCCCTGAATACATGGTAAGAAAATGAAGTCAGAACAAGAGGCCATATGGAAAGGAGTGTTCCGTACTGTGTCAGTCAGGGCTCTCCAGAGAAGAAGAGCCAAAAGAACAAATATATGTCACAAGGTATTTATCAGATTGGCTTACACAATTAGTGCTGTATCCAACCATAGTTGTACAGCTGTCAGGAGAGGCTCAGAACCTGGGAGCTGCCTCGGCCTGGTGCCTAAGGCCTGGAGGATTCCTTGGAGAGCTGCTGGTATCAATCCGCTATGGAAGAAACCCAAAGAAGCTGGGTTGTGATGTTAGCGAAGGATGGTGGTGGCAGCGGCAGCAGCATCTCAGTAGATGCACTGGTAGCAAAGGGTAAGGGTAAGTAGGCAAAAGCAGTGTACTGGCTCGTTCCGTCTGTCAACTTGACACCAGCTGGAGTCATCAGAGTGGAGGGAGCCTCAGTTGTGAAGATGCCTCCAAGAGATCCAGCTGCGAGGCATTTTCCCAATTAGTGATCAATGAGGGAGGGCCCAGCCCGCTGTGAGTGGTGCCATCCCTGGGCTGGTGGTCCTGGGTTCCATAAGACAGCAGGCTGAGCAAGCCATGGGAATGAAGCCAGTACTAGCAGCACCCCTGCATGGCCTCTGCATCAGCGCCAGCCTCCAGGCTCCTGCCCTGCTTGAGTTCCTGTCCTGACTTCCTTTGGTGATGAACAGCAGTGCAGAAGTGTAAGCTGAACAAATCCGTTCCTCCCCAGCTTGCTTTTTGGTCATGGCATTTCGTTTCAGCCACAGACATCACTAACACTAATAGTATTGTCTTAGTCTGCCTCTGACTTGGAACCACACCACTTCTCAACGTGCTGGTAAAGCTCATGTGACCATCTGTCCCTTAAGTCTTCTGAGCCCAATTTTTTTTTCCCTCTGTAGGGTGGTAAGAGTGTACTTCAAGCCAAGGAGCAGCGTGCCTGATACAGCGTATCTTTGCATAATTCTGAATGTCACAACTGCCCCTCCAAAGAAGTTGGGACAGCTGGGCTGGCTGGAGATGAGAAGTCCCTGACGCAGGTGGAGGACAGGTGCAGAGAGAGACGGGACATACTGAGTCATGTGGGGAAGCTCTACCTTCAAGTCACTCCTGAGCATCCCTTCCCCTCACCCACCCGCTAACACTGGAGCAGCCAGGAGACCCCTCTCAAGACAGTCTGGCCCACAGTGCCACCTGGTGGACATAGCTCTAAGTGGTTCAAGTGGGAATGGGCAGGGCGGGGCGGGGTGAGGATTGGGGGAAGCAGCAAATGCGGGTTAGTGGTTACATTTTCACAAGCACCTCTGCAGTTGACAACGGTCTCCTGTGTTCTCCAGGATCCAAACGATAAAAAGAAAAAAAAAAAAAAAAAAAAAAGAAAGGCAAAGGAGAGAAGGGATTGAAAGAGAAAAGAACAGAAAAACAGAATCATGGCCAAAGACCCACCACAGGACAAAGAAAAAACAGAAAAGGAAAGAAAGAGAAAGAGGGAGAGGGAGAGATCTAAAAACATTAGAGGAGCCAGTGAAAAGATGCTTTTATGGAGTTCAGCCTGGCTGCTGCTCTCCCTGTCCAAACAGGCTCAGCCACACCTCCAGGCTGGCGCCATCCCCAACAGGGGCACCTGTGGCCAGGCTCTGTGTTTGAAGCCCCTAGGATGACCCAACCAGAAAACAGAGGCCTTTGGGCATTCCGCAGTCCCTGGTGCCCCCTGCTGGACGGGCTGGGCTCTGCATACCTTCAGAAAGTTACTTCAGGGCCCAGCTTGAAGTAGGGAACTGAGTCTCTGAGAGGTGGTGATCTCCCTCCCAGCAGGCAAGGGGGCTGCAGGGTCAGGGGAACAGGCAAGAGTGTTGACCTCAGCAGTCACCAGACAGACCCTCCCAGCCTTCCCAGAGTCCCACCGGACAGAAACCCAGGGGGCTGCCCCCATGGCGTTGGGTGTGCGCCGTTGATGCTCCCCGGCTCTTCCCACCAGATCCCGGAATAAATGCAGCTCTTCTCCCTGCCGCACTTCTGGGGATCTTCTCTGTAGACCCCGGGGCAGGATTCAGGTGTACACCTCAGAGACTCCCTGGTGGGGCCAGCTGCACACAGTTGACAACTCTTCCCGACTTTCCCCGAATCCACATGACCCAGATGATTCCATCCCATGGCCTGAAACCCTCGAAGACGCCCTTAGAGAGTCTGACGGTGTGGAGTCGTTTGAAACTGAAATTGAGAGGCAGGGTTGCCTCTCGGCAGGAACCTGGCGGCCTTCACAACAGACCAGGGACAGGTGGAGACTCTAAGGGACTCTTGAGGAATGGGTGGGGGTGTCAGTGTTTTCCAATGTGTGTGAACTGAGGAGAAGAAAGAGAAGAGATGAGGAAGAAGAGGAAAATCAAAGAGAAGACTGGAGGAAAGGAAGAGGTCACTCAGGGACGGCTGAGGCCTGCAGGTTAAATTCAGCCCAGGAAGCAACCGGCTTGGCTGGACCTACAAATCTGGCAACTCATGAAGACCGCTTCGGCCTAAGCAGATGAAACATCCACAAAGAGTGTGGGACCCACCTGTGCCCAGGCCTGTGTGCAGAAGAGATGTTCCGATGGGCCTATGGGAATCTGTTAACGACTGCCATGTTTGTGGCCAGCTTGGATTCCAAGCCTCACTGCGTTAAAAAAAAAAAAATTATTTATTTGTGTGTCTAATTTTTTGAGTGTCATTCCTGCGATGTCTGTTTACCACGTGTGTGTCTGGTGTGTGCGGAGGCCAGAAGAGGGCATCGGATTCCCTGGAGCTCACAGCTGGCCGTGAGCGGCCACGTGGGTCCTCTGGAAGAACAGCCAGTGCTCTGACTGCCGAGCCATCTCGCCACGCCCTAAGTGAGGATTCCAAACTCCACGTTTGCTCGGACCCAATGATCTCAGACACCAGGGCAGACAATAGATCTCTGGTACTCGTGGACCTGCCCCAACTCTTAAACACATGGAAAAGACCCAAGACAGGGCAGGGAACATCTAGAAAAATAACAATCACATTTCCCTACTGTCAACAATGAATTCGAGAGCTTAGACCCCAAAGTTAGGTCGGAGTTTAATATAAAACCTGTTGGTTGTTGCACAGGACCTGGTCTTGGTTCCTCAGGGGGGAACTGAGGCAGTGGCCAATGTTGTTTGCTCAGGGTCAAAAGCCATCAAACAGCTGTCTCAGCTGGGAAAAACCACCACCACCACCACTCAGCACCAAACAAAGCAGAGCATACCTTATGTGTATTATATACTGACTTTTAATAATAATAAAAAAATCTATCATGAATTTAACGAAAAGAATCTGTACATTTAAAATAAACCAGGCACGATGCCCTGGCCCTCAGGGCTCTTCCCCCTCTTCCCCTCAGCAGGGTTAAGAGGGAACCCTGGCTCTTGGGACAAACACAACACATCAACAAAGATGACTCCTTTTCAAGAGAAAGGTGGCCGGCCCCTGAGGACCGAAGAGACTGTACTCCCCCCAACCCAGCCTTACAGCCAGCTGGAGGTGAGGAGGCACCCCCCCCTTCCTCCTCCATGCTAGCATTTCCCTGTCGATGTCCAGAAGCTGGGGAGCAGATGAACAGACCCCCTATTCAGAAGGTAGCACAACAGGCTATCTCTCTGGTTCTCTGACAGTGCCCTGTTCTGAGTTGGCGACATCAAACAAGTGACACAGCCCAGCCCTAAGCCACAACTCGGCCTCGCTGCCTCTCCAACCCTGGTCCAGTCATTCAAACAACGAAGTCCCGCGTGGCCAGATGCTGGGGTGCCGAGGCAGGGGAGGGAAGCAGTGGACCCCGTGAGCCACATCTCACGACCTTAAGATTTTAAAATGGAAATAATGACATCTTGAATTTCTTCAATAATTTAGCTTCTTGTTTTTTTGGGTTTTTTGTTTGTTTGTTTGTTTGTTTTTAGTAGAACTTAATAAAGTTGTTGATACTACTTTAGGTTGGTCCCATTAGGCAATATACTTTTCTCTGAAATTTAAAGTGTCAAAGACATAATCCCTTAGCAGGGAGGGAAAAACTCTTTACAACACTACCAGTAACAGTAAGAAAAAAAAAATACAAAATATAAACCACAGAGATGCTGTGTCATATAAATTAACATCAGAGCCAATCTGGTGCCAGAGCTGCCAGTTCAGATTCCGATGGTGGTGGGTCATGTCGGCAGGGCTCTCAAGTGTTCATGAGGTGACGTCTGCTCAGCCCGGTGTCCTCTCCTGGCAGAGGCCGGGCTGTTCCGAGTCTGCTGAGCCGGTTAGTAAGGGGGCAGGGGTCATGTCTGGAAGCTTCAGCCAGGATGGGAAACAGGCACAGTCTCCTGGAATGTGGCCCCGGGAGGAACCCAGGTTCAAAGTGCAGCTTTGCCATCTGAAGAGCAGGGTCCACAGGCCTCCACCTACGGGGCCCTGTGACCTTTCCCTGTGTAGGGGACCCAGGTGAGTGCAGGCATCCAGGCCCCAGCTACATTCATGAGCTCTGGGGACCCCAAGCAGCCCTCAGGCTTTAGGCATTCGTAGGGAGGCCCTGCCAGCCCAGCGCTGATCAACCAGTCCAGGAAGGGTACGTGCACAGAGGCTCATCCCGGACCACGGCAGCAGGGTCAGCTGGGTGGATCTTGACATGGCTGTGGCAGAAGCCTCAGGTCGCCTCGTGGCCCCTCCGTGTCCTCCCACGTCGCAGGCGCAGAGGCAGTGGATGAGAAGGGAGTGTGTTGGTGTTCAAAGGTCTCCATCCACTGGAGGCTGGCACAGGCGGTACAGCCTGGAGGGCAGAGGCGGTGAGCTTGAGGAGGGGCAGAGCGGCCACCACAGGCCGCTCCTTCCCCTTTTACGGGGACAAGTAATTCACACCCAGAAAAACACACAGAGTGATAAGTGCTGAAGCCATCTCGTCCCTTCTCAGACGAGGGTCCTTTAGAGCGGTTCTCAACCTGTGGGGTGTGACCCCTGTGGGGCGTGACCCCTTCAGGGGTCGACTATCAGATATCCTGTATATTTACACGTAACAGGACAAAATTATAGTTACAAAGTAGCAATGCCCATTAGTGGCCCCAGACGGGGGCTCTGTGGGACACAGTCACTGAGAGACACTCCCCGAAGCCACTACTTCAAAACAAGAGTTATTCAGAACTCCTGGGCAGCCACTGGTAAGAGAGTGGGCAGGGACTGAGAAGTCGGGACCCCTTGCGGGGCTGCAGGAGCTAGCAGATGGAGGTGACAGAAAGCTGTCACCACAGGAGTGACAGTCGCCATCAGGGGCTGGGGAGGGAGCGCAATTGCTGCTCAGGGGCTGGGTAGGAGTCAGGTGGCAGGCCAAGCCATGGCTGTGGCCCTCAGAGTTGCCACAGCGAGTGGAGGCCCTACAAGACTCTATCTGTGGTAAGACCAGGAGGCTGATGCCAACATGCCCTTCCTGGAGTAAAAAACAGAGCTTGAGGGGAGAGGGGGTGGCCACTCACCGTGGTGCGCCTTGGGGCATTGGGTCCTTGATGCGAAGGTTTTTGGCCAGAATCTCCACTCGGGGGCCCTAGAAGGAAAACCAGTGTCAGGCCTGGGTCCTGCGGAGCTCAGGGCACAGGGGGAAGCAGGGAGCCGGGCTGGGTAACAAACAGCTGAGACTGAGCAGTGCGTCTGAGGCTGAGGATCATCCTGTGGCGAGCCTCGGGGGTTAAGCTCAGGGTCCCCGGCCGCGATCGCCGCTGTGCATGACCTTCTCACCTGCTTGCGCATGATGTCTGTGGCCTGCATGACACACTTGGGCAGCAGCCCGTGGCTCCGCGCCAGGGTGGCCGCCTGTTCCAGGGACACGCTCAGGGTGCTCCTGCATCGGGCGAAGAAGAGGTAAGACACGGACCGCTTCCCATCCACCAGGCCTCCCTTCCTCCCTTTACCCCCGGATAACCGCTTCCCCTCAGGGAGGTTCCTGGAATCCTCCCGTCCAGTCCTCCTGGCAGCCTCAATGCATGTCATTCACAACCCCTAAGGCAGTACCGTGAACTAGGGGCTCCTGGAGCTTTCTACGAGAGCAAACACCTAACTGAGGGATGGTCCTTGGAGGCTCTCTCAGGGGGCTGGAGAGGGGCACAGAGGCGTGTGACCTATGTCCACTCCTGTGAACAGGCTGGGAGACAGATCTTTTGGATTCTTATCTATGCTCCCATCCAGCCATCCTGTGCCCTGCACCTCGGTTTCCCTAGTTGTGTCGCACCCTGCCTCCCCTGATACAGTGAAAGACACTCAGCAGTTTCTCTGGCCTCCACCTGCTCCTTTTCCCTTCCTCCCTTCCTCCCCACAGATGGGTCCAGATGTTGCTGTGTATCCCCAGAAAAGCAAATCACCCCAGCTGAGAACGCTGGGTTGCTTCACACTGGCTCGGTTAAGTTACACGGAGACAGCCGTTCCCCTCGGTGGACACCAGCAAGATGGCCTGTTCACGGTTAGTGTCTCCCTTCTGAGCTGGCTGAGAGCAGGACAGCACATGACCCTCCCCAGCTCACTGACCCTGGCCACTCCATTTCACAGACAGGGAAGGTGAAGTCCAGAACATGGGCACTGCAGCACCCAGGTTTGAACCCAGCCCTCCCACCTCTGTGGGTGAGCCACCCCCACCACCCCCAACCGCCCAGAGCCTACCCAGCCCCACTATGTCCCTTCCGGCCTTGGCTCAGGCTCACCGCTGCATGCCGGTGCCGCACATGGTGATCTGGCACGCCCCCAGGCGATAGCAGAGCTCAGAGGAGATGGGGATGAGACTGGCACCTAGGCTCCCGGCAGCACCAGCCTTGGGGTGCACGAGGGACTTCATGAGGCGATAGAGCTCATCCAGGGCATTGATGGGACGGATCAGCTGCAAGGGGAAGTGACAGGGGTCCAGCAGAGCCCTGCAGCCCTGAGACCTCTGCTGGCCTTCTGTGTCACCCTTCAGGTCCAGCTGATACACAGCTGCCTTCCCAGACCCCCCCCCCTCAGGCTCAAGAACCACCCGCAGCTCCCACTGCCTCGGGAGCTGGCATTTGGTGTTTACTGTTTCAATTCTGACCTTCCAACCTAGCTCTTCCCCTGCCAAGCACAGCCGCACCTAAGCCTAAACAGGTAACTTCTTCTGTCCTCCCTAAACCTGTCACAACCAGTCCAAGCGGCCTCTCCAGGTCACAAGCCTCCCCTTAGGCTGTTTCCCTCAACCGTGCACCATTGTGATGCTCTGGTCTGCATCCAACAGACTACAAAATTCCCAAAGATGGTACCCACACTCCTAAAGGCTCACAGCCTCTGAGCCCCACGGCCAGTTCCTCACAACCAGTTCCAAGTTCAAGACCTGCCTGGGCCTGGGAACTAGGAGGCCCAGAGTGGTGCATTGTGGGTGAAAGGCAGAGGGATGGAAACCGCTCTAGGCAGAGGGATGGAAACCGCTCAGACCCATCCCGACACAATAGAACTGAGCCCACAGCTCGGTCCCAGAGCACTCCACTTCTCACAAGCAGATGGGAGCATCTATTTTTGTTGCTGTCACTGTCCTCAGGGGACCGACCAGGCACTAAACTGGTAAGAACAGATACGACACTTGCTCTTAGCCAAAAGGCCAAGAAATGGCAAAGCCTCTGGTTTTAATGGAGAAATTCTGGTTTCTAAATGCCTTGGCAATGACCTGAAGCAAAAGGAACACCATTCGGATCCACACCTGGTGTGGCCTTCACCACTCGGATCCCTGGGGGTTGCGGCTCAAGACACGTGACAAACAAAGTGTTCACGAGTGAGCCCCCAAGCAAGAGAAGTCAGTGAGAGCATGTCAGCCAAGGATGTCCTAGGAGGAGGAAGCAAGCTGGCAGGGTCTGCAGGGGGCTTCTGGGCCTGCTTCTGGTTAGGGTTGCCTCAGCCTGCGCTGACCCAGCCCCAGGGTCCCCACCCTGCCCAGGCTTCCAGGAACAGCAGCATACCTGGTCGATCTTCACGGCTGTGGTGCCAGCATCTGTGGGGAGGTTGGACCGCTCCAGATAGAAGGCCCTGAAGGAAGCAGATGAGGCTGGGCATCCTGCCACCGCACGCATGCTCCGTCCCATCCCTGCCCCAGGTCCCAGCCCCTACAGCTACAGCCCCGTGTCCTCCCAAGGCTCTCAGAAGGAAGGCACTGAGTACCTCTGTGGGGCTGCATGTGTCCCACTGTGGCCTGTTCCTCCAGTAGCCCCGGGGAGGCAAGAAATGGCCCCTGGGCTTCAAGGCCACCTCTGCTTGCCTGCCCCAGACAATAGCCCCCTGCCCTGTTCCTCCATCCCCTTTCTCTCCTCTGAACACTGGGCAATTGGCACAAAATTGTTCTGGGTTTACGCAGAACCAGCTTATGGTCTTTGTTGCCCTCTAAATCCTTCTGGACAGGGCCAACCAGAAAACATCGGCCCTTTTAAACAGAGTCCTTGTCTTCTGTTATACATAGGAAAAAAAAAAAAGCCACAAAATATTCAGGAAGAAATTGTCTTGACTGTGTGTGAATAAAACTTTCTTTATACAAAAGGCATAGGCCAGATTTGGTGGCCCAGCATTGGCAGAACAAGGGTTCATGAAGAACAGGACTGCTTCCTGAGTCCCAGAGCCGTGCAGGGCAGTGCAGAAAGTCTCCGTGAACACTCTGTGCCAATGCAACAGGCAGCTAATCCGGTACAGGAGTTGTAAATCGTGCCTGGATCTTATTGCCTAGTAAATGCATAGAAGCTTCATTTTCCAATTTGCAAATGGTCAGAAAAGACCTGGAAAAGAGTGGCCCTCTCCATGGAAACCCAGCCCCTCCTCCCCCCCCCCCCCCCGTTCCCTGCCTCTTGATGCTGCAGGGAGGGCAATGAGACAGGGCTTATGAAAGATCAGGGCTGGGGGCCTGTACTGGGGGGTCTGGCGAAGGTGAGATTGTGGGTGCCGCAGGCTCCCTGCCCGAGCACTCCCACCCCTCCCCAGCGCCCTCATCCCCACCCCGACCCTGACAAGCCAGGACGGCTACCTGAGCTTTCTGTAGTACTGCTGCACCTTTTCCAGGGACTGAGCGTTGATCTCCTGCTGCAGGTCTTCTGCGGCCTGGCTGCCTGGGGGTGGTGGCCCGTCCACGTTCTCCAGAGCTGGGAGGGGAAGTGAAGAGGTAGGTGTTGGGCCCTAGGCTGCTCAGTGGTCTTGCCTCCACCCCTCCCCGACCAGGATTCCCAGGCTGGCTGCTCACCTTTTGTGAAGAGCACAGTGTGCAGCCTGAGGCTAGCCCCGCCCTCCAGGCGAGAGGGCAGCCTGGAGAAGTGGAAGCCGTCGAGGTAGAAGACGACCTTCAGTGCCTGCCTGCTGCCCTCGATGTGATAGAAGACGTTGGTGTCTGTGGAGGGTGAGGCAGAGCAGGCAGGCTCACTAAGGAGGCCCGAGTGGCACTGCAGAGGGCTAACCTCAGACCTCCAGCCCTCCTGAGTCATAGGGCTCAGACCCTCTTGTCTTTCCAGCCTTGGGGTGGCACGCTGGGACTTCTGTGTTTCCACAGAATGACATCTGAGGCCTACCAGCCCGAACATTCCGGAGGGGCAGCCTCACACCCCAGCCCACCCCTACACTTAGCTTTGAACAGCCCCACAGGCCTCCAGACCAGCCCGTGATGACCTCCTCCTTCCCTTGTTCCCACAGCCCCCGGCTCTCCACTGCTTCCTTTACTCTTGGCATGGACACTCACTCTGACCCTAGGGAGAGCCTCCACGACCTCGTCCTGTGACTCCCTTGCCTGGCAGCTCAGAGCCCCTCTACCTGGCAAAAGCTGTTCAAACACAGCCCTGCAGCTTATCGGCACCCATAAGGAAGAGCTGCCACTGACAAACGTGACCCAGAGCCCCGTATGTTTACCAGGCAGGCATCACTAATCAACCACTGCTCCCTGAGCCCAACTCAGCCTGCGCACAGGTAGGTGCTGTCAGCTTAAGACTCTGCCCGGTATTCTGTTGGTGCAACAAGAAAAGTAGCTAACACACCCCGTCTTCTCCATGTGCTCTCCAAAGGCTGACTCTGAGACTCAAGTTGGGGCGTGAGGTCTGAAGCGGCAGAGGAAACCCAGGGTGGCTCTGAGCATTCTGGGGAGGGAAAACTGGGCAGGAAGGGCGGGCTCACTCACTGGCCACGGAGTTCTCGTCCAGCTGCTTAAAGGAGAAGGTGACGTTGTCCAGCTCCGACAGCGTCACCCAGATGTCCTCCAGCATCGTCCGTTCCTCCTTCTGCAGAGAGAGGGTGTGGTGAGGAGGGCTCAGATGCCAGCCTGTCCTGGGCTGCCCTGGAGATGCCATGCTTCTCACCCGTGAGGCTGGGTGGCCTGGGGGTGTCTTGGGTATGGCTCTGAATGTGACATCATGGTTCATCCCACCCTACTGCCTGTGCTGTGCCCCGTATGGGTCAGAACTCAGCTCTGCTCTGACTCGCTGTGTGGCCCCAGTAAAGCCACACAAAGTCCCATCCAAACTGCAGCCAACTCTGTGAGCATCTGCATTTCCTTTCTTGGCCCCTCAGGCCCATTCTGCCCCCTTTCTGCAAGGCTTTCCAGATCTAAATCCAGATCCTCTAAGCCCATCCAGCAGCCATGACCAAGCCTGACAGGCAACTGCCAGGACACACTCAGTCTGCCTCCCTCCAGCCTCCGGGCTAACACCCAATTCCAGTCAGGGCCACTTCCCACCAGGATATCTCAGAGGAGTCCTCCTCCATCTAGGCCCCTAATCAGCTCTCCCCAGGGTGACATGCTTCTGGGTCACATGAATGCCCTGTCCGGCTTCTGAGTTGCCTTTTCCTGCCTGCCACCCTTGCCTTCCCTGCCTGTCCCCACTGGCCACACGGTCTCTGCCCAGGGCCTTTGCACATGCTGTTCCTTCTTGCACTGTCTTGGCTGGCACAGGTTATAGCCTGAAAGTATGGCTTTGACCTCCAGAGAAACTCCAAGGCCTCTAGGCTTTCCTTAGTTACCCCCCTGCTTGGCGCCAACCTCCCTCCAGTGTACTTCTCCTGCTAGGAAGTGAGCTACAGACCCGGCGGCCAGCTCAGTGCTCTTGACATCAGCGAATGAGCTGAGAGGAAAGGTTAGTGAGGGCTGGCACGGTGGGGAGAGGGCGGAAGGGGGTTTGTGGTGTGACTTTCTGGCCCAGAGGCAGATCTCTGAAGACTAGCAGCCAGGCTCATCAGTGGCCGGCAAGGGGCAATCTGAGGCCCTGCTGTGGCCCACGGGCCACCTGCAGTAGTCTCTGCAGCGGCCCTGTACTGGAGCTGCTGTTGGATGCTGAGCTAGCGCAGCCACTAGATGCCAGTAATACTCTCTCCCCTTCTGCTACCATTACCCAGACTGACACAAGATTCCTGCCCGTGGCTCAGAAGCGCCGGTCTGTTTTCTATTCTATTCCTTCTCTGCCTGCCTCCCGCAGAGCACAGGGCCTACTGTTCACCCACAAATTCCCAACCTTCACAGTAAACGCTCAGGAAATCACTACCACATGAAGGAACTCCTGGGTGAGCAGGAGCGGAGAGTGCCGGCAATAGCGTCCCTCCCATGCTGCCGCTTACCACGGTGGCTGGTGCCAGCAGAGACTGCCAGTGCAGCAGGACGCCCGTGGCCGCCACCTGCTCCAGCCACTTGCGGCTGGCGTCTCGGCTGCTCTCCTCGTATTCGCCATTGTTGTTGTAGCGGTAGTCGAGGGCGGCCAGCAGCTGCTCGGAGAAGGTGCACACAGCGGCCACCAGGGCCTGACAGAAGATGGCATCACGGCGCAGCTGCAGCTCCGTGTCTGTGGGAGGTGCAGGAGCCTCCGGGTGAGCCGTGCTGGACCAACAGCAGCTCACCCTCGACACCCACACCCACAACCCGGTGCCCCCACAGGGGCCCGTGGAGAATCCTGAACGGACACTTTAGTTGTCAAAAGCCGGTTCCACAAAACCACATTCTTCAAAAGCAGGCCAATCCACCCCACACCTCACTCTCCCACTGCCCAAGTGTCTGCTTCCTGAAAAAACAAATGTGTGGCTCTTCCCAAGGCCATGTCCAAACCCTGCTCCATCTGTCCTGCCACAAGCCACAGGACCTCTCAGCCTCGGCCACATGAACACTGGCAGCGCCAAACTGCACATTCAAGACCAGTCCTAAGAATGTTCTCACCTACCCAAGCCCTGGCCCCTACTGGCATGACAGATGGATTAAGGACCTGGCCAAGCCAGGCAGTTGGTCACTTCAGTAAGAGAAGGCACACCTGGGGCATGGAGACACACAGAAATTCTCTCACACACACACACACCCCGAAGGCCTCCTTCAGCTCCAACCTCTACTGTTCCAGGGCTTGGCTCTACTGACTCTACCTACCTTTCTAACCCTCCATCATCTGCCAGTATCCATACCAATACCCACCAGGCCTAGGATGTAGCACTGAACAGGGCTCAGTCCCAGAGCCTGAGACTAGTCCCCTGCCTGGCCCCAGAGGAAGCAGGAAGTGAGGTTCAAGCAGTTCTTGGAGAGGCTGGGAGCAAAGGCTGCCTCCCACAGCAGGTTCTGAGGGACCTGCATCCCAGTGGAATGCTGCTGGCCAGTAGAAGGACACAGTCTGTGACCACAGTACCTGCTGCGATTCCCAGAGGCCCGTTCAGGGCCCTGTTCTCACCTGTGCACTTCAGCAGGGCCAGGAGCAGCTGGTTCTTCCCATCTAAAAGGAGGAAGGAGAGAGAAGTAGGAGGCTGAGCAGGGCTGGCAGAGGGGCTCTGGCCCCTCACAGATGTGATGGTGCTTGAGCCATGCTCGGCAGCAACGATGCATGCTGGGTAAGTTCCAGAGCCCATGAACATCAGAGATGGAGTCCCTGCTGCTAGTATCCCTGTATTCCCATCACAGAGGCCAAAGACAACAGTGCTGTCTTTTGAGCCAGAGATCCTGCCCTATTGTGTGTCCCGTGCTGCAGAGGCACAGGTACACGGGCAGTCTCATAGATAACTAGCCAAGTACACGGCTGCACACAGCCCGGCCTTGTGTGGAGAAGGCTCACTTCTGCTGAGAAGTGTCAAGTACCCAGCCACTATCCTTCAGAGAGTCTCCTGGGTCCAAAAATCCTCCAAGAAAAATTGAATGGCTTCCAGACCTAGCTACTGAGATCCTCCTCCCTAGTGAGGTGCAGAGGAGGTACTCTTTGGGGTGTGGGGACAGCATGGGCAGGTATGAGCCGCTGGTTGAGGACATGACTATGTCAGGTAGCATCCCATGTGCCTGATGTAACTGACTCACTGGTCCTCATAGCAACATGTGACCGAGGGAGTGTTGGAAGTTTGCAGCATTCACTAAGAAATGAAGGCCCTGAGAAGTCAAGGAAGGCTGTGTAGAGGCCACACAGACAAAAACAGGTAAGAAAGGATTCCTTGTTAGGTGGGCGTGGTGGAGCACGCCTGTAATCTCAGCATGCAGGGAGGCGGAGGCAGGTGGATTGCTGAGAGTTTGGGGCCAGCCTGGTCTACAAACTGAGTCCAGGACAGCCAAGGCTACACAGAGAAACCCTGTCTCCAAAACAAAACAAAAACAAAAAAAGAAAAAGGGGAAAAAAAAAAGATTCCTTGCTGGCAGTCATATCCCAGCCTTCTGCTAATAACCTCCTTCTGTTTAGGAAACAGGGTGGGTTGGCTTGAGGTGGCCACGCCTTTGTAATTCCTTCCTCCTGTTCCAGCCCCTGGCCTGGGCCTTCAAGCACGCCTGACTCAGGTCCCCAAAGGCTCAAATAGGTAAAGAAGATTTGTGGGGTAGGCATGAGTCTGAGCACCTCATGTCCTCACTCAAGTGTGGCCCCGGGGCAGCTGGCCACTTTCCCATATCACTGACAACTCAGACCAGTGAGCTCCAGTCTGTGATTTCCAAGACAAGTAAGGACCCAAATGGAATCCATCTTTGGAAGCCGAGAAGGAAAGAGTCCAGCAGGCCAGCCTCCTGACTGCAAGAAGCCTCGGCATGAACAGCTTCCATTACCAAGGTTCCTCTAGCTACACAGATAGCCCGGGGCCTCACCAGGTCTGGACATTCACTGGGAAATGGCTCTGCTGCTGTTCCTCCCTAGACGTGAAGGCAGGGCCATGTGGATGGGTCCATTCCAGACCACACTACAGTCATACTCAGAACCAAAGGCCACCGACATGCTTGACACCCTCCCCACCCGCTGACCTTCCACATATCGCTGGATGTTGTCCACCAGCGTCCTGATGGAGCTGGGCAGGTTCCAAGGGTCCTCCTGGATGCTGATCTGGATCAAGTTCCGCCCACGGACCGTGCATTCTTCTTTCTGCTTGAACTCTGGGGCAGCAAAGTGGCAAGAGGGTGTGAGGTCAGAAAAGGGATGGAGGATGGTGGCACAAATGCCCATGTCCCATCACTAGGTTGCAGTACTCACTACCCTAGATCAAGGAAACTCAAGCACCATGGTGCCTCATCCAGGCATCCACAACAGACATCGTTAACCAGTCTCCCCGCAGCTATAACCAACCCAGCTCAGACATCACCAATCAATCATAGCAAGCTCTCCTAGAGCTGGAAGCTGTAGTCACAGGCTCCTCAGGTACTACCTCCTCATAGCCTCAACCAACTGAGCTGACAGGTGAATGGTAGGCAGCCTTTCCCTACACAGAAGCAGCAGCCCAGGCTTGGAGCAGAAGAGAGAAGAGACCTGGCCAAGGTCAGGCAGGCACTTGACCCTGTCCTTTCATATGTTCAGGTTTCTGAGGCCCGTGGTTGTTCCCTCCACAGGCCTCTCACTGGGGAGGTGCTCCTGAGACAGCCCAAAGGTTCCCCGATTCTTTGCCACTTGTCAGCCTACAGGAAGATGGCTGCCTATTTGAACCCCATCTCCTATACACAGTGGGTAACCCCAGGGGTCAGGAAACCACTGGCTCATCTCAAGGTCACAGTGTCCGGAGCAGGCCTGCAATCAGCCGGAATCAGCTACCGGTGCCTTGATGTAGAAAGGGACAGGTGGATGGGTGGGCCATAAGTGGATGTGGGTTTGTGGGTAGATGGTGGATGTGGGCGGTGGGGAATGAATAGGTGGGAGGATGGAGGGGGGTGATGAAGGGTGGCTATGAGTGCATGGATGAAGGGTAGAGGATGATGGGATAGATGGATGGGCACAGGTTAGGTAATGTGTATAGATGAATGGAAGGTGGATGAATGGGTGGATGATGGATGGATGGGTAGGTGGGTGGGTGGGTGGATGGGTGGATGGATGAGTTGGTGAATAGATAGATGAATGGATGGAGAGTAAGTGAATGCGTACAGGACAGGTGGATGTGGATGGGTGTGCAGGTAGGCAGGTAGGCAGGTAGGTAGGGTGGAGGGTAGATAATAAAGGGATAGGTAGATGGCGGGAGGGAGGGTGGGTGAATGTATAGATGGATGGAGGGTGGCATAGTAGGTAGATGTGGGTAAATGTTGAAGGGGGATGATAATAGATGGATGGAGGGGTGGGTGATGAGTCAGGAGATGAGTGTGGTGAGTGTGTAGAAGGAGGGTGGGTGAGTGGATGCAGGGTGAATGTGTAGGAGGAAAATGGCTACATGGCTGAATGCAGTGTCAGGGAGAACTTGGGATGCTCATCTTTCCCCCACCCAGGCTCAGGAGGGGCTCAGTCTTATGCCAGGGAAGCCCTTAGCACTTCTTTCCCTCTGGAATCCCGCTCAAGGAAACTCCGAGCAGGCACCAGGACCAATGTGTGAGGAGGACATTTTTGGTGTTTCCACCGTGTCTGTGGCTTCGGTTTATTGCTCATTAGTGGCATGTAATGTTGGTGCTTCAACTGCACGGAGCGTAATATGGTCCTTGTGAAACTAAATTTCTGATGGGCAGAGTTTTGCTTAGTTTTTTAAGTTACATCAGCAATAAAGAGACCACAAGTGAAAGTGATGGATGCTGTGATGTGTGCAGATTCTGTGAACAAGGCTCAGGGAGGACAGCACGAGGACTGAGGCTGTGCTCCAACCCTCACCCTCACCCCTGCCATCACCCAACAGGCCCAGGAAAAAACAAACAAACAAACTCCCGGCTCAGTCTGAACAAACACAGGAGTGGCCTGGCTCTGGCCACGGGCTGGGATTGGCAGAAACAAGACCCTCCCAAAGGGTCCCACAGATGACGGACAGAGCCCAGCATGTGGACATGTCCTTCCAAGTCCCCTCACCTTGCCAACTGTGCTCCATGGGGAAATGCCTTGTCTCTTCAAACGCCCTGCTCATCACAGGCCCCTTGAGCAGAGCATGGATGGAATCCACCTAGGGACAAGATGCTCCTTGAGTGCAGTAGGGGCCTGCCACCCACAGCACGGCCCCCTTCCCCGGGGTGACGAGGTTCCCAAGGCACAGTGGGGCAAAGGTCCTACCTGGTTAAAGAGATGCTCCAGGCAGCCGTGGAGTTTGTCCTGCTTGTCGGATGGGATGCGTATGTCACAGGGCAGCTCATCGCCTGGCACAAAGAAGGGACCGCAGCCATCAGCCACGGCTGTCTCACCTCGGCTCTTCCCGGTGAGTCACCATAGCTACCAAGCCACAGATGCACAGGGGATGTGGATCTGACTGGCCCGAGCCCCAGCCAAGGGCCTCAACAGAACCCTTCACCCTTTGGGCCTCAGTTTCATCACCTGCAACTCAGGTCCTGGGCACTGAAGCCATGCAGGGTTAGCAGCAGGTGGCGGCCTCCATTCGGAAAGCCAGAGGGGGACCAAGGCAGCTCCCCGTCCATCGCCCAGCTACTCCTTCCTTTCCCGGATAGTCTTTGTTTTTCAAAATAAATCCAATTACGTCTATTTTTGCTGGAGGTGGCTGTGGTGCTCATGTGGAGGTCAGGGGACAACTTGTGGGAATCAGTGTTTTCCTGCCATCTTGTGGGTCCAGGAAATCAAACATGGCTCATCAGGCAGGAAAGCACAGACTTTCACCCACTGAGACATCTCACTGGCCTCCTTTCCTGATTTTTGAGGTGGTCTCACTCTGTACACCAGGGCTGGCCTCTTAACTCAGCATGCAGCCCAGGCTAGCCTCAAATTTCTAGCAATCCTTCTACCTCAGTGCTAGGGTTACTGGCATGAGTCACCAAGCCTACACCACCAGCTCCCCCACACAAGCACTCTCCACAGTGCTCCGGGACAGCCTTCCCACCCATCACACAGCTCACGTGCCCCAAGGATGCCAGGCCTGCTCTGACCTCCATTCCCCTTCCTCTTCCCCTCCTTCTACTAAACTGATGTGGAGTTAAGATTACGTTTTCATGCATAGACTTTACTGGACAGACACACAGGAGAGTGAGAACAGACGTGACAGCCTGAGATCCAGGAGGCTGGGAGCTTGTGGGGGGCAGGCTGCCTTGAACCCTCGAGGGAGTTCTGCACTGTGTAGAGGTAAAGCCTGGTCACGAAATGAACTTTTCTATTCTTTGTTGTTGTTGCTGCTGCTGCAAGAAGGCTGGGGACAGAACCAGTGACCCAAACAAGCTAGGCAAGTGTCCTACAACTAACCTACACCCATGGCACACAGTGACTTTTGTTTGTTTGTTTGTTTGTTTATTTATTTATTTATAAGTCTGAAGCGAATAGACTAAAATGAAAAATAAAAAATAAAAAAATTAGCAAGCATCTGGCTTTGGCTCCAAACTCCCAGCATAGCACCACCTAGCTCGTAAGGCAAGGCTAATGCCGGTCCATCCATCGATCTCCCTGGCCACCTTCTGGAAACCACCCGACAGTGGCCCCCTAACTAGCAAAGGCCACTGATGGAGGCACAGGAGAATGAGATCTTCACACACTCCTTTCAACTTGTTTGTGCTCTTTGGATTATGGCTACGATTGGGGCTCATTTTTAGGAAGCCTTCAGCTTGCACAGCTTGTATGAGAACAGGAGTCTCTCCCAGGCATCCAACACACCTGGCAGTGTCACTTAGTGTGTGTGTGTGTGTGTGTGTGTGTGTGTATGTGTGTGTGTGTGCACGCCTCTCGCGTGCATGTGTGTTCGCCTGTTCCACGTCCCCAACTCTTCATTTTCTTGGCTGCTGTGACCCCAGGACCAGGTTGGTCTTAGGCATATGGTAAACATTTTCTGAGAAATGTGTCCCATTCCATGATGCTGAGGAGTGTGATAAAATACAGAACAGCCCCCGGTCCCTCGTGCAACCTCTCCATCAGGCACTCCCCAGCAAAGCCTCTTCTTCATCTCTGCTCTCTCAGCCGCAGCCTGCTCACCTGAGCCCATCTCATCACTGCCCAGGTAGGAGCTGTTGCTTCTCACGCTGGTGTACGACAGGACGGAGTCGCGATTGCTGTTACACTCACTGCAACGGCACAGGGGGCACCGTGAGTCACCCTCATCCTAGCCCCTGGAATCCACCCTCTTGGTGTAGACCAAACTCCTAGCCTTATACAGATGCCCCGCTGGAAGCAGGGTAAGGCCCACCCTGCCTGGTGTCTAAGGTGGGGAAACTCCTTCAGGCCCCAGACACACAGATGGGGACTTTCTTCCCTCCAGTCTCTTACTGTTTCAGTGTCACTGAGGTTTCTGAGCACCTCACGGCTCTCATGAGCCCTGACACACCTGCCCACACCACACCTGACCAAAAAGAACTCAGCAGGACGAGGGAACAAGAAGCCACCTTGCCAACGCTGCCCAAACAGCTTTCTGACAAAGAAAAAAGAAATCAGAGAGCCAAAGATGTAAGAATGGAGACCGAGAGGTGGAGGGAATCTGAGGTGGTGACTCCAGGAACACAGAGCACCAAAGCATCCAGAAAATCCTGCCGGAGCGATACTGTGGAAGGGACCAGGCAGATGTGGGAACACAAGGAGAGTGCTGACATCGGGCGGGCTGGCAACATCACCTCCTGGATCTTGTGGCTTCAGACTTTGCCCATTCACTGCCCAGGCACTGACCCCAAGAGTCAGGCACTGGGGACCCCCACTTCGCTGTGGGGGTCAAGGAGGGTCACCTGTCACAGCATGGAAAGTCCTGGCTTTGTCTGGTCACCAATTAATACCCTGATGGGGTTCTTCAGAATAAATTTAACTGCAGAAATGCCATCCCCAGAGGCAAGAGAACAAGCAAACGTCTGGCTCTTTGACTCCTTGACTCCCCCACACACACCACAGAACCCACTCTCTAACATGCTCGGAGGCCTCAGCTCAGGGCAAGGGAGCCAAGCAACCATCCTGGAATGTTCTCTGAGAAGCTCAGGTCCCCCTGACCCTGCGCCTCCACCCCACCAAACACACACGCTTAGCCACGGAGGCTGACCCCTTGCATCTTGGGAAACATCACAGTCTTAACTTTCCCACAAGTCAGACGCCTCAATGGCGGCCTCCCCTGGGTGGCACGCACCTGTAAGAGTCCCGGTAGCTCATGGTGTCGTGGCCCGAGTCTTCCTGCTCGTCCTCTGACACCTTGAAGCACACTTTCTTGATGCCACCATGGTCGGTCCTGTCCACTTCGCTCTCCTCACTGACCGGTGGGGAAGACGAGGTCTCCTCCACCAAGGGTGGCTCACAAGGCCCAGCCAAAGTGGGCTCTGTGATGGTGGACAGCAGCCTGCCAGAGTAAGGTAAAGGCCTTGAGGGTGAGGACACAGGCCAGCAGGGCACTGCCACACAGGGGCTCAGCCAAGACCAGGCTTCACTTCATCTCTGGCTCTACAGAGAGCAGAGAGACAGAGAGAGAGAAAACCACCCAGGAAGTCTCTCCCTCCCTTGGAGTCCCACCAGCAACTCCACAGACACCCAGCACCACCTCCTGCTGGACCCAGCTATAAGCACCTCACACAGGCTGCAGATTTGGTATAGTTCAGAGGATAAACCCTTAGATCAGTGGTTCTCAACCTGTGGGTCGGGATCCCTTCATACATCAAATTGCCTATCAGATATCCTGAGTATCAGATGTTTATAATTTGATAGTCAGGGGTCACCGCAACATGTCGGAGGTTGCTCTGGTGCTAGTTACTGGCCTTCTGTGTAAACCTGCTTACGTCATTGTACCTGATTTGGCTAATTAAACAGCCTATACCTGGGCAGGGCAGAATGGGGTGGGCGTGGTTAAGGTTCCTGGCTTTGGAGGATCCCAGGAGGAATCACCAGAGCCAGAGCGAGACAGATGGGGTGGGGGGGAGGACACCACGTGGCTTGGGGAGGAAGAACTCCAATAATGGCATGAAAAGAGCCCCGATGAAGATCATAAGCAAGTACCCTGGGATTGTGGATGAAAGGTAGTCCAAGGGAAGAGGATTAGGTGGATGGCACTGGAGGGAGATGGACGGTGAGGGTGTTCGGACAGCGTAGATAGGAATATCTGCGGCCCAAGGTAAATGCGGCAATTATAAAATCTAGCAGGTCTCTGTGTCTTATTATTTGTGATAGCGGGTTAGATAATACCGCCGTGATAATATTAGGGCAAATAAATAATTTATAGCCCATCACCTTTCTTTATTTACTACAACAACAACATGAGGAACTTTATTAAAGGGTTAAGAACCATTTCCTTAGACTAACCAGGCCCGGGAGCTCACACCTGCAGTCCCAGCACTCTGGAGGCTGAAGAATAGGATCAAGAGTTCAAGGCCAGCCTCAGCTACATATCAAGTTCTAGGCCAGCCTCAGCCACATGAGACTTTGTCTCAAAAGAACAAAAAAAAAGTAAAAGTACACAAGAATCCACAGTCTTCAGGTCGGAGCACTTCAGCGACAGCCACCAACTGCCACTACAGCACACCACTGGCAGGTACGCCCACAATTAAACTTTACTTAAAAAGTAAAGTGGGCAGTGGACAGGCTCCAGCCTCTGGCTGATCGCTATGTTGAACACCAGTTAACAGCACAGGCTTTGCAGCTAGCCGGGGCCCTGCTGACCCTCTCACACTGACATTTCCTAGGTTAGAGGCAAGTTATTCCCTTCTGAGGCTCTGTTTCCTCCACTGGAAAAATGGGGTAATAATATCAGGATTCACGTGGCAGGCTGCTGTGAAGATGGAGTCGAAACATATAAAAGACACAGTGCATCCTCCAGTCCCTGTAAGTGACAGGCCATTAAGTCTGCAAGAATTTTAAATAAATGTGCAGTGTCTGGAGACAGTCTGGGCTGTCAACTGGAGGAGAATACCATGGCCCTGAGCAAGCAGAGAACAGGAAGAGTACAAACATCCTCCATGCCCAGGAGCCTCACAACACAGACCGACCCCACCTGGACTGCCAGACCAAGGGAGGAGCCTTTGTAAAACCTGCCTGCGTTGCTCCCCCTGCACCCAACAAAACTAATTCCCCTTAGCATTACCTGGTACCAGGCCATGCACTAACGGCCCTGAGTGGCTCCAAGCTGCTCCTTCCAAGTAGCATACAGAAAACAGGTCCCTACAAACACTGTACCAGCTCTTCCTCCTCCTGCTGCTCCTCCACCTCTTCCTGCTGCCCCTCCTCCATCCCCTCTACCTCCTCTTCCTCCTGTCCCTTCTTCTACTCCTCCTCCTCCTCCTCTTCCTGCCCCTCTTCCTTCTCTTCCCTTGCATCCACAGCCTGGACATTTGTTGTGTGCTATACAGAACTGCCTGTCCCTGCCTTTGGCCAAAAGTAACTTAAAGGTTTAGCCAACCTCTGTCCCCCTCCCAAGGTTGTGTACTGAGTGGAAGCCATCTCTGCCCAGAGATGGCAGCTGCTCTGTGCACCACAGTGTCCTATGGGACACTTTGTCAGGGACACCTTGTCAGATGCCCATTTTGCCGCAATGTTAACACAGAGAAATCTCACAGGCAGGAGCTTTAACCTCACGAGGACACTGCCTACCCCTCTTACTCCCTTAGTGCTGGCTCTCCTTGGGGAAGTAGGGACTTTCTGTTGCCACAGATGCTCCAAGCGCCTGGTGGGGTGACCCCAGGGCCTGTGGTGCTCAGGATGGCTGCTATCAACAGTAATGTCCTTGGGGCCAGGCCTCACCTATTGATCTGGGTGACATACTGCTTCATCTCCTTGAGGGCCACGTCCAGCTTAGTGAAGAGCTGCAGGTATGCGTCCTGGATCTCCCGGTCTTCCTGTTTGAGCAGAAAGCTCAGGCCCCGGTCTTGCTGGCTGGGGGCACCACTGGCTGACCCGAGGCTGCCGTCACTGAGACCCTGGCTTTGGGAGTCCCCATCTACAGCAGGTGAGCACTTCCAGGACGGGGCAGCCATGGTGGTGATACAGTGCTGGGTGTAGGCCATGGGGTTCAGGTGGCCTGCAGCGAAGGTGGGGAAGCTCACTCAGAAGCAGGCCCAGACCCAAACAGAGGGGACCCTGGCTGAACCTCAGAGTGCTACTAGGCCGCCCGAGAAGAGAGCTGCCATTTCTTGACAAGATGTTTCAACTATTGAGGGCTCTTCTCCTACCTAGAGTGCAGACGTGAAGGCAGGTGCTCTGGCAGTTAATATTCTGCACGAGAGGCGTGGTGAAAGTGAAAGACTGAAACTAAAGATGGCAACACAGGAAGACCCAGGGAGCCTGGGTCCCTGATGACGATGCAGCCACTAACCCTGCCCTAGACAGTAGCCTTGGGACGTGTGGTTTTGTTTTCCTTATCTGTAAGGTGAGATCTAATAAAATGTCTAATAGACACCCGCAGTACCTTGTTCTGGGTCAAGGCCGATGAGGGAGGGTTTCCGTCCGAAGCGGATGCTGAAGGACCTGCCCACCGAAGGAGTGGTCTTGGGGTAGGACACTTCCATGAGGTTGACGTGACAGTTGGTGGGGCAGAAGTCCAGGCCACACAGCGGGTGAGGCTCCAGGGGTGCCTGCTTGAAGGGGGGACTGACCCTGCTCTTCAGCTGGGCTGCAAACTGAGAGGTGGGGACAAAGGAGTGCGAGGTGGCATCGGCGGGTCCCTGAACACCCCCGGAGCCACTCTGTCCTAGCCTAGCCCCGACACTCCTGAATCGGAGGAAAGAGGAATAGCAGTAAACGAGGTGGGTCCCCTGAGTGTCTCCCACAAGGACAGCCTAGCGGAACCTGGGATGCTGAGCGCTCGCAAGAACTCTTTTCTCTATTTCAACTGCTGCAGTGTCTTAGAAACCACGTCTCCTGACCCTCGGTTACCCCGTTCAGGCATGGTCACCTCCTCATTCTACAATGCTTGGGACAAGGCGAGGGACATGGGCAGGGCCAGGCCAGGCGCTCCTGTGAGTCCATGTCTGCAGATTCTGCAGCTAGGGCCACAAGGCCATCTGGTCACCAGCCTCAGAGTCAAGCCCATTCCCATGGGATCCGCTTAGGTACCTGGCTAACGCTGTGCCTACAGCTCGCCTGTGGCCCACCCCGTGCCTGAGCGCTGAGGTTTAGTCTCACTCAGAAGGAGCCCGGCTGAGACGCGGTAGGCAGACTGTGGGCACCAGGTACCTCTTGGTAGCAGCTGATCCTCTGGCCGATGCGCTCCAGCTTGGTGTCACAGATGTTATGGAACTCATAGTGGGGCATGGTGAGAATGGCGCTACTCATGGCCATGAGCCGCCCGCAGTTCTGCACAAAGACGCTGTCATCCGCGGCAAAGGCCTCGAGGATCTGCAGGAAGGAGGACAGCCCCTGAGTACACCTGTGTGCCAGGGGACAGAGTCCTTTCCTGTGGGGACCCTTTTTGCACCATGGCACCCTAAGAGGCTGGGGTTGTGACACACTCATTTTGGAGAAAGGTAAAGTTGAGGCTAAGAGGACAGTCACCATCTCCCCCAGTTCTGCAGTTGATGAGTACTGGGATAAGAACTAGGTGCCAAGGCGCCAGGGCAACGGAATCAGTTCCCCTGACCCTGAGGCAGAGCCAGTCAGGGCCCGAGGGAGCAGGGCTGGGGATGGGACTGGGCATGTCGGAGGGTGGAGTGGGGAGGGAGAAAGTGGGGCCAGGGGGCAGGGTGAGACCTTGGCAGCCAGGCGGAAGCAGCCCCGGGGCTCCACGATCTTCTCCAGCACGTGACACTTGGCCCCCGCCGTGCTCACATACTCGTAAACCACGCCGTGCTCTAGGTGTACGTTCTCCAGGGTCAGGCTGACCACGGCGCTGTCCTCGTTCAGGCTCAGCTGGGGACCCAGGGACAGCAGGGGCAGGGCTGGAAGCCGGAGGGGCAAACCACACTGAGAACGGCACCGGGCCCCAGGAGCTAGGCTGCCGCCAGCACCCGAGGGAGCCATAGCACGCTAATGGTCACACTTAGCTCCTCCCCTCCGGGAGCCGACCCAAGTGCCACGTTCCCAGTGGAGGCTGACCCCTCCCCTGTCCCCTTCGGTTCCACAGACAGCAGGGAACTGCAGGTCTGAAGCCCCCGCTGGATCCGGAGAAGGAGACAGTCTTTCCCAAGTAGAGTTAAAAGTTGCCAGGCCACCATGTAAAAAGGCAGCTGAGTGGCTGAGAAGTGAGAGGTGCTGGATTGAGCCAGCCCGATGCTTGCTTGACCCTACTCAGATTTCAGTCTGCTGGGCCCACATTCTTCTGGGACCCAGCTCCAGGCACAGGGGTGACCTCTAAGCAGTCCTCTGAGTGAAGGGAGGGCCATGGCCCAGGCAGCTTGACAAGTGTGAAGCTGAGGCAGAAATGCGTCCAGCTAGATGCAGAGCAGAGAGCAAGTGGGAAAGGGGAGGGAGGTGCTCCTGGGAGCCAGGCTGGCCCAGAGCCCCCGGCTGTGAGGGTTGTGGTTAGGATTTCTCTTCTCCCTGAGAAGGCCACCAGAAGGCTTTGTTCTCCTTTGGTGAGAACACCATGTGTGGCCAGGGGTGGAGATCAACCAGGGAGAGGAAAATGACAAAGCTGCTGCAATGATCCTGGTAAAAAAACAAAATAAAGCAAAACAAAAACAAAAACAAAACCAACCAGTTGCATACCAAACCAGTACCAGCGAAGATGGTGGGGACAGGTCAGCCCCTGGATGTGAAAGGAAGGACAGAGTGAGTGGACAGGGTGTCGAAGGAATCAGGAGGGAGAAAGGACTAAAAAGACGCCTAAGGATCCGGAAGGATAAAGACACGGACCAGGGGCAGGCTCCTGGGGAAAACCAGCTTCAATCTGGGCCACACCAGGAAGTGAACTGACTGATAAGGGGCCAAAGCTGACCACGAAGGGGACTGTGGCATGCCGTGATAGAACAGTGACCCACAAAAGGCACATCCTTCTGACGCCATCACCCATGAGCCTGTCACCATTGGCAAGGGAGAATCTGGTCTGGTATTAAGCAACTAACTCTTGATGAGTCAATGAAAAGCAAATGGGAACAGTATCATGAGGGCCCTTCCTGGGCAGATGGAGGCAGAGACACGAAGACAGTGAGTTGGGAGGACTTGGGCTACCAGCCAGCAAGAGTCAGGAGCTGAGGTATGTGGAAAGATTCTAGAAGCTGACTTCAGTGGACTTCCCCTAGAGTCCCAGAAAGAAACACAGCTCAGTGAGACTCATTTCTGGGCTGCAAGGCCTCCAGTGCGAGTGACTGAAGATGGAGGTCTGCGCTGCAAAGGATGGAGATTACAGTGCCAAGAGACTGACCCAGCTGCAGCCCTGAGAACCGGCCGGATGGAGACCTGGGAACACAGCCATCACGGTAGCCACAAATGGAAGCTCCTCACCTTCCCTGTCCCTCACCTGAGTCAGGCTGGTCATCTTCCTGGGGGTCCTCATCAGGGCCACCCTGGCTGGCCCGAGCCTGCTGGGCATCCTCGTGGCTGTGGTAAACCCACTGGTATAGACCCTGCGAAGAGGCACCATCAGAGCACCAGCTTCACAGTGCCCGGAGAGGAGCGGGCGGGTCAATGCAGGTCATCCCGACTCCCGTCCATGAGACCACCTCTGAGGAGACCTCTGGAACCTGAGGGGCCGCTGGCCCCACTCGGTCCTCAGTGTGCCACATGGGCTCCAGGTAGGAGCTTGTCGCACACAGCGTACAGTACCCACTGCAGTGAGAACACTCCCGTGTGTAAAAGGGACCTTCACACCCAGCTCAGCAAGGGAAACCTAGGCTGGGAGGGTCATTCTCAGCTCAGTGTTCCTAGGGGGCCTCCAAGATAGCACCCAGCCTCCCGCCTTCCGCTAAGCTCTCACCAGGGCCTCCTCCCGGCGGCTGCGGAAAGCCTGGAAGTGCTCCAGGACTTCCAGCGCATCGTCGTTTGCCACACTGGTGCCGTTGACTTTCAGGATGCACTGACCCGCACAGAGCCCGGCGGCCACCGCCTCAGAGCCTGGGGGACGGGAGCATGTGAAGCCAGAGGCAGGCGGAGGAACCAGGTTCTGGTTGCCCCTGCCAACAGCGGCATCCAGGGCTGCCCTCCTCCCACCTGCCAACCAGCTGCCACTGACACCCGCGGAGTCCCCACAGTGGAGGCAGTTAGCCCATGTGCCACCTCAGACCCCTGTCTTTCCGAAGTCTGCGTGACCTCACAGTGACGGACTGAACCAGGAGTCAGGGAGACACCAAAGCTACCCTGAGGACACAGGCTCAGGGTACGGTACAGCTGCCCAGCTCAAGTCCATCCCTCTCACCTCTACCACAGGGCCCAAACAGTGAGTTAACTGTTGGGTCTAGAAATAGAAACAAATGGCTGGCTGCCTCCAGCCTAGGAGATATGCGGGTCCCAGTCTCAGGACCTTCCAACGACATCTCTGCCCTGCGGCCCACAACGTGCCACTTCACCTCTCTGGCCCTTAATGTCCTCATCCACGAAGTTCATAAACAGCGCATCTCTCCAAAGGACTCTGGAGAGACTCTAGAAGTTTGGGCACGGGAAATTGGCCCTTACTAAATGCTCAACAAACGCCAGCCTCTTTCTTAGTTCCAGCTGTCTGCCTACCCAAGGCTCTAGCCAAGGTCTCTGGTTGGATCCCTGGATTGGTGCTGTCGGGAGTCTATGGAAACTTCAAGATTCGAGAAGTGGGGAGAAGGAGGGGTCCCAGCCACTGGCAATGTGCCTTTGAAAAGGACCAGGTTCCCAGCCCCTTATTCTTCACCCTCTTTCTGGCTTTCTCCAAAGGCCAGAGCAATGGTGCCCACTGGCTCCAGAACCCTGAGCTACAATAAACTTTTCATCTTTCTAAGTCTACCAACGCTGGCATTTTCCTACAGTTGAGGAAAGCCAAGCGACACAGCCACATACACTGTGGCCAACTACAAAGGCCCCTTGCCTAGCTCTCTGACACCTGGTGTGAGACACTTGCTGTTCTGTGAGGCCGTCCTGGGCCCCACACAGTGCCAGGAACACCCATGTCTATCCACTAGATGCTATGGCACAGCACCCCTCATGGTGCCAACTCCAAACTGCCAACAGACAATGCCAGGTATCACTCAAAGAGGCCCAGCCCCGCGGATGCTCTTGGCCTCCCAGACAAAAAAAATAGCACCTGAAACAGCTCCCAAGGAAAAGTAGCACAGACCATGGGGGCTTCAGACTGGTCGCCCATGGGTTCCTGGCACTGAAGTGACTTTGTGGGGCCCTCAAATTCAGAGTTCTGAAGTTCTGGGGTTCCATGCCTGATGGCTAGGAGACAACCAGGCCATCTGGGTGACCTGCCCACCTGTCTCTGTCCCAGCGCTCCCCACATCTTTTAGTTTTCCTTCTCCCGCCTGAAACTGGCCTCTTCAGGTCTCAGCTAGAGCATGGGTGCAGCAGTGCGCTAGCACAGAGCATGTGGCCCCCCACGCACACACTGCGCCCCCAAGAGGCTCTGCACACCAGACCCCAGCTCACCTCTGCCCACAGCAAAGACACACGGCGGGGCTGCTCCTCGGATCTGGAAGGACAGGGCCTCCGGGTGGTCAGGGACTTTGATGGTCCTGGCAGGCACAGGGGCAGAGACAGGCCATGAAAGGGGAGTGTGGATCCCACTCCTCCAGGAGTCCCGACACCGCCACCACCCTGCCCTGTCTCCTAGAGCTCCTGGAAAGCAGCCCTGAAAGAGACAGCACCCCAGAGCAAATGGTAAAGAGCCAAAGGCCATCCACCAGAGCAGAGAGGGGCAGCACCTCGGAGAGGGTGGCAGATGCCCCAGGGAGACGCCAGCTGGAGTGGCAGGTGTTAAGGGGAGGCACCAGCTTGGGGGCGGGGGAGTGGGAGGTGTCATTCATCTTGAGTGGCTGCTCTGCAGCTTTTGTCCACTACCACACAGCACGACCCCTTCCATGTCTACGGGGCAGGCAAAATCACTCCAAGAGCCTGATCTCAAAGATTCAAACCCTGGTGACTCCCATCTCTGGCACCAGCAGCCAAGCCTCACCTGTCACCTCTTCCCCAAGTTCCCTCTCCTTACAGAAATAGAATCTAAAGCAGTAGCTGTCAAACTTCCTAATGCCACGACCCTTTAACACACTTCCACATGTTGTGGAAATAGCTACTTTGGAACTGTAATTTTGCTACTGTTGAGTCATGACATAAATATCCAGTGGTCTTGGGTGACCTCTGTGGAAGGGTCCTGCAACCTACCCACAGGGTCCTGACCGACTGATTGAGAACCACTAGAAACTCTCCACCGCCAACATTTGCCTCAAGTAACAGGGCGCTGAACACTTAATCTCAGAATAGAAGTGTGCCCACTGCACCTACATCGAGACACGGCCCACCCTGACCCTGCAAGCTAAGCGGCTGCCAGAACACCCCCTGCTTTCCACCTGCGGCCCACGCAAGCTTCCGCCTCCAGCAGCCGTCCTCGGGGCCTTCCCCGCCTCTCCTCTCTCCCACTCTGCTCCGACTCCTCACTGCCTCTGTCCCTCCCATGTGACCTCGGGGTCTTCACAGTGGATGCTTCATCCTTCTAGAGACCTTGTCCTCTGAAAGGCCCCTGTCATCTCTGAGAGCCATCACTCCGTCCCCAGTGACACCTCTGTGGCCCCCGCTTCTGTGCACACTGTGGCTTCCTTCTCCAGGCTCGTGTGTCCGCTCTCACCTGACCGACCACCACCGACTCGGCACACACTCACACCTGTCAGATGCTCATCTGTCCCCCGTTCGCTCCCAAACTCCATCTGCGTCTACGGAGGGTGGGAACTGTATCCACCCTGACGGGGGCTGTGCTCCCAAGCCTGAGACATCACTCCCACACCCTGTTAGACTAACAAAGGCCATGGGCCCACCCAGGGGGACCAGGCCCAGGGAGACCCGCTGAGCCACCCTTAGGGGGTCACACTCACTCTTTGGCCTTGGTGGCCACCAGGAGGCGCAGTGGCCGGCGGGAGCAGAAGGACTGGTTGAGGATGGTCTCCACCTCAGAGAAGGGCCTCAGGAACACCAGGTCCTCGTTGATGGAGTAGATCTTCCTCCCCGCCTGCAGGCCAGCCATCTACAGGGGCAAGCACACGTGTCAGGGGCCTCCTCCCTCCTCACTGAGGAAGCTGGAATGTTCTGGAAGCACCAGGAAGCTCACTCATTCCCTCTGGGTGGGTGGTGAGAGCCCAGCTACTCTGGGGCTCTGAGCTGTAAATGAAAGCCCGAGGAGGCAAAGGGTGGTGGCAGTTCCCTCAGAAAGCCTTTGTCGAGAGAGCACAGGTCAGTGGGGGTGGCCACTTTGTGACCGTGAGAATGTGAACAAGATTGTGGAATGGACATCAACATGACCCAGACTTCTAGCCTCCTCCTCTCCTACCGGCCCGGTAGGCCAGGAGATGCCATAAACTAGGTCTGGGGACAGTTCACAAACCTTTCCAGGAACCTTCTATTTCCCCTGCACATCCCCAGAAGCCCAGCAGGTGGCGCTGGTGGAACGCGCCAGGAAGGCAGTCTCATTCCCAGGTTCCGCATATCAGAACCCGCTGAACTGGTCCACCTCAAGGGAAATGGAGGCACGCCCAGCCGGGGCACCGCCCCACCGGAACAGAAGACATCCTTTGGATCTCACCTCTGCCAGAGAGCCCCTCTGCACAGACTTCACCACCACGGCCTTGTTCTTCTCCTCAAGATCGAAGCCATAGTCGTCCTCCTGCGGTGGGATCTGAAAGCCCCAAGACGCACTCACTTTAGGGCAGCCAGAGGGGAGCGACACCACCCTGCTCCCCAAGGACTAGGATCCTGCAGCTGGGGCTCCGAGTCGGCAGGGTAAGGGGTGCAGGCGGGGCCTGCAGAGCCAGGCCGCAGGAGCGGAGTGCAAACAGAGCGAGGTGGGACCCACGGTGGGCACAAAACACAACTATGTCAAGTGCGGCTATGTCAAGTGTCACCCTGCCCTACCATAGGCCAGTGCTGGTCACCCTCTCACAGGCCACCTCCCCTCCACCACAGCCCGGAGACAGTCTCTCTGCCAAGACAGGGATGGACACTTTCCCCAGAGCAGGACGGCCAGAAGATGAGCTGGGGTTGGGGTTTGGGAACACGGACACCCACACTCAAGCCACCACGGGCGCGATGGGGGGCGTGACCTCTGAGAACTTTACAGATGGGAGAAAGGGCTCCAGGCAGCAGGCACAGCCTGTGAGAGGGCACTGAGGCAGCCCCAGGGTGAGAGTGACGGGCTGGCTCAGGGAGAGTGAGGAAGGTGCCGCCCAGGAGGGCTGGGGAGGCAGGAAAGGGAACCGCTGTCCCCAGAAGTACATATGGCAGAGAGGCTGGAGCAGCTGTGGGCAGACCTCTTCCAGCTAAGCTCACCACGAGCCCAGCCTAAGAAGTCAGGCAAGGTAGGCTTCGATGCCAGTGCTCCTGACACTCAAGGTTCCTGAGACCTACAGTGACTGGGAGGCACTGCAAAGCTGTGGGTGTGGGGTAAGTGAAAGGGCAGGAGCTCCTGCAGCCCCACTGGGTTGTGAGGAGCGTCGCCCTGGCTGGCATGGCTTCCTGGGGAGACTCCTGCTCGGAGCTGCTTGCCCTGCTCTGGCCACTGTCTGAAAGCTGCCCAGCCCAGGCCACAGGAGAGTGGGGGAAGAAGCAGCCCTACTATGTTCCTACCAGTAGCCGCTTTGCCAAAATGTTCTCCACAAGCTTGAAGTCGTTGCGCAGCTGTTTGCTCTTGCTGCTGGTGCCCTCCATCTCCTCATCGGCGTGGAAGCGGAAGTACTGAGACTCGTCCTTGAATTCACTCTTCTCGAGAACTGCAAGCCACAGACAGACAGCACTCGGTCACGCAGCAGTGGCTCGGCTGCCTTCGCCAATCGGCAGCCACAGGCTAGCGGCTCCTGTGTGTGGCTTGGCCAAGAGAGTCGTGTAGGGAAGCAGAATGCGGACATGTGTGAACCCCACATGAACGGCTAGCTGTCTGGTATGGCTCAGGGGGTAAAGCTCGGGCCGAGCAAGCATTAAGACCTGAGTTCGGATCCACAGCGCCCATATAAACAGCAGGCACAGCCCATGTCGGTAGCCCCAGAGACAGACCAGCAGATCTTCAGAGCTTGCTGGTCATATGATCCAACCAAGTGGGGGGCTCTGGGTTCAGACAGAGGCTCAAAAAGTGGGGAGCCGGAGAGATTCCCCGAAGGTTAGGAGCACTGGCTGCTCTTCCAGAAGTCCCGGGTTCAATTCCCAGCAGCTCACACCTGTCTGTGACTCCGGTTCTAGGGCTTCTGATACCCCTCATGCACGCAGTCAAAACACTAATGTACATAAAATTAAAATTATATATATATATATATTTAAAGTGGAAAATGACTGAGAAAGATACCCAGCACCCACCTCTGGCCTTCACATGTGTGCGTGAGTGAGCACACACGTGCACACGCGCGCGCACACACACACACACACACACTCAGTTCCCAGAACCCACCCACTTTGAGCAGTTCCCAACCACCTGAACTCCAGCTGCAGGGGATGTAATGGCATTTCTGGCCTCCACGGGCAGCTACACTCACGCGCTTTTCCTCCACACCCCGCTCTCCTCCTGCTGCAGGGACCCCACCTGTGTACACTGTGATCCTGGGCAACCCCTATTACCTCTTGGAGCAAACAGACACACAAATTGCTGCTTTGGCCGGAGCCGGCAGCCGGGCCCCGAGCCCCCTGCTTATTTAGCCTCCACTGTAAACATGGGTTTGGAAGGTTCCGGAGCTGGAGCAGCACAGTGCTGCACCCGAGCTGTGACGTCCCAGCAGACACAGGGTGAGACTCTCGAGTCACCAGCCCAGCCAGGCGAGGCTTCCCTCTCCCCGCCGAGGCTGCTGGTCCCGCTTTGAGAGGTTCGGGCCGACCAGGGTTCGAATCCCTCCATCTAACACTTGAACCTCTTTGCACTGCGCTTTTCTCCTCTAGCAGGAGAACAAGAGCACTACGTCCCCGGGGTGGCTCTAAGGCTGCAACGGGGAGCCTCAGTTTCCACGTCTGCCTAAGTCCCTCCCTGAAGACAGTCGGGGAGCTGAGGCTCAGTTCAGTCGTGGCAGGAGGTGCCATCCCCTCCTCCCCTCTGTGCCAACCCTGCCCTCTGCCACAGCCACGCCCCAACTTGTATCCTCTTCCTATTTTAGCAGATATTTGAGTTTGTGGTGGGGTGCGGGGGAGCGAGACAGCCTGCAATTTCCCTCCGCAGAGGGCCCTGAAGGCATCGGAGCTGCCCGAGTCCCCTCCTTGTACAATCTCTGCAGAGAGCTGCCTTCCGGGAACGAGGCTGGGTGGACCACAATTAGCCTCACCCACAAATGAGAGGCTCCTGCAGAGGGCATTCGGCAGGGCCAGCGCTATCGGAGGGTACAGACGGCTTCTGGGAAGAAGACGGGTCCAATGGGTGGCCAAGCCTGGTCCCTTCAGCAGGGGAAATGGGTAGTAAAAGGGGACAAGACAGCAAAGCCTCTGGAGAAGCCAGAGAAATGGAGGCTACGGGGGAGGTGAGCCTAGAGGAAGTCAGCTAAGGTAAGCCTACAGCTGGGCCATGGAAACAGACAGGCTGTGGCAAATAGGCTTCAGAATACTATGGCCCCCGGCCGGTTTTCCTAAATAAAGTTTTATTGGCACCTAGCCACACCCCCTTTTGTTCAAGTGTCCTGGCCACTGCTTGGCCCTTTTCAGAGCAAGTTCGTTAACTTAAGTTAGAGTAAAGCAGAGACCTGGGCAGGGAGGTGCCCTGGGGACTGCCAGCACCAGTCTCCTGCCACCAGCTCACGCGTCTGCAGCCTGTGTCTGTGCCCAAGCCTCAGCTTCCCACCACAGCGCATGCACAAGATGTGCTGGGTCTGCCTGAGACACAAGGGGGTGCACACATGTACATTAGCCAGACTCCGAGCCTCAGGCCCCCACTGTGTTCACCCCTCCGCGCTACAACATCCGTGCACCATGCCATGGGAAGGAGCCAGAGACGAGCAGGGAGAACACAGTTTCTCCAGGGGAGAAGAGGGGCCAGCGAGTGTGGTGACGGGGAGCACGTGGGTGGACGCCTTGCTACCTTGGGGGAGGGGAGGCCAAAGCGTAAGCCGCCGATGCTGACACTGCGTACGCAGCGCTGGCTGCCCAGGCCTTAGCAAAGCCCTACACTTACCGTGGTGCATGAAACCGTTGTTGCACAGGCCCACGCCAAGCGCCACCGCCTCCTCCCGTGTCTGGCAGTCCCCCTGAAACAGAACGGAAGGGGACGCTGTGAGGGCAGCCAGCACTAAACCAGCTAAGTGCAGCCCACGATGGGCTACCGCAGAGGAACAGAGGCTGCGTGAGGGCAGAGGTTTGTCATACTGTGCACCAAGGTCCCCAAGCACATTTGGGACTGTTCCTAATAAACTCCGAAGGAGGGAGTTACTCTGGTAGATGATGCTGGTTGCCTAGCAACAGTCCTTTTCCAATCCCTCCCTAGTAAGGAAACTCTCCGGGATTTCACAACAACCCTGGAAGTTAAGGTGGACAGTGAGTCACAAGCAAAACTCTCCAGTTAAGGGCACTGTGGCGACCCTCCTGTGCCCACAGACTGCCCCTTTCCTCCCAACTCCCTGCCGGGAACACAGGGATGATGCCTGGCACCTCTACAATCATCCTCGATCACAAGCTGGCCGTGTCGTGAAACACTGTGATGGCCACAGTGCAGAAAGACACAGAGACTATGTTTCCCAGAGACCTCACGGGACTGCCCTTGTTGTTCTGGGCCACTACCTCTGAGCTGCTCTCACGACAGACACAGATCCCAGACTGTTCTGGCTCTCTATGTCTGCAGACATGTCCCTGATGGTGGAAATGAAGTCCACAGTGCCTGGAAAGCCTGCGGGGGGCTTTCTGCCAGCCTCAGGAAGGGGATACCACTGCCCCTCCCACCAGAGACAAAGCCACGTGAGGAAGTGATGGTAAGACTGTGGCAGAATGACCTGAGAGAGGATGACGTCGCGATGGGCAGAAAAGTCTGATCCCCGAGGCCACTAACAGCCACCTGGTTCCATACTTCTGGATATGTGGCCTCTGGCACAGTCACCTTTCACTGAGGGACCAGGCTGATCTCAAAGGATGGGGACCAGAGCTGACTCCTGGTGTCTGTCTCTTAGTGGCCTGGCTGCAGGGTCCCCACCTCCTCCCAACAAGTCATTTTGTCCCCACCCCAAAGCAGCATTTTTGTGTTGCTTGCAACCCAAGTAATCTACAACTCAGTAAAGCTTTAACTTTGTAATCCCCCTGCCTCAGCCTGCTTGGAGGACAGACATCTGCCACCATAGTAGACTTGGAAGCCAAAACTCTCCCTGCTAGCCAGGTTGAAAGAGGCTGGAACCTCAGGGTGGGGGCAGGGCTGGCAGGCTCACTCACAGCTGCTGACTGGATCAAGGGCTGTGATTGAGGCACCTCACCACAGCTAGGGGCCAGGCTCCTAGGCTTCCAGACACACAGGCAGCCAGCCCTGCAAACAACTGTGACAGTACACAGAGGGGAAGGGCTGCCAGACACCTAGCCAGCCGGGCTTGGCCCTCCTTCCAGAGGGTGGAGGAGGGAACTCCCAGCCAAAGAGACCTGATTGCTTTTCCAGCATCTGTGAGGCCAGTCACAGGACCAGGTGTGGAGACTGTATGAGCAGGGGCTTGGGGGCAGGTTGGGGACCCTGGGGAGGGGCTAGGGGATTCTTGGTCTCACTGCTTTACTAGTGGAGGGTCACAATGAAGACAACCAGCTCCCAAGGGGCCCTAGGCCAGAGGCAGGGGAATGGCAAGACTGGAGCTAGGACAGACGAGGTAATGGGGAGGGACACCCCACACATCCAGAGCAGCTAGCCCCAGCCACAGAGCTAGGAAGGAGTGACTGCCAGCCCAAGAGGCCTTGACTGGGCGCTTGATCTAAGAGGACGAGCAGCCTCTGGAGTCTACTTGGCTCGCAATGCGCTCAGAACCGGCCGAGCCTGTCCGTCCTATCCCCAGAGGAGCCAGGGCAGAGGCTAAGAAGGCTCCTGAGGACACAGGGCAAGCCCGGGGTCACGGTGACAGGCGGAGTGCAACCGAGGAGGACAAGTGAGAGGAGGAAGGGCAGCATCTTGGACAGTGCCTTCTAACCCCTCCCTGGTTGCTTTCATCTCTAAATTGGGAGTCACGGTGTCCCCTCAACAAGTCCCGGGAAGGGAAATGTGGGCACACACACACAGCCTGCCTGGCACGCAGGAGCATGGGAAAGCCACCATTCTCTTGCCACCTGACTTCCCGGGGGGACCCATGGAAGCAGAGCAGGGTTGGATGCCCTCGGGGAGGGCGTGAGTGGCCACAGACGCAGTGTAGGGTAGCTCTGTGCCCACCATGCCTGCTACCATGCTCCACTTCGACACTGACTCCTTGACAGCAGAGGAAGCTGAGGCATAGGCAGGAGGGCTGACCCAGGCTTCCCGATGACAAGGATGCCTTCCGAGTTGGGCTTTCCCAGCCACCGCATCAAAGACAGGAAGTAGTCACTGGCCCCAGGCTGTGGCTCTGCCACTCTGCATTTACACGTGTCCCTTCCCTGCATGGCTCATGTGGACCCCTCCTGGGACTAATGTGCCCGGCCCTAAGCAGCATCTCAGCTGGGCCCTGGTAGCTGATGCAAAGGGTTCTCAGGTACCCGACCATCTGCTTTCTCTACCCCAGTTGCTGGTGCTGGCCCTGGGGTCCAGGAGGCACCGAAGAGGAAGGCCAGAGTATGTGTTGTCCCTGGTCACCATCAGCCCACAGCTGGGTTATCATCAGACGGCCCATCCCTGCACAGCACTCCCTACCTGGCTATGTGCTCTGAACAAGCCCTAAGCCTCAGGCTTCCCATCCGTGACACTGGGACGGCCACCACACCATCCCAGCTCCTCCTGAGGGTCAAGTAAGATGACCCTGAGCTCTCACACAGCATGGCTGGTTCTCTAGCTGGGTATACCTGACCTTCAGAGTCCCAGCTCTAACTCATCACCTGAGCATGTGAGCCATCCAGAGCTGGATCGTGAGACATCGGGGACCCCTCTCAATGGGCCTGGTCTCTTCCATACAGACCTGCTTAAGCATTTACGGGGCTCATCCAACCAATGACACTTAAGGGGAAAAACTACCTGGATTCCCTCCCTTGATGTTTCATGAAATGAGAGGGCGCCACTCTCTCTGCTGCTTGCCTTTGACTTTCACCTGACTATGTGCAGGTGGCAATGCCTAGAGCTGCGGCTGCCCCGTGGGACTGGGAAGCAACCATTCGGGTGATTACATAGCAGGACGGCAGAAAGGCGGAAGGCTGGTGTGCACACCAGCACCAGTGTCAGAACACCTAAGGGTGCCTCACTACATGAAGGAAGCTGGGGCACAGGCGGCTACCGCAGACTCCTTTTCCGTGAGGCCCCCTGTGTGGTCACACGATGGACACGGACAGCAGAAAGGAGCTGGTCTGTCCCTGGCCACCCAGAGCGCGGGCCACTCCCGCTCACCTGTGACAGCAGCCAGTCCACCAGCTTGCTCCCGGGGACCACGGACTTGTAGGTCTTCAGGTGGTAATCGCGGTCCCTGGGGAAGAGGTGGACAATGAGGGGCAGCAATGGGGGGGCATGGTGGACAATAATTGGCAGCATAGGGGGCCATGCTGGGCAATGGGCACTGGGGGGAGCAGATTCCTGGAGCCTGTTCCAGCTGGAAGGGCCTCAACAAACATGGGACCTGAACAGTCAAACTGCAAAATGCTCCGGCTTAAGTGGCCAGACACTGAGGTCTATAGCCCTGGGTGGAGCTGCTGATGTAAATTCAGGATTGGGTGTGGTTTGTTGTGAGCACTTGTCTCAGCTAAGTGGGGACCCTTGGGTACAGCCCCACCACCACTAAAAAGTCATGCCAGCAGGCTGAAAGGAAACAGGTAGAGGCCGCAGGGGCCCTGGAGGAAGTTCCACCCCTCTGCCATGACCGCCTAGAACTGGCACAGGGCAGCTAACAAGTGTGAACGAAGGGGCAGGGCTGTGGGTGAAGGGTTCCCTGACCTCACAGATAACAAACAGGCTGAACATGAACAACAGTCATGTCGCCCTGTCCCTGTCCCTCCATCCATGTAATACAGACTAACCTACTCACTTTTGCTGCCAGGAGCCTGTGAGCAAGCTTTCCATGACTTTAGCCCTCAGGGCACCAGGAGGTGCGAGCTGCTGCTAGGCCCCTTTGGCACTCACTCAACAAACACTGGTCCAGTGTTGCTCCACTCGAGGCCAAGGCCCTTCCAGAAAGCCGTTTGAATGCAGACTTAAGCAGCCAATAAAAAATCAAAATAAAAGTTGCATTAAATTAAATTAAAAACTCAAGACTCCATAGCCTGGAGCATTTGAAAACCCCATGGGGACAGGTGGCTCCTGGGAGCAACAGTGTAGGCACAGAACACCAGAAGGCATGGCTCTGACAGGGAGTGTGGACAGCTCCTGAGTGGGGTTGCTAGGACAGTGGCCAGGGTAGGCTTGAGATGCTCAGTGGCACAGCCCTTGTCCCATCCCAGGAAAAACCAAACGTAAAAGGCATCATGGAAGCCATCTTGACAGAGTGGCACTGGGACGAATGGGAACTGAGGAAATGGAGGAGAGAGTGTTCCATAGCAGCAGCAAGTGCAAAGGCCCTGGGGGCGCCCTACTGTACAACCTGCCTCAGCCCAACCTAGTGGGGAACAGAAAGGCTGAGTGACCGTCCAAGGTCGCATGGCCGGCAACCAGCAGGTCACGCCAATGTCGGCCTGGCTCTCCTGTCCCTTCCTACGTGGCAGTACTTTCCACAGATTCGCTCACGTCCTCCAGTCTGGTGGAGGTCAGTTATTAGCCCTGTCCGACGGAGAAGGAGGCAAGCGGCTCAGAGGGGTCAGGATACAGGTGGGGCCGTTCGGTTCCCGTCTGGTGGAGATGCCACGGGGGACTTACTTGATCACGGGGACGTAGAGGCTGTGCAGCCGGCAGTACAGTCTCACCCCCTGTAAGCAAGAAGCAGGGTCTGAATCAGCCACATCTTCTGGGCCTCTGGGGGATGAGGGGAGGCAGGGCGGGCTGCAGGGACACAGGCCTGCCGTGCAGGGACCACCAGCCGGACCGGGGCCTCGAGGCTGAAGGAGGACGTCCTACCTTGGACATGATGTCCTCCAGCTCACTGCGGGCCTTGTAGGTGCCATCATCGTAGCGGAAGCGATACATCACCTGCTCGTTCTTAAACTGGTGCTTGTCGGAGACTGAAAGGACCAGGCGGACTGGTGAGGCCAGAAACGCCCTCCACCTCCACTCTTTGGTCCCCCAGTACATCGAGGGGACCAAAGAGTGGGAGGCCCATGGCCTGGCAGAGCCTGGCAACCTAGCTAGACATCTGTGAGTGCCTCTGAGTTGGCCAGCCCGTGGAAATGATGGGAACCAAGCACTCCAGGGTAGAGACCAGGCTGCTGGGATCTTGACAGCTACCTCTCAATTCTGCTGGAGACTGAGACCCAGAAGCAGATTCTGTGGCCCAAAGTTCTAAAGACAGAGACTTCCCTCCCCACTGGACGCTCAGTGGCTCCTGTCTGGCTCTGCGGGCCCACACAGCAGCCAGGGCTTCATGTGGCAATCCCTCCTCTACACAGCGTCAGCCAAGCCCAGAGTCTCTCTACAGTCACTCTACAGTGACTCCCATGAGCTCTCAGACCCCGCAGCCGAGTCCCTTCCCCAGCTCCAAGCCGCTTGATCTGACTTCCTAACATGCCCTGTCCCCTCAGGAGGCAGCCTCACTGCCTTCCCTGCTGTTCCCCACAGACCACTCCGCACCCTCCCCCATCACTCAGCTTTGGTCGTCCCCCTACCCAGAGCCAGGACCCCCACCGGCCTCTCCAAGCCCCTGTTCAGAACTGAGCTCCTCCCATCCCGACCGCCACGCCCTGCTCTCCCCAGCACCACCTTCTACTACCTTCTTCTTCTCCCCACCAAGCACAAGGTCAGCTCTGTGATGACAGGACCTGTCCCACTCACGGCTGTGCGAGCAAGTGCCTGCCATAAACATCTACAAACTAGCCAGAACTTAAACGGACAGCTCGCACTTTCTGAAGAGGCAAAAAGAAGATTCTACTCCCTGGCCGCTTGCCTACTGAGGAGTCCTCCCATGCCAGTGCCCATGTGAATACTGATTCTGCAGCCCCAGAGAAGTATCATGAGGCAGCCATGGTCCTGGGTCAGTGGGAGAGGGATGGAGCCAGCAGCTTGGGCGCACAGGAGCACGCTTCTGGGAGAAGGGCAGCTTCCCTGTCACGCAGCCTACTGTGCCACACCTACTCACCATGGTGGATAATGCCGTTCTCCAACAGGGCTTGGCCCAAGTTGACCCCTTCTTCCGTCTTGCTGATCTCACCAATTTCCAGGAGCCAGGCGACAAACTCACTGCCAGAAAACAGAAGATGCAATGAGATGGTCCCTAGTCCCAGAGCCAAACTGGTCTGGCCCCACCCATCCCAGGAATGATTGCATCTTCCCACTGGCACACAAAAAAACAGCAGCCATAGCCCAAAAAACTGTGATAAGGCTAGTTTGTGCCTTTTCAGGTGGCTAAAACCAACCACAGGTCTGCCTTATCCACCCAGGAATGGAAGGCGGGTGGGTGAATGGATGAATGGATGGATGGATGGATAGCAGGCAGATGAATGGGTCGGTGGCAGGCACATGAATGGATGAGCAGATGGGTGTGTGGTTAGATGGATGGTGGCTGTTTGGTAGATGGAGGAATGACGGAGGAATGGGTGTGTGGATGAATGATGGATACATTCACAGGTGGATGGGTGGGTGGATAATGGGCAAGTGGGTAGGTAGATGTATAGACAGAGGGTGAAAGGACAGATGGACGGTTGATGGTTGGTAGATAAATGAATGAGTGGTGGATGGATAACTGGAAGGATGAATGGGGTGGCTTGTGAGTGGGTAAACGGATGGATGGGTGAATGGATGGATGATGACAGATGAGTGGACAGTGGGTAGGAGATAGATGGATGGATAGACCGTTGGTAGGTGGATGGATGGACGAGTAGGTGGGTGAATGAAGGATGGATAGAGAACAGGTGATAGATGGGTGATGGGGAAGTACATGTGTGGGTAGACTACTCTACGTTGGATCTGTGGATGGAGGCATCAGCCAGTGGATATATACCAGGCCGTGCGGTATGTAGGCAAATGAGAAGAATGAACATGTGGATGAGCCATCAGAGAGATCAACGCTGGATGGATGGGCAGAAGAGGAGGTTTGGAGTGGAGGATGCTAGGTGGATGATGGAGGTACACTGTGGAAAGCTGCATGGGGGACTAGATGAGGTATGGACACTAGACGTGTGTGTATGTGTGTACATAGTATGTGGATGGAACACACAGAGTAAGCAGGAGGCAATACCAAACCCAGAAAGTCAGGAAAGCCCAGTGGCTCAAGCCTTAGCCTCTGTGTCCTCACCACGCTCCAACAGGGCTTCCCCATTACTCAGAAGGAATTCAACTCTACCTCAACTGTCCAACATATCTGCTCAGAAATATGTGTACCTTCATCAACCATCAACCACCCCCAACTCCAAACCTAGACCTTCATCCAGACCAGACTTCTCTGTTCTACCCCATCCTCTGTGCTTTAGCTCATTCACCACTGTTCTCTTCTTAAAAAAAAAAAAATAAATAAAATAAAAATTCCTAGACTTCATCATGACCCTGGGCCTTTGCAACTGCTATTCCATCCACCTAGAAATGCCCTTCCCTGGCTCTTCTTTCCATGCCACCTCTTTCAAGGGTCAACAATCCATACCACCCCTAGGGAGGCCCAACAGATGCCCACCCTGACTACGCTTCTTTTGGTACTAAGCACTCTCTGCCTGGAGTGATGGGTTTAGGTGTGTGTGTGTGTGTGTGTGTGTGTGTGTGTGTGTGTGTGTGTGTGTTAATCAGCCCCCCCGCGCCCACACAAATACCCAGAATATAACCCCTGAGAGATGTGAGGGCTGACCTTACTCTTGTCTCTTTCCCTGATACACTTTGAAACTCAAGAGCCCTCCACTCAACAAAAGGGATGAGCAAGTTGGGATCTTCCGGGCTCGGCAGGAAGGTTAAGGGCACAAATAGAACAGGTAGCTTTTCTAGCTCCAAGTGACAGCCCAGGGGTCAGACTCAGCCAACCCTTCTGGGGTCCCAGCCCCTGAGGCCTCTTGAGCTCAGCACAGATTTCAGCCCACTGGAGCCAGAGGAAGGGGGTAAGCAAGCAGCGCCCACCAGCATGGCCAGCAATGCCCAGCCCCCTTTATGGAAACCAGCTGTCCCACCTCCAGTTACAGCAGGGGACGCTATTTTTAGCTTTTAGTGCTGGCAGAGGAAAGGCCTGCCCTTATGTAGGTAACAGCATTGTGAGGCATTCAGAAAGTCCACGAGGCGGCCAGGGAGGTGGAAAAGAAACAGGTAGATTTCTGGCACTGTGTGTGGGAACTTTCCAGGTTCTGTGTCCCCTTAACCACCTCCCCACCCCCACCCCACTCCATTGTTCTCAAAGTCCCAACTCTCCGGGCAAAGTGAAAACTGCCAGCAACCTCAGAAGGCAAACAGATGTTGGTGTGCCCATTCAAAGAGGCCAGAGGCCAGAGACCCAGGGCAAGGCTGCTCACCAGCTGTCCCATCCAGGGCCACCTCTGGCAGTGATTAACAGCCCTGTGGCCAGAGTGGGAACAGGAAGTATCCCAAAGTGGCTGCAGGAGCAGAAAACAGAAGAACAGAGGGGAGCAATTGAATGGTGATTCTGCCCACGCTAGATCTTGCTACCCCTTGGGAAACCAAGCTGGTTCTTTAGCTGGTTGGGCAAACTAAAGCAAAGCTGTCCCTATCTGGGGGGGGGGGGGCGGGGGGGACAAGATGCAGCTGGACAAAGCTCAACAGGATGCAGCTGGCAACTGGTTTGCCTAGGGACATCTGGAATTAGTGGGTGGACTTCTTAATCCTGTGAAACTTTAAGCTGGGACTGAGGAGGGAAGCCAGATAAAGTTAAGCTCGTCTTACGCAGGAACCTCGAACTCTGAAAAAGGGATGCTGGCCAGGCGGATAGTGTGCCAAGCCAGTCAAAGCGGAGGCCATTGTTCAAAGATCCCACCACAACCCTGTGGATCCAACTCTACAAGAGAGAGAGAAAGAAACCTGCTATTTCCTACCAAGCTCTCGGCTGTTAAATGCTGTTGTCTAAGATGGTATTTTCTGAACCCTGACCCCAGGCTTCTTCTTGTACTGGACCATCAGGGTCTCTGGATGGAGGAGGAGTGGTCCCAGGCTTCCAGACAGACGTTCCCACAGCAGTGGGAGGCACTGAAAAAAGCTGGGATCACATGGTGGAGCCCACTGACAGCTAGGCTGCGCCAGCTTCCGTTCTCCCTCTTTCCTGCCCGATGAACACTGTTCCGTCTGCTGCAGGTCAAGGCCAAGGCTGGGCACAGAGGACACCAGGGCTCAGCTTTGCCCTTCTTTAGTGGGAGCCATCTGATCGGAGGCCCCATGTGCCACAAAGCTCCCAGAACAAACACCTTTCTGCCTGTCTCCTGCATAGGCCAAGGCCGCCAATGCCTGGAGCCCAAGGTTGATCCATCTCCCAGGTCCTCACAAGTCTTTAGGGATCTTCTGTGGTTGAATGGTTACTTTCTGAGACAGGTTCCTGCCTTGTCACCCAGGCCTACCTTGAACACTTCCTGCTCATACCTCAGCCTCATGAGTGCCAGGATTGCAGGTACCCAGTTTGGTCTGTTGCTCCCAGCTGTGCACACAGGAGTTGCTGCAGCAAAGCCACCTCCCTAGGAGCTCACGATGTGTAGATGTTAACAGCAAGGCCTCTAACCACCGCCAAGGGTGGCAGCCAATGCCTTCTCCTTCCAGGAAACCTTCCCAAACTGCCTAACTGGCACACCTTGTCCTGAGTGATCCCGAGCTCTCACAACCATCTCTCACCTACTCAGCCTCCCTGCGCACCAAAAGCCTGACCCCTGACCCAGCGCTGCCAGATGCAGCCCTGCTAGTTCCTGGGCTGTGCCGACTCAGAACTCCCACCACTCCAGTGCCACGGTTCACACAAGCCACCGGATCCTTGCATCTGCCATGCCCTACCCAGGCACGCTGCGCCTCGGGTCTTCTTGTGGCTGACACTTGCTTGTCACTCAGATCTTGGTTAAAAGGTAACTTCTGCTAAGAGATTGATCTTACCCACCCTGGCTGAATCACCTTCACAACTCTCCCCTTCACAGCATCCTACAATTGCCTTGCAGCGTTCACCGGCCCAATGGGTTCCTTCTTTAATCTGTCTACTTGTCTACTGACCACTTCCTGTAGGAACAGTCATTTCCCTTTGGACAAGAAGTTGGTCTCTTCAGTTTCCTACTGCCTGTTAGCAAGAAGAAGAAGGAAGGAAGGAAGGAAGGAACGAACGAACGAACGAACGAACTAATTTTTGTCTTTCTGGCTAATCTGAGGATGCTGGAAGGCAGGTACATAGATACACAGAAATAAACACACACACACACACAGACAGACATAGAGAAGTAAAGAAGGAAAGAAAGAGAGATGCTCTCCCACAGTGCACAGATTTTATTGCTGAAAAGTGAAATCTGCTTCTGAGTGGGGCACAAACTGGTCACTTCTTCACACCTGTCCCTATCACATGATGACACAAGCATGGCCCAGGGCTCTGGCCAGCACCGTGCTGAGGGCCACTGTGTTCCCACTGGGTCCTCCAGCCTTTCTCTTTCCTTAGTTATCATTAACTGAGACCCAGGGACATTAACCGAGCGCCCAAAGCCATTGAGCAAGAAGGTGCGGAAGTAACACACAGGGGTCCCAGTCTGTCTCAAAGCCCGGCCTTAAGATGTTATGAAGATAAACAAGACACTCGGCAACTGGGGAGTGCCAGTCCAGTAGCAGACAGGCGAGGGGAAAGCAATGACTGAGGAACCCTGAAAATGCTGAGGAGAGATTCAATGAAGCAAGCACTGAGGCAGTGAGAGAACACCAGTCTGGAGTCATGACGTCCTGGGTACAAACCCTGCCTCCACACTGTGGCAGTGTGACTCTGCACAGAACCCTTTCCTCTCTGGGCCTCAGTTTCTTCACCCTCAACATGGGGACAATGGCAGGGACCTGCCTCGTGGTGTTGTGTGAGAGCCACGGCCCAAATGTGGATGCCATAAACTGGATTAAGGGCTAGAGGGACCTGGGTCCCAGGCACCTATTCTTCTTACAGAAGGGACCTGGGGCTCCTCTCCTGGAGCTGCGCACTGGCGGGGAAGGGGTGTTGGAAGCCCAGGCAGGTGCAGAGGAAAGCCAAGCCTGAAGAAACATGTTCTCTTAACAGGAAGTCAGGTCCTGTGGGCCCCGTGCTTACATGAGCTGTGCTGCTGGCTGGGGTTCAAATGGGCAGCAAGCAAAATCTCCTCTAATCCTTCCTGAGGAGCCGGGCCTCAGAAGTCTTAATCACAGACAGGTTATCCCATCCGATGGGCTGGCAGGAAGGCTCTCTGGTACCACACACCCTACCCCAGGCAGAAGGGGGAGGGGGCTTCTAGAGAAAAGGCCTTTGCAGTGGAATTGGGGATTGGCAATGGAAACAGCCAGGGGCCTTTCCAGCCTCTCTAGCTAACTCCCACAGGACTCCGGGACCCAGTTCTCTCCTTTCCACAGAGCCTCAGGGAAGCAGAACCAAAACAGCTGACCACCAAGGACAACGAATAGAACAGGCTGAAAATCCTGATTTCCCCTCCCCCCCAACCCATCCCTGGACTCTTTAACACTAGGCCTCGGGGCCTACCCTGGGCTATCTCCTAACTCCACAGGCTCCAACGGCAATTAAGCCCCATGGTGGAAACGGATACCAGGAGGGCTTTGTGCTACAAACATCTAAAACCAGGTTCCTGACATTCTGGCTTCTGCCCTCCACCTTCTCCACCATGTCATCACCTACCCAGGGGCACCCACCTCTCTGGCCACTGGCCACAGAGGCCTCAGTGCCCAACACTACCGGCCCAGATTCTTCTATTCACACGGTGTGGCCCACAGGGAAGGTCTCCTGACTGAAAAGCCACGCCATGGGCCTCCAATATAGTATTCCCAGTCTTTCTGGGAATATCTCCAGCCTCCTCCGTAATGTGCTGGCCACCAGCTCCAGCCCGCCTCAGACCCACCCTGTCTCATCTCCCTCATCTTCTGAGCACAGTCCTAGGCTCCTCTGCCTTGGCCATGGTGGAACAGAACAGAGACAGGCAGGGTGCAGGAAGCCCAGTCTCAGCTCCTATCATGTACTCCCTTACAGGAAGCAGGTTTACACAGTGGCTCAGAGGCAAACTCGGAGGACATACCTTCGGCAGACAAACCCTGCCAGCCCTGACCCTCATCTGGGCCTGCTCCACAGGCCTGAGGGGCATCAAGCGGCTGTGCAAGCAGGTCCCAGGAGAGAGAGAGAGAGAGAGAGAGAGAGAGAGGCAGGACGGGGCAAAGCAGATGCGGGGTGGCCCGCTGGGACCAGGCTGCGGAAGCACTCACTTGCCGAGGAAGCACTTGGGCACAGTGCTCAGCTTCCGCCGGCGGTCTTTGATCAAGTTCACCTTCTTGGTCATCATCATGTGGTACAGCTTCTCCCCCTTCTCCGCAATCATGACGTACGCGTCACGCTCCATGCCCAGCTTCAGGCCTGCATGGGGACAGGATTGCCACGCGGCTATAGGAGGCAGTCTGGGGCTTCTGGCATTCATGCCTCCCACCTTCACCCTGGCACGGCCAATGCCGCACACCCTTGCCAGAGATCCCTCAAAAGGACTGGGTGGGGACCCACAGAAGCTAATCCTGGGGTAACTGGTGGTCCCCTCGATTCAGAGCCAAGCTCCAGAGCCTTGTCGTGTCCCTCCACACTGCACACACACCCACAGGTCGGCCTGGCCATGCCCACTGGGCCCCACCCGTATGTTCTCACTCACTCACGTGTTCTCTCTGACCCCACCCAGACAATAACAGCCCCAGACTCATGCCCCGTGCTCCTCAGGAAAAGAGCTGTAATTATTCCCATTTTATAAATGAGAAGCTGGGGCCCAGGGAAGAAGGCGTGTTGCCTGAACAGAGGAGGTCAGACCAAGATTTTGCCCCAAGATGTTTGGCTCCAGACCCTGATCTGGGCTCTGACCACAGTGTGAGCCCAGCCCTGAGGTTGAACTTTAGACAGCATTTGCTTCTAAGGACGAGGCTCCCTTAGACCATACACACCTCTTAATGACACATACCCAGCACTAACCACAGCTCTTGATTCTAACCACAAAAGTACAGATCAGTCCCACCCAGTCAGGCCAACTCCCTACCCCTACCCCAGTCCTGCCCCCACCCCGGCCCTAAGGAGTTTCAGTGGGTTGCCCATCCAAAGGCCAAAGCCAAGAGCTTATCTGACCTGTCATTTTATTACATTCTGACTTGATGTTTATGGTGGGGAAGTGCTACCTAAAGGCCCGTTTCTCTAGAAAACGGGCAGAGACCCTGCTGGGGACAGACAGTGACTTGGGTGGTGTGAGGGGGGAGACAGAGGCAGGTGACCCGGACCATGTATGTAGAGGGCAGGCTTGCAGGACCATGATGGCCTCCTGAGGGGAGAGCGGCAAGGAGGGGTTCAGGCGTGGCACCACGGGATGTGCTTCAGCACGGGGTGAGTGGAGAGCCTGATACATGGGCTTAGAAGCGGAGCAAGACAGGCTCAGAGGGCGATGGCACCATGGTAAACGTGAGAAGTCTATGATGCGTATGCCAGCTGGGATTTCGGGCCAGTAGGATGTATTTTGAGGGAAACTGAAGCCCAGTTTGCAAGGATGGCCAAATCCAAAGCCTTGGGCAGCAGAGTCACCGAATCTGCAGCAGGAGTTCACCGAGGCTCAGGTCACTGAACTAACTTGTCCCAAGCACACCCAGGCCCACAAGTTCCCAGCCTGGTGTGGCCTGTACAGCAGCTCAGACACAGACACAGCTCAGAGCCCACCCGTCCCTGTCTCTCAGCTCGAACCCTGAGCTGCCTTTTTGTGAACCACCTTGGTGACTGTGTCCTGAGGGGCTCTCCACCTAACCGGCACCCTGAGGACCCTCCCCCACATTCCCACTCAGGGACAAGTAAACCAAAGCTTAGGCAAGCACCTGAGCAGCAGGGAAAAGAACATGCTGCCATCTACATGCTAGGGGATGACCAGTAAGCCACCTGGGGACTACGGCACAGCTGACTGGTCCCACCAGGTCCCAATATAGTCACAGAGGTCCCCACCCATCCAAACACCTGCTACCTCCAACCCCTCTACAAGGGACGCAGCTCCCAGCCCTAGGCACAGCCTGTTAGGCCCTCCTCCCACCCCCTGCCCTCCTCAGCAGCCCAGGGCCCATCCAGGCACCCACTCTCTCGCTGTTCCCGCTCTCGGATCAGGGCGTCCAGCCACTTCTGTTTCTCCTCCGCCGTCTTGGCCATACACACGAACCACTTGTTCTTGGCCGTGTTGTGAATCTTCCAGCCATTGGTGACCGTGTAGCCGTTGCTGTGGTAATCGGCTGGTAGGAAGCAGTACGCAAACACGGGTCAGTACACTGACAGCTATGTAACTCTCAAGAGCCCACAAAATGGTGAGCGCCGTCAGAGCCAGCCAGGCTTGGGGATCTAAACCTTCACCCCAGCAAGTGCTCCCTCCTGGCTCCTCTGTCACGGGCCATGGAGCCTTGCACACCCCCGTTCCAACACCGCAGTGACACAGGTGTCCTGACCTCTTATGTAGGCTCAACTGCAGTGATGGCAGGAGAAGACACTTGGCCAGGGCTCTGGGAGGCAGCCCTCTCTGAAGACGAAACAGGGAATACAGGATCCCGCCACACCCTGAATCTAAAAAGGGGCCTGCAGGCGTGTCATGGCTCAAAACCACATCAGAACCTTCCCCAGACAGGCTCACGGAACATCTACCGAGATGTGGCTGGTCCCAGCAGAGAATGTCAGAAACGGCCCTAAGCATGGCCACCTGCCTGTGGATTGTTCATACAGTAAATGCTCTCCAGCCACAGGAACTGCCCAGAGCTTCGTGAGGCGTGGGTGTGTCCTGGGGTCAGCACACTGAGCACAGAGTGATGTAGCTTACAGACAGGGCATATGTATTAAAAAAAGTATGGACATGGGGCTGGAGAGATGGCTCAGTGGTTCTTCAATTCCCAGCACCCACATGGCAGCTCACAACTGTCTCTAACTCCATTTCCAAGGGATCTGACACCTTCATACCAATGCACATAAAATAAATTAAATATTTATTATTTGTTAAAAAGCATGTACACAGAGCCACATGCATCTAAAGCCACTTTAATATACATGAGTCTAAGAGCCAGAGGACTTCAAAGAAAAACACCTGGTAAGGAAAACTGGGGAAGTAGTCTTCTTTTTAGACAGTGTCTCACTATAGAGCTCTGACTGGCCTGGAGTTCACTCTGTAAACCAGACGAGTCTTGATCTCACAGAAATCAACCCGCCTCTACTTCTCAAGCGCTGCGATTAAAAGTATACACCACCATACCCAACATGGCAAAAATATTTTCAAGCAGAAAGAAAAAAAAAAAAGGATTGCATTATAAGGGGCTGGGGCGGTGGCTCAGCAGTTAGGAGCACTGGCTGCTCTTCCAGAGGACTGGGGTTCAATTCCCAGCAACCACATGGTGGCTCTCAGCTATCTGTAACTCCAGTTCCAGTGCATCCAACACCTTCCTCTGGCCTCCACGGGCACGGCACACACGTGGTGCACACACACATACAGGCAGGCAAAACATCCATACATATAAAATAAGAATAAAGTGAAATTAATGTAGACAGTAATCCCTTGGCGTATTGGGGGTGGTTGGACCGTTCTGAGTCCTCAGCCCCTCGGCTGTACTTTGAAATCCCATTCAGCAACACAAGAACCGTTACACTTGCCACAGAGCACGCCAGGGCAGGTGGGGAGAGGGTCAGCAGAGATGGCCCACCTGTGCCATCTTCCACATTCTCCACTTCCATGACTTCAGTGTTGATCCGGCCCCTGAAGATATACAGGGAGCCATTGATGGACTTGGTCCTCTTGGTAGATTTCTTGCTCCCGGTGACCCTGAAAGACAGTGAACGTCAGCATTCCCTACAGGGGAGCAGTGACCCTGAGGGAAGCCCAGGGACACAGAGGGGCTCGGGGCTAGGGTAAGGAACCTGGGGTGTCTGCCACTGGACAGGCAATGTGGGGGAGTCTCTTCTCTGCTGGTCACGGAAAATGGGTTTATTGACCTCACAAATCAACTCTTCAGTTAATGGAGACTTCATGGGAGACCACCAGGAAGAACAGAAACTGGTCTAGCAAGCGGGAGGGGCCCACTGGTCTCTAACAGATGGTACCTCCTAAACTGAAACCAGAATAAAAGGCAATCATCCATCCACTCATTCTTCCTTCCATCTATCCATCCACTTACCATCCATCCACCTACCTACTAACCATACTGTCTACATCCACTGTCCATACAGCCATCACACACAAACACACACACACACACACACACACACGAACCAACAACAAACTCCATTTACCCATGATCCATCATCTATCTACTGATTCACCCATCATCCATCCATTCATCGACAAACCATCTATCTATAATCTTCCCACCCACTTGAGTGCCATTCACCCATCCACCCACAAACTCATTCATTCATTCACCTATCTCATCAAGCACCTATCTGTGCACTAGCCCCCACTCATCTATGCGCTCATTCATTCCTCCCCCCGCCTTCCAATCCAACTACACACCTAACTACCCACCTATGCCATCCGTCCATTCACACACCCACTGCCCCACCCACCCCGACTCACGCCTTCACTCAGGCGAATTCCGTTGCCCACACATTCAGTAGCTGCTACAGCCTGTACGTGGTACCCTTCACATCCATCCTCTGACTTGTAAACCCTGGTGTTAATTAGGGGGTGAAGCCTTAAGAGGGGCTCAGATCACAGAGCTGGGGGTATTTCATGAACAGGATTACTGTCTTTCACAAATAGCCCTCAGAGGTGTGCCTGAACCCCCTCCACCATGCCAGGACACATGGAAAGGAAAAGAAAGCCTTGCTGAGCCTGTAGAACTGAAGAAACATGACCTTTAAGATACCCGGTTGTTAGGTCACCCAAACAAATTAAGGTATCAAACAAAGAACATCCTGCCAGGGCTTCCTAGGGACAGAGTACCAAGTGAGGGGCCACGCGTCTAGCAAGTACTGGGAATTGGCTGCCGGCTGCCAGGCGTTCTGCTAGGTGCTGGCCCACAGGGAAGCACAAAATCTCGAGGAACTCCTCTTCCGTTGGGGGAAGCGGTACAGAGCACGGAAAGAGACAGCCGTCACAGCAAAGGCCCTCTGCAGCGCCCCGATCCAGCCAGTGGAGCCAGGGCGGACTGCGGCCAGCCCTCTCCTCTCCCCGAGGCAAGCGGACTGCAGCTGGGTAAACGAGACACTGCGTGCACAGAACAGGCTGAGGAATGGGCCACAAGGTGGCCAGGCCTCCCTGGGAAGGGAGCTGTCTGCGGGAGACCTGGGCTCCTGCCGCACGGGGGAGTCAAGGGGTGAGGGTGGGAGCAGCAGGGCTGAATGTGACTGGCAGACTCAGGCTCTCAGGCTCCGGGGGCCTGTGATGAGGGCCAGTCTCTGTAAGAGTTGGAGAGGGACCGTGCGTTTCCCCAGGCACTGGCTGGCTGAACTCTGTTTTATTACAAATTTACAAGCAGGTGTATGTTGGTTCATACGCAGGATGAACCGCAGCTCATCTTCCTCCTTCCATGTGTGCACAGGTAGGTATGTGTGCTTTTCTGTGTGTACACCTGGGTGCGCAGGTACACGGAGGTGTTGGGAATGGATGCATGTGCATGTATGTGTAAGCGTGTGCATGTATGTGTGAGCGTGTGCATGTATGTGTAAGCGTGTGCATGTATGTGTGAGCGTGTGCATGTATGTGTGAGCATGTGCATGTATGTGTGAGCGTGTGCATGTATGTGTAAGCGTGTGCATGTATGTGTAAGCGTGTGCATGTATGTGTGAGCATGTGCATGTATGTGTGAGCGTGTGCATGTATGTGTGAGCGTGTGCATGTATGTGTGAGCGTGTGCATGTATGTGTGAGCGTGTGCATGTATGTGTGAGCGTGTGCATGTATGTGTGAGCGTGTGCATGTATGTGTGAGCGTGTGCATGTATGTGTGAGCGTGTGCATGTATGTGTGAGCGTGTGCATGTATGTGTGAGCGTGTGCATGTATGTGTGAGCGTGTGCATGTTGGCTATGCTTGTGCGTATGTATGTGTGTTTGCGTGTGCAGGTACAAACGTTGCGTGAGTGTACGTATGCATGGTTATCTGCTTGTGTGCATGAGCGTGGATTTCTGTCCGTCTGTGAGCACGCAGGTGACCGTGTGCACACGCAGAGATCCTGCCAGGTCTGTTTCTCAGAGAGCCCTAACCGACAGAGGTTTTGATGTCACTTACTGGCAATGAGGAAGAACTGAGGAGACAAACGTCTAGGACGAGAGTGTGGACATAAAAGACAAGCACTAGCCCTAACCCTCACCTCGAGCCTGGCACCAGCCCAGCCACTTCACAGTGGTGCCTGGACGCGTCTTGCTCACCCCAGAGGGCAAGGGTGTTTCAGCCACACACCCCTCCCCCACAGGGCAGCAATGCTTCAGCCCACGGCAGACACGAACGCAGCACCGGGTCGCTCAGCAGCAGCGGGGCCTGGGCTTTGAACCACTGTGACACTGGCTTCTCAGATCAGAGTGGGCATTAACAGGGCATGAGACTCAGCTCTTCTCGGCCTCGCTTTCCCCTACTGTAACTGAGAGGGTCGACTTTTAAAACATCACCTTCCTCCTTTGGTGGTCAAACTTAACAAGAACACTTTCTCTGTCTCAGACTGCTCCACCCACATCCCAGACAGGGACAAGACAGCTAGCAGATGTCTAGTCACATCAGGTACTTCCTGACGCTACTCCAGTCAGTCAGGCTCCATCCAGCAACACCTGACCCTGCCCACAGGGCACTCAGCATTCCCGCTGTTAATCTAGAGGCAGGACACTGGCCTCGCGCCCAGTCCTCTCGGGAGACCAGTGCCCTTTCCCTTGGGCCAGCTCCCTGTGTCACTAAAGAGGGAGCGGACTTCAGAGAGCTTAGCGTGGCCATAGGAAGGTCAGAGACAGTCCCTGCAGAAGCCAAGACGGTGGAATCCACTGCTGTTCCTCCCAGGGCAGATGACACAGAGAAAGAAGGGGCAGACAAGAAAGCCATGGGTTGGGAGCTATCCACAGAGTTCTGAGGGGACAGGCTGTTTCCCAAACCCTAGCACTCTGGAAAAAGCACCTGCCTCTAACAGCCAGGGCAGGGAAGGGCTGGGGATGGCGTCTCACAGCACCCTTAGGATTGTCAAAGAAGGCCTCTAAGGGTGGTCCCAGCAGGACAAGGGACGTGAGACAGCAACGGAGAAGAGCCTTAGAGGGCAGGCAGGGGAACACCTGCAGAAGAGGCAGGCTGAACATGCCTACGCTGGGAGATGACACAAAGGGAGACTGAGGCCAGCGGTGAGAAGGACCAACCCCCAGAACAAAGAGGACGGACAGTGTGAGGGGCCCTGTGCACCCGAAACCCAAAGGTGAGTGCAGGCTCCATGCAGGTGCACCTGCAGCCAGCCCCAACTTCATGCACCAGGCACTTACTACCTTCACATCCTCAAAGACCCTGTGAGGGACATTCAAAGAAGGAAACTGAGGCACAGGTAGAAGTTGTGGAGCTAGAGAAGTGTCCAAACTCTGAAGTAACATACAGAGCACAGATGTGGCCCCTGCCACAGAAGAGGAAACTGAGGCCACACATGTCCACCGCCCCCACCCCCGCGGTCAGCTTGTTCACACAGCCTTAGAGCTGGGAACAAACAAGGAAACTAAAACCTGAGGCTCTGAGACAACAATCTTTAAGGCCACAAAGCCACAACGCTGGGAGACTGCTCCAGCTTTGGCCAGATGAAGGCACGGGGAAGCCTCTGGAGTGTTATTGTTCACTCTCAGGATAACTCAACAGGAAAGACAGTTTAAACAGGGAACACTGATTGCTAAGACTGCCCAAGGCCTGATGAGCAACAACACCACGGGCAGGGGTCTTCTGCCCACACCCCATCTACCTTACCTCTTCACTCCCTCCCCCATCTCACCTCTTCACTCCCTCTCCCTCACTCATCCAAGGTGCGTTTGGTGAACCAGCCATGGCCGCCAGCATGACCTTGGCAACCATCAACCCAACCCTGCCTTCCATGCACATGCTGACCATTACCCACCAAGCCCTGACCTCCTCAAACCCTCCATATTAGTGAACCATCCAGCCATCTACCCAGCCACCAGCAAACCTGATGCTCAGACCCCACCTCATCATCTATCAAACAAACTTGTGCCCGCCTCCGAAGTCTAACTTCCTGTCTCAGCACCTATTCCTGGCCCCAACTCCCCAACCCACACTCTAGCCAACCACCTCCCAACCTCTCACCACCCCCCCATACCCCTATCCATTCCCATGCCTCTTTTTACCTCCAGCCTTGGCCGCACCCTCACCTACTCCTTCCCTCATCCTAGGCTCAACAAATTCCTCATCCCTTACCATCCTTTCCAACCTCCCTCTTCTATCCCCTCCCAACTTCACTCAGTCACCCCCAGGCGAAGGCAGTCCCTCATCCATTCGCTCAGCCCCTCCCTCCTTCATTGAAGCATCTCAGGATGCTGGTGAACTTCCACAACCGTCTAGAGCTAGGCTGTCTGATGCAGTGTTCCAGAACACAAGGAAAACATGACAGGGGCCTGCTGGAGCCTAAAGCTAATTCATGAAGCACTTCAAAGGCTGGATGTTAAAACACATATGGCAAAACACCTCCTTATGACCTCTCAAAACTTAGTTATAGTTACATATAATATAATAGATATAACATGTGAGTGTCTTTAGTTGAATTCACCACTAAAATCCAGTTCACCTGTTTATTTTCCTTTAATGTGATTGCTAAATAAAAAAATTAACATATGCAGCTGATGCTATGCATTGATTTAGAATATCTCCCTGATTACTCAGAAGAAAAAGCAAAGCCCTGAGAGGAAAATGACAAGCCTGAGGTGTCACCTGGAGAAAGGGGCATTCAGCACTGGCCTGCCCCAGCAGGTCACCATCAGCAGCCAGGCCCAGCCCCGGCAGCTCACCTGGATTTCCGCTTGCAGTAGACAAGCAGGTTGTCAAAGAGAAAGAACGCTCTCTCCTGGATGTTGCCTGCAGAGATCTTCAGCAGAGTGCCCTGAAGGAGGAGCTGGGTGCAGATGTCGGTGAGGTTAGAGCCCTGGGGAGGCAACGGAGGGCAGGAATGAGCAGCCAAGAACACACTTGCCTTAGTTTCTTTCCTTGCTGCACAGGAAGAACACCCTGATGAAAGCAACTCAAAGGAGAAAGGGTTGATTTCAGCTTCATAGATTGAGGTTACTGTCCATCATGCAGGGCAGTCATGGAGCAGGAGCTGGAAGCCGCTGGTCGCATTCTATCCACAATCAGGAAGCAGAGAGCCAACAGTGTGTGGCTGCTGTTTAGCTCTCTTTCCCCATCTGCACAGTCCAAGATCCCAACCAGGGACCAGTCCTGACAAAGCTCTGATGGAACTTCCCACATCAACCAGTCTAAGACAACCCTTAGAGGCATGCCCAGATCTAAATAATCCTTCCTGGATATACTTGGAGGCTAGCAGATAGACCTGTCTCCTAGGTGATTCTAGACCCTGTCAAACTGACAATACCAACCGATCAGGCACCCTTTCCTCCACACCTGTAAACTCCCTCTCGGCCTCCACCGGCAAATCTCTCAGCTCATAGAGAGGCGACACAATTGATGGACGGCTGTGTGGGCTAGCGCCATCAGTGGACCACCGTGTTCCTTTGCAGGAGACACTTAGGGAGCAGGGGGCTGACATAACAATACATGTGGCTAAGAGCAGGCAGGCCCAGGGGGTCAGCCTCTAGTCCTGTGGAGGTTGGGTTTTGCTTGGGTGTCCTGCTGTCTGTCTTTCCCTGTGTTCTATTTGCAATCTGGCTCGTGAAGCCTGCCCCACAAGATCAGCCCTTCTGTGACTTCCAGCACCTAAAGACCTTCCCCAGAGCTACAGTAGGGGCTCAACAGATGCCATTTGGGCACGTTAGGGCAGGACTATGATTGTGCTGGATCCAGCAGAGGCTGTGGGTACAGAGAGGAACAGCCTCAGGCATCACCAAGGGCTGTGGGACGAGTGCCACATGTCGGGACGGCTAACGTAAAGTGTGCACTGAGCAGCCGTAGCTCTGGAGTAGAGAATCAGGAAAGGTGTTAGAAAGGAGGACAGACAGGCAATCCTTGGAGCCAGGGCCTAGTGAGTCTGTTCAGAGTCCTGGGAGGGCAGGGGCAGGCCAGCCACACAGATCCCAAGAGCTGAGGAGAAGGAGCTGGATGGAATCATGGCAAGCTCAGAGCACCCACTGGGGTAGCCCGGATCCTTACTCCCCTCAGTTCCTCTTGGGGAAGTGAGTTTCGCAGACACTGGCTGCCTGACCAATGAAGTACTTTAGCACCAAGCATGGTCCAAGTAACCAAATCACGCCAAGGAGCAAGTGAAGTGTCAGTCCCTTGAAGACAGTTCCTCTCCCCTCTCCTCCCTCCCTTATCTCCTTCCACAAGTGAGAGACGAGCATCCATGGTTGGGCAGGGGTTCTGGTGGTACACAGGCTCAAGGCACACTTACAGGGAAACAAGCCTGTACATCCTCATCTGCACTGCCCATAAGTGGCGATGTGAGCCCCTTGGAGTCACACATACACACACACACACACACACACACACACACTCACAAACACACACACACACCCAGCCCCATAACAGCCAGTACATGCATGCCAGTGTGTGCCTAGAGGATGCACGGAGCTCAGGACAGTGGCCTGTGACTCAGTGGGGAGGCAGGCCACATGGTCCATGCTTCAGGCCCCATGAGCCGGCCCTACAGACAAAGGAGCCAGATGCCAGGTTGGCTGCCTTACCAGCCACCTTGCCTGCTGGACACACCAACCTACCAATGAGGGTGAGGACCAGTGGCTGGAACCTCCTTGCCCAAGAAGCGGGAGGGAGGGAGGAGGGCTCTGCTGCCGCTGCCACAGTAAACCAGGCCCTCCTGGGGAAGCCCCTCCCCCACACGGATGGGAGCCTTTTCTCTCCCACCTTCCAATTTGATTGAGGCCGAACCTCAGTGCCCATCCCAACGTTCATCTGCAAGGCAGTCTGGGAACTAGGGCTCTCCGGGGGAAGGGGGGTGGAAACGGCCAGTAAAGGAGCATACACGGGACATGTCACCCCCTATTCTCTGAACAAAGCCCCAGTCTTCTCTGCAGCTGGGTCCTCAATCCAGGGTGGGGGAGTACAAGAAAAGAATATTAAATCCCAGACATCCGGGGCTACCCAGGGCCAGGCAGGGTGGTGGGGAAGGGGTCCAGACAGCGCCGTCTGTCCCAGAACCTTTCATCTCCGTTCTTAATCTCTCGCTCCGGCTGAGCTGGCCTTTCCTATTTGTTGTATTTTTCCTTCTGTTGTCTTTGTGTAGACACACAGAAAACTTTCAATAGTGTAAGGAAGAGCTGTGAGGATTAAGAAAGTCAGCTGGTTCCAGGCTAGAGATGGTTCAGTGGGTAAGAAGGCTTGCTGCCCAGCCTGATGACCTGAGTTCAATGGCCAGATCCCACACAATGGAAGGAAAGAGTGGACTCCCACAAGCTGTCCTGTGACCTCTACACACATGCTGTGGCACACTGTAATCACACACACACACGTATACACACACAAGTAAGTGTGATAAAGAAAGTCAGTTACATACACTCTGGAGCTATCTCCCCACTAACAATCCAGAGGGCAGTAAAGCAACACCTACCGATGCAGGTAAAGAAGAGGGTCAGAGAAGTTAAAAACAGGTGCCCAAAGTCACCTACCTAGCGAGGATGTGTCAAACCAGAACGCTGACTTGGGTGGTGTGAAAGGTCATTACTGTCAACCTGACAGGGTCGAGAATCACCCTCTAGACTTCTGGCTGTGAGGAAGTTTCTAGGGTATGTTTAGTGAGGTGGGAAGATCGACCTTAAATGTGGGTAGTATCATTGCCTGAGCTGGCACCCAAACCGAGTAGGAAGAAAAGGGGAGCTCTGTCATTTCTGCCTACTTCCTGCGGATGTGACATGACTGGCTGGGTAAAGCTCCTGCACCTTCCAACTGTGAGCCAAAACAACTGTGAGCCAGAACAAAGCCTTCCTCCCGTCCGTGGTTTTTGTCAGGAATTTTGTCACAGTTAACAGGAAGATAAGTTATAAAGACAGATATATAAACATTGCCCTTGATGCTGGCCTAAGAAACAAAAAGGCCTCTGGGCAGCAGGTAGGCGAGGGGAGTGTGGCCCATAGTGACAGGGGGCCACTGTCACTGTCATAGTGAAATGGGAGTTTCAATGGCAGCTACTGTGTTATCCATTTTTCTACAAAAAACTGAAACCTGGGATTTTATGTTTCATTGAAAATCAACTATGAAAGTTGTAGGCAAGCACAGGGCAAGCCAGAAAGGCACCAGGCTTTCAATTGAGGGTCCAGCCTCGTCAACCCAGGGCCCTCCTGGAGCCTGACCACATACCTCCCAACCCTCGATGTGAGACTGCAGCTGCTCCAGGGCCTCCAGCTTCTCCATCTGCCTCTTGGTCTCATTGATGTTGGAGCAAACAGTCTTCATGGCCTGCAGGGCGCTCTGGACTGCGGGGTGGTCAGGGTGCTTGCCGGGGGTCCTCTTGGCCAGCTCCTAGTGTGGGAAAAGAGAGTAATTTAGTCCAGGTAGGCCCTGGCCAGAGGTGGAGGCATGACGAACCAGTGTGCCCAGGGGCTGGGGAGCAAAGCTCACATCTGCCGGCTCATTCGTGTGTGTGTCGATCTTCACAGTGAGCTAACTAAATTTGGGCTCACCTAGAAGATACATCTCTGGGTGTCTATGAGGGTGTTTCTGGAAAGGATTACCAGGGTAGGCCAGCCCAAAATATGGGCGGTGCCACCCCACAGGCTGGGCTTCCAGACTGAAAAAATGGGAGAATGAGAACTGAGCTCCAGCATTCACTTCTGTCACTACAGACCGGAAGAGACCAGCTACGCCTATCCCTGCTCCTCGTGGACCGTACTCTAAAACTATGAACTGTAATAATCCCATCTTCCCTTATGTTGATTTGTCAGATATTTCATTCCATTGACAAGAAAGGTAACTACGACATTCACTTGTTCACTCACTCATTCATTAATTCGTCCCATGGGTATCACACGAATGTCCTTGAAGTTAGAGTCAACATACGAGAAAACGGACAAGAACACCTTGCCTGGGGGTATCACGGCCTAATACAAAAGATAAGAGACCAAAAAGGCTAAGAAAAAAGTCAAGTCTCTATTACACCGGGTGGCAGGAAGAAACACTGGGGAGATTGGAGCAGACATCCGCTGATGAGCTTCCAACAGGGAAGGTCCGGGACACGCTGAGGGGACGACACGGCAGAAAGTGGAAGGAGCAGGTGCAAAGGGTGTGAGGTAGGACACGAGGAATGTCAGGTGACTGGGGTGAAGGGAGCACGAGGGGATCAAAAGACAGAACAAAAAAATGGGCAGGTCACAGAGGTGGCCACAGGCACAGTGTCTGCCCAGCTTTCTTACTGAAATAGTGGGGGGGGAATGCCTCTGGGGGCTCATGAGTGACTCAGCGGTAACCATGTGCCTTACGGGCTCAAGGCTCACCCTGCATTCAGACCCCAGGACTGAGAGATAAATAAACAACAGGCCTCTCTCTCAGAGGTCACAGGACAGAGGGCATAAAGCATCCGGCCAGTTCTTGGCCCATGACCGAGCTGCCAGCAGCTGACCCTTGTCTCAGACATACGTAGTGACATTATCAAGGCAGGACAGTGTTTTCTAAAGACATGGCCTCAGGTAGACCGGGCAAGCCTCAAAATCTCTATGTTGTTGAAGAACCTTAAATTCATGATCCTGCTTCTCCATCCCGAGAGCTGGGATTAAAGTAGTGTGCCATCATGCTCAGTTTACGCAGTGCTAAGGGAGGAAGCCAGGGCTCCCTGCATGCTGGGCGAGCATTCTACCAACTGACCTTTCGGCTGATGTCAACCAAAAGATTCCAGCCACTCACTAGGTTGGGTTAAGACAGGTGTGGAGGAGAGGTAAGGGCCAGCAGCGGTGGTGACGGTGCTGAGGTGGCAGTACCAAGGCAAGGCCCTGACCTTCCTCGGTCACGGCATTAGGATAGCATCAGAGGAGCTTCCTAAACCAGACACTGGGCTCTGCCACCACGCACTTCTCAGTTCCCTGTATTCACAGTCAAAGAACCCTGCCTCTGAGGCACTGGGTACCAGGTTGGCTCTGCTCACTAACTGGATGGGCCCAGGCCAGTCCCTCCTCAGCCTCAGACTGGATAGGCTTGAGAGACAGGCCCCATGGGGATTGTCTAACAGAGGAAACTGTGGCGGCCAAAGCCATCGGGGAGGACAGGCTGGGATCTGAACTCGGGCCACCAGCTTGCCCGCAGACAGGACATCAAGGGACCAACCAGGAACCAGCTGCACTTTGGTCAGGCCGGCCAAGTCCCAGGAGGCCAGCAGCTTGTTCACAGACAGTGGCTGTCTCCTTACGCTTTGCAGCCTGAGCTAGAAGTGCAGCGACTCCTCAGAGGGGTCTCCTTACGGGCAGCCGATTGCCCAGCACTCAGACCAAAGGAGAAACGCTCAGTTCCCTTTCCCAGCTCACTGCCCCTATCTCTATTTCTGCCTTGAGGTCAGCAATGAAGGTGAGAAGAGAAACTAAGCATAAAAGCCAGGCTGCAAGGGGAACTGCAGACTGTGGTGTCTCGGGTCACAGGGGAGTGCTGGCTGCACTCCATCAAGTTCCAAGAACCAGAGCCACCCCTGCCCCCGAGCCTCTGCATGGGCCGCTTCCTCCAGGAACTCTACTCAGGCCCTAGTGTGGCAGCGTCACACTGTGTAGGAGCCAGCCAGGAGGGCCGAAGAGAGCTGAGCAGTGGGAGAGAAACCCACAAGTGTTGTCTGTTCACTCTCAGCCTCCCTGCTCGCTCCCACGGAAAGGAAGGAAGCCTTCCGAACAACGGCGCAGGGCAGCCGAGCAGCATCAAATCAGGCCACTTCCTCTACCACACTGAAAACCATCCCAGTGTGCTGAACTTCAGATGGAAGAAGCAAGACGGCTCAATGGAGAGAAGAGAACAGAGGAAGCGAGCCCTTGTCGCCTGGGACGGGCAATGTGATCTCAGACACACTCGCACGGAAAGCAACCTCACGAGGGTGACACACTCAACTCCGTCACCTTCAAAGCTATCATGTGTCCCCAAGGACAATGTCCAGGAGGTGGGAAGAAGGGTCAGTGGAGCCGCTTCCAAACTAGACAAAGAAACACAACCAAACAGCAAAAAGGCAATCCAGGGCTAGGGACGCGGCTTAGATGGTAAAGCATAAGGACCTGAGCTCGGATCCCCAGGGCCCGCCTAAGATTCCTGGCATGGTGGTGTACACCTATAACCCAGAAACGGTGAGATGGGAGGTGGAGACAGGTGGATCCCTGGAAGCTTGCCATCTAGCCTGGCCTACGTGACGAAGACCGAAGAGAGACGTGTCTCAAACAAAAGATGGAAGCTACCTGATAACAGACACCCAGGGTAGCCTTTTCACCTCCGTATTTTCACCTTGCGTGCACAGGCGTGCACGCATGCACACGTGCACACCTGAAAGTAATGAATGACAAGGCTCAACTACCTGTAACTCCAGCTCCCAGGAATATGGCCCCTCTGGCAACCACACTCACATGCACACACAAAGGCAAAAATAAAGTTAATTCTTTAGAAGTAAAACAGGTCAAGAGGGCCAGTGAGATGGCTCAGACATAGGAAGCTGCTTCCACACCCAGCCACCGGTGTTTGGTCCCTGGGACCTATGACCTATGTGGTAAAAGGTGAGAATTCCCTGCCCGATTCCGAACTCAGCTGAATTCGGCAGGTTCCAAGGAGACAGATTCCCATTCTGAAAACCCGGGACCTGCATACAATGTGACACAGCTGTGTGAACTTACAGGGCCCAAAGAGGCATTTCTGAAAGGAACTGTTTGCATCTTGGAAAGGCTATGACAAAAGAAAAAGTCACTGGGCCTCGCTGGAGTTTAGAAGGTCAAGTGGCCAGATGCAGGAAACGGCGGCTGAGGGGGTAATTACATCCTTATGATTGCCAAAGTTTTCCATGAGAAAGCGGTCTGCCTTAGAAAGGAGCGAGCACCGAATCACTAGAGGTGTCAATAAGAGACCCGGGTCTCATGTACATCACGCTGCTACTCAAACAGCTTCCCAGACCTGCTGCCAGGAGATGGATGCAGCCCACTTCCACCCTTCTCTGCTGTGTGACCTTAACAAGTCAACTGACCCCTCTGAGGTAGAACCTGCTCACAGTGAAACCAGGTAATGACCCCTGCTGAGCCACCAACACCTGCAGAAGTGAATGTAAGCTGCCTGACAAAGTGAGTGCAGTGTTTATCGCTGTTACCATCTTCTCCATGGTAACGGCAACTCATTTACTGCTGTCTCTATACAGTAAGAAGAACAAGGGTTGTTCCTGTGGGGATCATGCGACAGCAGCAGCTAGGAGCACTGGCTGTGCACCCAGCACTGTAACCGGCATAACCAAGGATTTCCATCCCAATGGAGAAACTGAGGCATGGTCAGCAGGACCTCTAGTCTAAGACCACAGACAGGAAGTGGGAGCTCTGGTTACAGGTCTCCTGCTATTCTGCTCTTACAAAAAGTGTTCGGAAGAGGCTGGCCCTGGGTGAGGGAGGGTAGTGGGCCACCACACAAGCCAGGCTGCAGCCCTCCCCGGCATCCGTTCCAGCCCGTGTGGTTTCACAAGTGGCCTGGGGTTCCTGGAAGAGAGGAAATAGGGCATAGGGCCTGGGCGTCTGCAAGCCACCTCACACCTCTACCCCTTGCAATCACTTGTACCAAGATGGTGCCCACAGGTAACCACTCTGAGCAACTCCATCCTGTCTCTGAAGTAGGGGTGGTCCTTCCACAGTATACAACCCAGCACACAAGCTTCTGACACCAGACCCAGCCAGGCAACAAGCAAAGATGGTACCCAATTTCTCGCTTGCTCGGTCTCCCTGGAGCTCAGCAAAGACTTATGGAAAAGCATGAAGAGGAACAATGGGGAACAGACAAGCCGTCCAGGCCCACCATTCCTGACCCTCTCCTGAGTCATGCGTCCAGGAGAGGCCACTGCAGCCAGGCTCTCACCAAAGCCTGAGTCTGCCAGCCTCCAGCAGGGAAGCAAGGGCTTTGGCCAGGACTCAGGCTGGGAGGACGAGAGGGATAAGCCCTCTTTTTCCTGAGGATGTGAGCCTGAGGCTGCTGGTGCAGGAGCGGGAGCCACCTGAGCGAAGGGCCCACTGAGGTGAAAACTTCAGGAAGGAACAGCGGGAGACACTGGCCCAGCGATGCCTTGCCACAGTCCCAGAGAACACTGTGGCTAAAGCCAGCCCTGCTGGGAGTCCTGGCTGTTTTCCACCCTTCTGAAAAAGCAACTTTTAAGTTACGTTTTCAAAGTGCAGAGGTGGCTAATGACATAAAACGATAACTTAGGTGGCTTTCAGTCGCTAGTGAGATGGAGCCATCAAATCATAGCATGAAGACAAAGCTCTGGCAGATGCCTGAAAGCTGACACAAGGCTAGGAAGCCATGCCACCATCTCCACAGAAAAGAAAAGGGGACCAACCACAAGCTAGACCAAACACAGCAACGCCTCCACTTTCTGGGGCAGGGTGTCGATCAGGCCTTCCTAAGCAAGCTCTGCTCACAGAGACCTCTGCACCTAGCTCAGAGGGCACAGCCCACTCCCAACAGTGCAGTTCTGAGGTCCCCTCCAGTAATGCTGAGGAGAACAGCGGGGTGCAAGTGAAGAGCATCTAAGGTTACAGTGGTTTGAATGATTATGGTTCCCACTTGGCTTGAATGCTTAGTCACTAGGGAGTGGAACTGTTTGGGAAGGATTGGGAGGTATGTTCTGGCTGGAGGAGGTATGTCATGGCGGCGGGGGGGCAGGGGTTGAGTTTTCAAAGGCCACTATAGTCTCTCTCTTCCTTCTCCTCCTCCTCCCCACCCCCAGTTAAATGTTTTCCTTTATAAGTTGCCTTGGTCATGGTGTCTGCTCACAGCACTAGAACTGTGACTAAGACAAAGGGGGTTCCTCAAAGAAAAGGAGAAGCTGAGAAAATGGCTCAGTTACAAAGGTGAGGATCTAAGCGTGGATCCTCACACTTAATAAAAACAATCAGAGCCAGCGTGACGGTGCACGCTTTTATTCCCAGCCCTTGGGAGGCAGAGGCACCCAGAAGTATGAGTTTGAGGCCAGCTGGGTCTACAAAATAAAAATGGAGATCAGTAGATGAAGACATTAGACACTGACCTCTGACCTCCATGCACATGCATATGAACACAAACATGTACACACTCAGACTAACAAGTACATAACAACACACACACACCCCACAAAAAAGGAGGGGGAGAAAACAAGAAGTGAAAAACTTCAAGAACTTGAAAAGATGCCCACCACAGCAGAGAAAGCCTTGACACAAACAAACTATATGCAAACTCCATGCAAATTATTTTGAGCAATTTTGCCCCCGTGCGGATCCAGGGACCCAGGCCTCCAAGGCGAGCAAAGAGACAGAAATAATGATATTGGCAGACCTGCAGCTCCTGGGCCCACCGGTGCAGGAGCGAGGGGTGCCGATTGTTCAGGTTCAGTGCTAGCAGTCAGCTCAGGGCGGACACACAGCTGACCCTACCCAGCATCCTCTCAAGCCAGCGTCCAGTCAGCACAGCTGTGTCTTTGCCTGTGCTAGCCCAGGCCTCCACCTGATAGTGACCACTGATGGAGTGCAGGGTGGCTACCCCTTAGCAGGACCAGCTGTGCCAACGACGATGCTGCCCTAACTCATTTTGGGGGCTGCTATATTTGTGCCCAGATCTGCAGCACATGGGCAGGAGAACTCCACAACCCTCTAGATGCTACCAGTGAGAGCCTTGGAGAGCCAGCCTCCCAAGGAAGCCACTACAACGGTGACACCCCAGGCTCTACAAAGACGGTGCTCCACAGACAGCAGGAAAACTGCCAGACACTGGCAACACTCCCTCAGACAGCTGCAAGAGCAAAGGGGGGAGCAGGAAACAAGGGGGGCTGACCCCAACACCAGCATGAGAGCATCCTAGAGAGAGATGGGAAGAAACAACAGCAAGGGGATGAACAGAAGACAAAGACAGGGCAGGCCCCAGTTGAGGAAGGAGGGTGGAGAGTTCAAGGCCAACCTAGTCAACTTTGCTGAGACCATGTCTCAAAATAAAAGGGGGTCGGATGTAGATCAATGATCAGGTGCTTACCTAGCATATGGAAGGACCTGGGTTCAGTCCCCAGGAAAAACAGAAAGGCAGAGAGACAGGCAGGCAGGCAGGCAGAGAGACAGACAGAGTTCACATCAATACACACAAGAAGCAGAGCAACTGAGCTAGGGTAATCCCATCAGATCAGACTGTACACATGGCCATTCTAGTGCTTCTTGATGCTTCTGAAATCTAAAATCAAAGACAGCTCAACTGTAAGAGGCTGAAACAGGGGTCAAAGCAAGTGTTTCAGCAGGCTGAAGCAGACCTGTGTCGATCCAAATAGCTCGTGTTAACTGAAGGATTCCAGGGGCCCCTCCACTCGGTCTCTTTCTACCCTCTTTACAATACCTATAATTAACACACTACCAACACTAGGAAACTAAGGTGCAGTGCTTTGGGCACACCTCAAAGAGGTATCCAGCAGGAGCTGGGTAGGGGGAAAAAATCCCACAGCAGCCTCCTGCCCGGGTGCGACAGCGGCACACACAGGTGTTAGCGCAAGTCCCCCACGCACTGTCCAATCCACACAGCAGAGCAGGGCGGCAAGCATCATTCGCGCTGGAGAAACAAACGCAGGCAGCAAGCTCCGGCCACACAGCCGGAAGAGGGCAGGAGCAGAAGGACACAGGACTCTGGAAAGGGTGATCTGGGCGAGCCCCAGGGAAGACAAGGAATGAGAACACAGGAAGATGTTTTCAGTGTAGGAGGGACAGGAGCTAAGGCAGACAGCAGAGGCTGAAGGTGAAGGCAAGAAACCCCACTGGAGCTCGGGCGGCCTCAGCAGAGGCAGAGGGCAGGATCAGCAAACAGCCAGCCCTGGGCAGGCTCTGTGGTGGAACCAACAGGGCTTCTTCACCAACTGGAGTGGAGGGAGGGAGAACAGGGGGCATAGAGGACCCACGGTTTGGCCTGAGAAAACCATGTGAAGTGGCTGGTTACTGGAATGGAGACAGGAGGCAGGCTAAGAAGGAAGCCATTCTGGGGATGAGGAGAGCCAGCAGGCAGGGAGTCGGAGGGGTGTTAAGAGCTGTAGACAGTCACGGCAGTGTCACTCCTACATGTCCACCAGCCGATTAATGGACAATAAGGCACAGCCCAGCTTATAGGGGAGTACAACTCAGTCATGAAAAGGGAATGAAATATGAACCCAGGCCACAATGTGAAGTGCATGATGCCAAGTGAAAAAAGCCAGACATGCAGGGATAAGATCCTTGTAGACTCCCAAGAGCCTTGTAGACCCAGCGAGCTCTGGGAGACTCCAGGCCCAGGTTGGCGTCTACTGCTCCAGCTGTTGATCCAAGGCTGTATCAGCAGCCAGGACAGGGCGGAGCCACAGAAAAAGCCAGGTGCCATCCACAATCAAAAGGACCAGTATCAGTCAGACTCCCATTAGGGACCTGCTTACTAAGTATCAAGGAGTCACCCCAACTCTGAATCATCTCCCTGGAAACATTGATGGAAAACTCAATAAAGTTTGAAAATGCCAACTGTCTATCCTGAGCCCAGGCTCAAGAGCCAAAATAGAATGTTCCGGCTATTCTTAGGCAGTGTTCAAGTTCAGCTTCTGGGGCTGTTCCCAAAAGGCTTTCACTCTTGCCTATTCCTCCCCCACCCCAGGCTCCCCAAGCCTGCAGCCTCCTGTACCACTGGGAATTCAGTGTGGGGAACAAGGAGGCCCATAGAACAGAGGACATCTGTGGGGGAGTGTTTGCATGGCTGAGGGGACAGGCTGGGCTTGGAGTCAGCTGCTGTGCTCCCGGGGTCATCTTTTAGAATGCCCTGGAAACTGTGAGCAAAGAAGGGCCCCCCAAAGAGGGTATAAAAGGCCCTCAGCCCCTTGCCGATACAAATGTTCCAGTGGCAGGCGCCAAGGCAGGGACACTGAACAGTTGTCTGTCGGGGAGCATGCATGTCCCCACAGGAATCTCAGGCCCTGCTGGCTGGGCCCCAGCGGTCTCCAGGCTCCTGATACACACAGCTGGAGAGGGAGGAGAGAGCAGCAGTGAGCACAGCTGTTGAACGGACAAGGCCAGATCACCACTACTTCCTGTGGGTGCTTCCTGCAGAGGCAGCTAGTGGTTTGCCCCAGCTGCTTCCCCATCTTCCCGGGACAGGAGCCCTGAGGGACTAAACCCCAAGCCCTGGAGAAAAGGGAAGAGGCCTCAGGTCCACCAGGCTTTGAAGCTACACAGATCTTCCTTTGGGGGTTACTGACACATCAAGGAATCTGCTTCTCTGCAAGCTCCTGTGACACCCACACACACGCACACCAGACGTGGTCAAAACCCAGAAACCAAGGAGCTAATGGTTTGGCTCAGCTCTGGGGCTGCAAGTGGGGGTTTTTCCTTGGGGGTCAGATGTTCAAGGCTTAGAACCCAGAAAAGTAGACCAGCCACTGAGCCATGAAGGCGTTGATGTTCTCAGACCCCATTTAAGGAACTGACAAGGGCTACAGACTTTGACCCCAAGCCCTGGGGACGACTGAGCTCCCAAACAAGCTTCTTTAATGGACACATGACTTCCGAGCCCGGAGTAAGACTCTAGAATGAGATTGGTCAGCAGTGGCTCCTGTGGCCTGGGGCAGATATTTATTTTCCTTCTGTGTCCCGACGGCCTCATCTCTTCTCCTGATTAAGCTGCAGGAAGCATGCGCCTACCGCATAACAATCCCAGAAGCCCACTACTGTCACAAGGAGAAACTGAGGCATAAGGAGTGGCATGACTTACCCCTGCAACTCAGAGGCAGGCAGCCATGGCTACAAAGCCCAGCACTAAAGCGGCACCAGCGAGGAGTCTGACGGCCAGGGAGGGAGTGCACAGCAGGCTCTGCCAGCAGCAGCAGCTCCTCTAGCGCACTCTGGTGTGTCTGCCTGTCTGCCTGTTTTTGTTTGTTTGTTTTGGGTCCCCCCAGTCATTTGAAAGCTTTGCAAAAGGTGCAAGCCTCGTCCTTAGCTCACAAGTCCCACAAGCAAACTCACTTGCTGCATCTGGCCACCGAGCCCTGGTCCCACCTAACCTCTCTCTAAACCCCACCAGGTATGTGTGCCTGAGAACTAGGGAACTAGTGTGAATGGGAAAGAAAAGAAGAAAAAAAAAAAAAACAAAGCGAGGGTGAACAGATCCTGGACATCTTCAAAGGATAGCTCGAGTTCCATGTCCATATCTACCCACAGCTTCTGAGCCCAGACTTGTCCACTACCCATGCGGTCACTGAAGCCACAGGAGGACACCACTGAGCATCCTGTGGATTACCTCCAAGGTCCAAGTGGCCATAGGCTGTAGGAAGCACAGAGACAGCTGAGTCCTACTGCCACAGCTTCTTGTGTTAGGTCATAGTGTCCTGGGCTGGGCTGGGGGAATGGTCCAGTCCTGCCACGCAAGCACAACGGCCTGAGTTTGAGCCTTAGCACTCACATAAAAGCTGGGCATGGTGACACATGGCTGCAATCACAGTGCTGGAGAAGCAGAGACAGGAAGACAGGTCTCTGGAGCTTAGCAGTTTAGCCCCACAGAGCGCCCTGGGTCAGTCAGATGCTCTAACCCCAACACACACACAAGAATCATGACCCCAGCAGCGCTGACAGCTCCGGGGTCTTGTTGGCTCAGATGCTCACAGTCACCCACCTTTTCCAACACAAAGTGAAGGTCAGGATTTCCCCAGCACCTTCCTTACCCTCCCTCCCGGTCACAGAACAAGGACAGAGATGGTCCCTGTGAGCGGGTTCATGAGTGAGGCACCAGCAGCCAGATTAGCCTGCCAGCAAGAGGCCCAAGAGCCAGCTATCAAACAAGCCTCAGGACAGCGCCAGGGTAGGCACCAGCCAACAGCCATCATTTACGAGGGCTGGGAAAGCAGGACCGAGCACCAGATGGGGACACAGCCATCCATGCAGCTTGGGACCCGCCCAACTGTCGAATCTGAAGCTGAGGATGAAGCTGTCTAGGGTCAGATCTGCCCTGGACTGCTTGGCCAAGGCCAGGCCAGGCCAGGCCAAGGTGGCTAGCAGGGAAGGTGACAGCAGGTGCATGGGCGGTTGTGCCAAGTCATTCCATGCCCTCCAAAAAGAGCCCAGGTTTTGGTGCCAGCCTGTCTGCCCCTCCTTGGGGCTGTGGCATATGGGTTCCAGTAACTGGCTTAAGGTTCAAGTCTGAGTGAAAAGTAATTGGTTCAAGAGCAAAACACCTGACCCAGATCTCAGCCACTCAGAACAGAGTCCTGTTCTGTACACTGTCCTTGGAGCATAGCAGAATGAAGGGGCCCATCTCAGCCAATCAGAGCACAGCACTACCCAGTGGCTAGTGACACCAGCTCAAGGGAAAAGCAATTGGAAGCAGGCTGGAAGATGATCAGTGTCTAGCCAAAGTGTCCTGTGACTGGCTAATGTCAAACCACACGACTCAGATCCAAACCATTCGGAGTATAGCATCCCCTTGGCCACAGATGGCTGGCCACAGCCGGAGTGACTCTCAGGCTGTCCATCAGAACTCCAAGAGAGAAACTCACTGTCTCATGCTGACTTTAAACTTGACAGGGTGTGAGTCCAGATGCCTACAGCCATCTGCTGCCTCGTTAGGGAGATGAAGTTGGTCGTGGAAGCACAGAGAACAGCAGAGAAAGAGGCAGGAGCTGGTGAGGGTCCAGCCTGGCCCAGAGCCAGCTCTGCCACTAGACGCCACAGCTCCTAAAAACTAATGTTGTCTCTTGCCAGTGGCAGCCTGCCAGGGTCCACCACTTTCGCCTGGGGACAGGACCACGTTAGTCTCACCTTGAGCAGGAGCGGGTACTTGCAGATCCTCTGGATGGGGGACAGCAGGTAGCCTTCCAAGGGGATGTCCGTGGTCTTCCGGCCTCCCAGAAGCATGCAACTCTACAAAGGGACAATGGGACCATCATTAATATGGGCCAAGGACAACATGGGAGTATAGGAACTCTCGGAACATAGTGCAGATAGGCACTCAGGAAGAAGCTTGGCGATCCTAGGAGGGGGACAAATTCTAGAGCCCTGCAGGAGCTTTTGTGGGGCCACATGCTGTGGCCTAGGGCCTGATCTCACTCAGGCTGTAGTCACGTGTTGCTTTATAGGGCCACACCACACACAGAACCTCAGCAGTTAAGATGGACCATAGAACTGCAAATCCAAAAACATCAACTATGAAGCTTTTCATTGACAATTTGCCATTCTGGTGTAGAGAAATTTGACACACGTACACATACATACATACAAATACACAGAGAGAGAGAGAAAGAGAGAGAGAGAGAGAGGAGAGAAGGGGGGAGGAAGGTAAGAACCAGGAGACAGAAAGACAGGACAGTCAAACTGCCTTATTTAGGTTTACCAAACCCGAGAAGCACTCTAAATAGCCATCTGCTAGAGAAGGGAGCATCTGTATTTTTGTTTAAATTGATTTGTAGCAGATTCATACAACAGCACCCCAAGCATCAGGAAACATGAGAGAACCCGGACCACGCATCACAACAAATAAACCCCAAAACCTACTGAAAAGAAAGAAAAACAGAAGGTCACATACAGGACAATCCCATTTATAAGCCTTTTAAAGGCATGAAAAAAAAAAGTGCAACTATTGTCTGGTTTCTTGTTGTCTTTGTGTGTTTTTTTTTTTTTTTCATGTGTATGTATGTGTGTCTGTGTGAGTGTATTCCATGTGAATGTCCACAGAGGCCAGAAAACAGCCTCAAATCCCCTGGACCTAGAATCACAGACAGTTGTGAGACCCAAACTCTGATCCTCTGGAAGACCGCCGTGAACTCTGAACACTGCCTCTGGCCCCCCAATGGCTATTTATGAAGAAAGCAAGATTAAACAGAGATACCGCAGGTACCGACAGGCTGGCAACTGAGAAGAACCTTACCTCTAAAATGAGATTGAGGTGACGGCTTGGGAATGCCCCTAAACTGGTAGAGTCCAGAACCAGATCTCTATAATGGTTACTGGAACTCCCACATACACCCAGCTTAGTCTAGACTGATCAGCTCAATACCATCACCAGCAGCAGCAGCAGCAGCAACACCGCCTCCAAGCAGCTCCCTTGCCTCTGCTCATGCTGGGCCCAGCCCACAAAGCCTTTTTCTGCCCCTATGTGACGACAGCCAAGACAGAGCCTGACCCTCAACCAGCCAAGAACTGGTTAATTATTATTATTTCAATTCACGGCTCGGGCATGCAGTTTGGGGTGTCCAGTCTTTAACTCTGGAACTAGTAAGCCACAGATGGGGGTTACAAGTGTGCATGCTCCTGCATGCATGTATGGAGGCCAAAGGTCAACATCAAATCATCCTCTTCTATTATATTTACTTACTTATTTTGAGACAAGATCTCACTATATCCCGGCACTCACTACGTAGACCAGGCCTTGAACTCGCAGAGATGTGCCTGCCTGCTTCTGCTGGGATTAAAGGTGTGTGCTATCACGCCTGGCTTCCACCTTTTCTTTTGAGGCAGGGTCTCTCCCCGAGCCAGAGCTCACTGGTTCGCCTAGGCTGGCTGGCCAGTGAGCCTCAGGGATCCACCTGCCTCCAACTCCCTGGGGGTTACTGATGTGTACCACCTCATCTGGCTTTTCACACGGGCACAGGGGTCAAACTGGGGTCCTAATTAGAGCCCTTCAAGACTCCCTCCACCCAGTGCTCACACAGGAGACCATTCAATCCATGTCAGAGGCAATGCCCTCCCCTTGGGGGGGGGGGAGGGACACGAGAACACATGTTGTAGAAGCGGGAAGTGAGAATTTCATGCATGAATTTCATGTCTGAGGTGGGCAGTCCTGGTACCTAAGGCTCACAGTGTATAGAGTGTATACACAGGTAGAGGAGTCAGCAAACCAAGTAAGGATGGCATCGCCAACACCTCAGCCTTCCCCCTCTGCAGACAGAAATGAGCCCGGACTCTTGGGAAACAGGACTTCCGCCTATGGTTCACTGTTATCCCAACATACTCTATACACACACACACACACACACACACACACACACACACGAATGAGTGTGCCAACTGTCTCCTGCTTCCCATGGGGAAGCATGGCACCCAGAGCCAGAGTTGGGTGAGAACCGGGGATGCCCAACTGCCCTGTGGGCATCATCACAGGCTCCCTTCTCCGAGAAGCGAAATTCTGCACCCTGGGTCCCGGCTGTGGCTGCTACACGTCCTCAGCCTCTCCATCCGCCCCTGGCACAGACGAGGGGGGTCCTGGCTTCGGCAGCTGGGTGATGCCAGACCCCACACTGCGCACACTCGGGCCTTTGTCCTCTAAGCCAGTGTTCACCACAAGCTTACTTCACAGCCGCCTGGGTGAAGTCAGCTCCAGGCAAGGGAGAACAGAGAGCTGAGGATGAGAGGGAATTTTTCAGAAACCAGGAGCCTGGAGAGAAAAGGCCACAAACCCTTCTGACTCAAATAGGACGGCCACAGCCAACACCTGCCCCAGTGCTCCAAAAATCCAGATTTTGTCTTGCTTTTCCTCTTTTTTTTTTTTGGAGACAGGGTCTCATGTACCCCAGGCTAGCCATGAACTCCTTGTTAGGAAAACATGACCTTGAACTTCTAATTCTCCTGTCTCTACCTCTTGAGTACTAGGATTACAAGCAAGCCACACTATGTCCAACTTACAAGGTGCTAGGTGCAGAACTCAGGGTTTAAGGCACGGTGGGCTGACACTCTAACAACTGAGCTACATCTCCCGCCCTCTTTTTCTTTCAAAGGAAAGCAAGCAAACATGCAGGCTGCGCTCACTGCTCTCTTGTCTCTTCAGAGCCTGGAGACGGAATTCTTCAAAATCCCTGTTCACACGTGACCCTCAGATGAATGTCATCCATGGCCACCCCAGCCCTCTGTGATATCCATGGTCACTTTCTGGGTGTAGGACACACTTAGACCAATGCTTTTTACAGAGCACCCTTGACTGAAGAGACTCCAGTCCTCTCTTTCCTCCAGCCGGGCTCCTTCCCTGAACTCCAGGATCCAGGCACCCCATATGCTCCCCATATCCCTCTTCTCTCACCTAAAAGGGGGGCCCGGCCTGCTCCCTCACCATCTGAGGACAAAACTACTCCAGTCGGCGAATTGTTGGGGTCTTATGATACTTTTAATTGTCTATGTGGCACAGCCTAGAACCACCTGTGAAGACTGTCTAGATCAGACTGGCCTGTGGGCGTGTCTGTGGGGGACTGTCTTGGCTATGCTAACTGGTGTGGAAAGCCCAGTGCAGGGTACATGATCTCGTTCACAGCTGCTCATTTGTGCTAAATATTCAGCAGCCTAGAAGGATGGCGCCCGTCCTTGCTCCAACCTCATGAAGCCAAGGGATCTTTCCCACAGAAACTCACTTGGGTCATCCTCTACTCGGGCCTATGGCTTCCCGTGCCGCTCAGAGTGACACTGCTAGTCTTTGGACTGTCCACTGTGTTCTCCCTGGTGATGAAGCTCCCTGACATGGAGGATACAGTGCACAGATGATACACCTCCATGAGGTTTTCCTGGGTCTTAGACTCTTTCTGGAGATGAAATCCTCTTGTACTGCTTTCTCTTCCCGCCTCTGGCCTCTTCTCTTCCTCCTTTTTGCCTCAGGCTCATCCCTCCGTTCCTGCTAGCCTTCCTGCCATTCCTCAAATACACACCTTCCACAGGGCCTTTACACTGCAGTCCCTCTGCCTGGAATGCTCTTCCCGGTGACAGCCCCTGCCTCTCTCTCACCATATCTGCAGTTCTGCTTCACCGTCACCGTGGATGCCATTATCTTAAAAGACAAACCTAAACAGCAGCCAGTCCTGCCCTCCCTCGGACACCGTGTCATCCCCAGTACCACATCTCCTTCCGGGCTCTTAAGGCTGCATAATATACCATTTAGGACTCCCTCAATGGACTCTCTCCAGGAGAACACAGACATCTGCCTTGTCCACTACCATACCTGCCCAACACTCATCCCCTCAAGATGACAGATTTCCGACACAAGGCCACTGACTGAATTCATTAGTCAACCATTTAACAGACACAAAAACATAGAAAGCCAACATCTCCGAGTCCCTCCACAAGTGTACAGCCATGTCGAAGAGAGAGCCAGCTTGTCTGTTCCCAGCGCAATCACCTCCCGTAACGTCCGTGACAGCTCTTTTGCAGGTGGCCAGAAGCTGTGAGGTGCCAGCAAGGAGGAAGACAGATGGCACATGTACGACACCCCACACTCCTCCCTGTCTACACAGCCCCCGGGTAGCTGCTGTCAGGGTATGGCAGCCTGGCCCACCAAGAAGGCTGTGTGAGAAGGAAGAAAGGGAGACTCTTCCTTTACAATGCCCTCCCTCCCTTTCCTGGCTTCTCCCCACCTTCCAGGACCCCTGCAGAGGCCAGGGACCATCCTCCAGGGGTGGAGCCTGGGCAGCAGGGAGTAAGGTACCACAGTGCTGCTAAAAGGCACAGGCCAGGGCAGAGAGTGACCACCCTGTGTCTGTGTTCTGCCCAGACTGTTTAATGAGCAAAGAGCAAAGTTCAAAGGTCCACAGGGGTGGAATCAGGAAGGACTGGCCAAAAAAGCTTGATGGACTGGAGACAAAAATGGAAAGGGGTTGGCCAATTTGCCTTCATCAGATGCTCACTGGCCCTGGAGGCAGCACGAGCTCGCCACTGAGGGAAACATGCAGTGTTTGCATCAAAGGCCTGGGAAGGCCTGGCAGGAGGCTGTGCACAGAGGAGGAGGCAATGGCTCGGGGCCCTGTGGTGCAGGTTAGACCCCTGTGAGCCTGGCTCAAGCTCCTCAACTACACCACCTAGCCATTCACTCCATGAGCTTGAGCTCTGTATTCCCATGGGAAAATGGCAGCCTGGGGTGGGGTGTCCCTGACGGAATGTGCAGGAACCCAGAGGTCAGAGTGCAGAACTGATGCCCTGATGAGCTCCCTTTTCTTTTTCTGTGTTTGTTTGTTTGGGGGTTTGTTTTTCAAGGCAGCGTGTCCCTGTGTAGCCTTCGCTGTCCTGGAACTCACTTTGTAGACCAGGCTCGCCTCAAACTCACAGAGACCCGCCTGCCTCTGCCTAAGTGCTGGTATCAAAGGCGTGTGCCACCACCATCCGTTTGATGATCTCCCTTTTCAAGCACAGATCCTGAGCTACATCAGATTTGACATCATGAAGCCCCCAAATCTACTGCTGGCAAAAGATGGGGGAGGGGTGCCCTAATGACATTTTAGCTGGTTGCAGGGCTGACAGAATAACGCCTACATTTTACCAAGCACTGCAGCACACATCTCTTTCTCCAACACTAGGGAGACTGAGGCAGGAATCATAGTGTGGGCACAGAGTGAGAACCTGTCTTGGTAAGTGGGAGGCGGGGCAAGAAAGATGGCTCAGCAGGTGAAAACCTGAAGACCTGAGTTCTGATCCCTTAGGTTACTTTAGACCAGACGTTGGTAGCTGGCTCTAATCTAGCCGCTGCCTCTTTCTGTAAATAGCGCAGGGAATCCGCAGATGGGAGCTGTGTGCACCTCAGGCAGGCTTCGGATGGACAGGGCAAGTAGGGGCGGGGCACTCACCAGGAGGAAGGCGCGCACAGCAGGGACCTTATTGAGCTCCACCAGCAGCCGCAGGGCTTTCTCATGGTTGCTGCAGTACTCCTCGTACACACAGAACTTGTCCTTCTGCAAGACAGGAGCAGAGCTGTGAGATGCTGGACAGAGGCTGAGGCAGGAGGACGGCACTCCCCCACCTCTAGCTTGCTTCCAGACTGGGTCCAGTTGCCATACTTGTTTCTAGCACCCTGAATGGCCTTCTGGGAAGAGGAAGCAACACATCTTGGTGGGGGTGGGGGGATCCCAGGACATGGACTAGGCAAGCGGACGCAGGCCTGGACGCCAGCTCTGCATTTTCTGCTGTGAACTTGAGGTCACCACCAGCACCCCATGCCTTGGTGTCCTCAGTAGCAAGGCGGTGCTAATAAACATCAGGAAATCTTTGCAGCAGGAGGCTACCTCTGTTGACCTCTAGGTGGCCCTGAGCCCAAAGCTAGACTCCTTCCAGCCCAGAGGTCACCTGAGGGTCACCAGGTCCCTACCCATCAGTCATATTTCAGAACACAGCCCTCAGCAGGAAACTTTTAGTTAAGCATTCCTCATTTCAAAAGGGTCCCAGAACCAGCCAAACCCCAAACAAGGATGTCCTGGGGAGGTCCGGAGGGGATGGAGGCCTAGACCACAGGTGGAGGATGGACCAGAGACCCCAGGAAACTAAGGAAGGAAGAGGCGGGTCTGCAGGGCAAGGTAGCTCATCCTGTTTCTAAAAGGGCTCCACTGCCCATACTTCCTACAGAGGGTACAGGAAAGAGGAAGCCAGAGGAGGAAGATGGGGGAGGGAGACAGAAGAAGGAGCAAGAGGGGGACCATTTCCTCCCCAGGCGCCTGGGAGGGAGACAGAAGAGGGAAATGAAGGAGGGATGGGGATTTCCAGATGAACAGAAGCCCCAGCCTGCCACACTCACACCCATTCTGGGCTCCACAGATCTGAGCACACATCCTGAGGGTCCCTGCAAGTGTGGACAGTTACTTCACCATAACCTCACGAGGTCAGTACTGACCCATCCACACAAAAAGCAAGGGGGAAAAATCTCATCTCACAGCTCCTGATGGGACAGAACCAGGACATAAAACTTCAAAGCCTCCTTGCCAGTGCCCTCTCAAGGTCATGGCACAGGACAGGATGACAGCTGGGGGCAATGTCTAGGGTAGAAACCTCAAGCCACAAATCCACAGGCTTAGCTCTGAGGAACCCCGTAGCATCATGAGGAGGCACACACAGCACCACATTGCCTGAGCGGCAGTGACCCTGGCCAGGGAACTCCACCTCCCTAAACCCTGGTTTCTGTGAATAACAGGTTCCTGACAACTGGGCTGCTGGAGGATTAACTGACAAGTGTGAACTGAGGAGAACACCCTGGCACACGGTAACCACTGCCAGGCACCCCAGGTACCCTCCAAGGGGTGGCTACAAAAAGCATATGCAGCAAATACAAACCATTAGTTAAGTAAGAACCAACATTAAAAAATGCCACGATTACCCAGCATGCACTCCTACATACACCATGGGGCGAACCCCCGACCATCTGGGCATTACAACACTCAAGCTTCATGCTCAAATCGGCTAGTGTCGACTGAACCACCTGGATTCCAGGAGACCCAGCCTCCACCTGCAACCTGGGTAGCCCACAGAGATAATGACAGACAAAAGCGGGGGTCAGGAAGCTTTAATGTGAAGTGTCCCCCACAGGACAATATGTTTAAACACTTGGTCTCCAGCTGGTGTTTCGGGAGACTGCCGAACCTTTAGAAGGTAGGGCCTGGCTAGAGAAATCCAGTCGGGGGGCGGGGTAGGGGACGGGGAGAGGGCTTCACAGCTGTAACCTCCTAGGCAGAGCTCTGCTTCCTGATCTACCATACTCTTCCCACCAATGGTGGACCTCTTCCTCTGACCCATGAACCAAGATACAAGTTTCTCCATCAATTGCTTTCATCTGCCATCCAGAAAGCTCTCTGTCTTAGCAACGGTGGCTGGCAGGGGGCCCTTAGGGAAGCATGGCGTTCTGCGAGAGACGTAAGAGCTACCCTCGGCCATCGCAAGAGATGCCACCACTACCCTCTAGGAAGGAAACCAACACATGACAAAAAGACCAACGACAGAGGAAATGCCACAGTTACCCAGCATGCACTCCGCAAAATGTCCTAGGGACACCTGGATCTAGCCACGCCTGAAACCAATCACACCCCAGAAGATTTAGTTCACTTACATGCACAACAAAAACGCCCTTTCTTCACTGAAGCCTGAGTTAGTGCTGTCATCACTGATCCTCTTGACCACTCCTGCTCTTTTTTTTTTTATGTTTTTTAAATGTGTGTGTGTGTGTGTAAGACAGAGAGGGAGTTTCTCTGTACACCATGAGTGCAGTGCCCAGAGAGGCCAGAAAAGAGCATCAGATCCCCTAAAACAGAAACTACAGGTGGTCGCGACCCTCTGACTCGGTGCAACCAGTCGCATTCTAAGAAGAAAATGCAAAGCACAAGGCTCGACATAATGAAGCTGTCTCCCTCCGTCTACCCCACCAGGAGCCAGGCCAGAAGACAAGGGAAGGTCTGGCTCTTCCCACAGGGCAACCCCAGTCAACAGTCAACGGCAACAAAGCTTGGAGCTTGTGGGCAAGCACTGTGAGGACCCCTAAGGACTCAGGGACAGAACACTGTGATTGATTAGTAATGTCTGCCACAGGTGCAGAGAGGGAAGTAAGGGACAGGGTGCCCTTTCTCTGACAGTCTCCAAGGTCACTCCTTCCACCACCTTCCAGGAGGGCATAACCCAAACCTGCTGCCTGGAGCAGCCAGGAATAGCAAGTAGCAGTAGCGCTGTGGTGGTTTGCATCAGAATGGCCCCCACAGGCTCGCAAGAACTGAATACCACAGAGCGGCACTACTTAAAAGAATTAGGAGGTGCTGCCTTGTGGGAGGAAGTCTGTCACAGGGGGGTGGGCTCTGAGGTGTCAAAAGCCCTGTGCACTGACTGTCTCTTCCTGCTGCCTGCAGATCTGGAAGTAGACCTCTCAGTTACTTCTCCAGCACCATACTGCCTGCCTGCTGCCATGCTGCCCGCCAACACGGAAACAGATTAAGCCTCTGAAACTGTAAGCCAGCCCCAATCAAACACTTTCTTTTATAAGAGTTACTGTAGGTCATGGTGTCTTTTCACAGCAGTAGGACAGTGACCAAGACAAGCATGGCCCCTTCCTCAGACCCAGCCGTTTAGTCCCCCGCTGCCCTCACATCAAGCTACCCAAGCACCTCTCAGGCCTCTGTCTGCAGATGCCCTGCTCTGACAGACCCCGTGTGTGGCTTGTTTCCTCTCAAGGGGCAGAGGAGGTAAGTGTTCTGCCAGGAAGGGACAGACACATGGCTGTACACACAGATGCCGTGGGGAGCGGACTACAGCAGTGGGCTAAGAGAAAGCTCCAGCCACCAGGGGAACCACGCAGGTTGTCACAGCTACGAGAATAGCCAGGAGACAGCGACTCCCCCAAACCACAGCCAGGACGACCTAGGCTGGGAGAAGGGCAGAAAGCAGCTGGGCCGTGCAGATGGAACCTGTAACAGGAGGGAAGAGACAGGCTCCTCCTGCAAGGGTTCCCACTGTCACCTGTTCACACATTCTGCAGGCCAAACAGGTCCACAGGATCCAAGCTCACCACAACTCTCAGAACAAAACCCAACATCCTGGCCTTGGTTTAAAAAAAAAAAAAGCCCCACAGGGCCTGGTCCCATGTTGTCTCACCTCTCCCCACTGTTTGCTCTGCCACAGCCTTATGGCCTCCCTCTGCCCTTGACCAACCAGAACACCTTCCCTCAAGGCCCCCCTACCTCAGTCCTGGAAGACGGACACTGAGGACATGCAGCCGAACTCCAACTTCACATGCACAGCTGGCCATTATATAGTACATGTCCCTAATATTGCGCGTGACACTAAATACACCGGGACGCTTACCTGAAAAGCCGCCCTATGTCCTGTGTTCCTGTTTGCTACATCCAGCAGCCCTGACCCTGAGCAGCACCCACAAAAGCATCCTAAGTCACTGGATGACCCCTGCGTCTCATATCCATCACCATCTACACGGCCATCTGAAATTATCTGTCATTCTTCACACTGCCTGCTTAAGAGGGCAGGTCTGCCTCGTGCCGCCAGCTCACACCACCGTGCCTGGCGCCCCGAGTTCTACATGTATGTCAGGAGCCAGTGTCACTGAGATTCCAGCAGCAGAATGTCCCAGGCCTAATCCCAGGTCTGACACTGACTACTCACCTAACCTTAAACTCTAACTTGGTCTTTCCGGGTCTCAGTTTCCCCCTCTGTAAAACAGGTAATGGCAGTAACCATCTTCAAAGGCTACTGTGAAGTTCTGAGACATGGTCGGGGGGAGAGGGGTCCGACTCTTTAACCCAGGCTAGCCTTAAACTCACTTCATAGTCCAGGCTGGCTACACATTTGAGGCAATGCAGCTGCCTCGGCTGTCCCGGTGCTAACACAGGTGTGTGGCCCCTCCCTAGAAGTCCTGAAGTTTTAGCAAGCTGGTATGCGTGGAGCACTTAGTACAGCACCCCGCTAGAGAAACGGGTCACTCGGTGCTTATCTATGTAAACGCAGTACACATTTGGCTTGGGGGATGCAGGATCTTTCTAAAGACAAAGTAGGTGGCAGGAGGGTCCGTAGCCTGGTCAGTTCCTACTCCCAGAGCCTAAATGCTGCCTGGGGTTCCCAGGGAGGTAGGGATGAGGAACAAAGCTGGATGTGGCCTTTGGGGTTCGAGTGGACAGCATGCTGACCCTTTGGGTCCGCCAGTAGTAACAGCCTGGTGCAGTTCCCTGGCACTGGCAACCAAACCCCTGCTAATAGCCCTGGGTCTAAGAGAATGACCGCCTGCCCCGAAGTGGGACCCTTCACTGCCACTGTGCACAGCCCCCAAGGCCACCCCAATTCTGGCGCCCTCCCACATGGGACCAGCTTAGGTCTAGACAGGTGTGGCCCTTGAGCAACCTCATCAGCTGCCCCCTCGAAGCCACCTGCACAGCTGCCTCCAGCTACTGTAAAAATCCCAAGGTGTCATGACTCACGCCTTCCCTTCCAGAGCATGGGGGCAGAGAGGGCGACAGTGCTACATTTTAAATTGAAACATGATTTGAAATTAAAAACACTGACTCACACTGAGCAGCTCGGAGGCTTCTCTCTCAGCTGCAGGCACGGCCTCCAGGAGGGGGGAGGGGAGCTCAGCCAGGTGTGCAGACAATGTCAGTATCTCCTCCATCCCGCTCTCTCCGTTTTTTTTCCCATTCTTTGAGACACGGTCTGAGTAGCCCAGTCTGGCCTAGAACTTCCTGATGACCCGACCTCAGCCTCCCAGAGACTGAGATCACAGACCTGCACCCCACACAAGAATCTTGAGCTGGCCTTGGCCTGGGGCAGGTAGGTGAGTTTCTGGTAGGAGGCGTGAACCGAAGCTTGCAACTCTGCAAGCTGTCGCCTGGGCAACTCCAGTCTGTTGCAGCAGCAGCAGCCTGTCCAGTGCCCACCCACCGCACGCCGCCCCATGCAAGGACACCACACACCCTACTAAGCATGTTTACTTGAGGTTTTCAAATGAAACGATTTTAAAGGAGTCCATAAGAACCCCAGCAGGCAGGGGCAGCGGAGGCCTCAACCTCGGAGCGTGAATCTGCAACCTGAAGAGCTCTGGTTCGCTGTTTCTAAGTCCAGTTCTGCTGTCACACATGTGGTGGCAACCTTGGACTTGTCCTTCCTCTGTTTGCTGGCCCACGCAGCGGGAAGGTGAGCTTGGGCTAGTCTCTTAGGTCTTTTCTCCTTTTCTTATTTTTCATTTTATTTATAGCTGGGTGTGGTAATTCCAGCACTCAGGAGGCAAAGCTCAGCAGATCTCCGAGTTCATAGCTAGCCTAAGCTACATAGTGAGTTCCAGCCAGCCAGAGCTACAGAATGAGACCATGTCTCAAAAAATAAAATAATATAAAATAAATTCTTATTTATTTGTATGTGTGTATTGATCTCTCTGGACACAAGAGTGCCCTGGTATATATGGGGAGCTCAGAAAACAATTTACTCGAGCCAGGTCCCTCGTTTCCCCACATCGGGATCCAGTGGTTACCAGGCTTGGCAGCAAGTGTTTTTACTTACTGAGCCATCTCGCCTGCCCTATGGGATAGACCATCGAGCCATAAGGGAGGCTGCCAAGGGGACAGCTTAAAATGTTCTCAACATTCCAAATGCTGCGATGCTTTAATACAGTTCCTCGTGCTGTAGTTGACTGATTAAACAAAACGAAATGAGCTAATGGGGAGATGAGGCTGCATTACATAAATTCAGGTTTATTGGAAGAAGCACAGAAGGGTGAAGGGGAGGGAGGGAGAGAGGGGAAAGCAAGCACAGAGAGTAAGAGTAGAGAGACACGGAAAAAGACAGAGGAGAGCAGACACAGAGGAGAGACAGGGTAGAGGGAGAGGAAAGGGCAGAGGGCGAAGGGGCGGGAGAAACCAAAATGTCTGGATTATATAGTGAAGGCGCACTGGGAGAGGAAAGCCCCGCCCTAGGTAGAGGGCAGGGTATACCAGCCACGCCCTACAGCGAGTAGAGAGACCTAACAGTACTGACCCAACCATAAAATTAATTTCACTGCTACTTCTTAACTCTAAGTTTGCTGTTATGAATTATAACATAAACATCCTGTGTTTTCTGATGGTCTTAGGGAACCTCTGTGAAAGGGGCAAAGGGGTCACGATCCACAGGTTGAGAACCACTATTCTAGACCGACAAAGAGGCTGGTGTGGGTGGGTGAGTGGTTAGGTTCCAGGAAGTGGCAGGCCTATGGGGATGTGGGATTTTATCCTGGTGAAGTAGAGCCTTGGAGAGTTCTAGAAGAAGAAAGAAGTACCCAAGTTTGTATTTCCAGAAGGTCTCTGGCAGCTCAGAGAAGACACTTTCCAAACTCTTCACCCAGGGCAGAAGAACAAGGGCTACTGAAGCCCAGGGGCTCACAGTAAGTCACCGAGAGCCTAGAATGAGGCTCAGCAGGCCGACGCCAAGGAACTTTGCACACAACCATGCCCCATAGACACTTGGGAAGTCAGACCACAGGAATGGGCATGCAAAGGCCACGGCAGAGCTGACGTTGACTAAATGCTCAAACTCAAATCCTTATGCTTACATGGGAAGCATTCTGACCCATTGACCCGTCTCCCCAGGCCCCATACTCACAAATCTCAAGAAGACATTCCCAAGTTCGTGCTGAGATTGAGGCTCGGGGTGTAAGCAGTACTCCAGGGCAGCCAAAAAGTCCTTATGGACCTCCAAGATGTCCTCAATGTTAGAGAAGAGGATCTAGATGGGACGGAGATGCCAGAGTCAATCCGGGTTCAGAGGGAGCCAGGACGTTCCCATAACAACCTGCACCCCAGGCTGCATAAACAGGCATCAAAGGTGGGGTTTCCCTGGGCCAGCAGCTGCTGTTGGCTTGGATCCCACCAGCAGCTGCTGCAGAGGCCAGTAGCTCACTTGGGCTGGACTGTCCCATTCACTGGTAAGACACAATCTCCACAAGCGAGAAACCGCTCCTGGCCCCGCTTTATCCCTGAGAACTGGAGGCTCAGAGAGCAAGGGCTGACGTCCAGCCAGCCAGCTGTGGAGGTGTCAGGGCATCGCTCTGTGTGCAAACACTACCACACTTGGAAGCTTTGGACATATCCATACTCAGTACAACGCGCACCAGCTCGTACGTTCACGCGGCCACCCTCCCACAATAGAGCATGGCGGAAGGGGAGGGCCAGGGGCTGGAGTCGGAGCCTACTCCTCAGTTACTGCCAGGCCTAGAACGGCCAGAACCTCGCCCCCTCCACCCCCCAAGTGGGGGCTGCTCGTCGCATGAAGGAGGTCAGGAGAATCATCTGACCATTGTTCACTCTCCTGTCAGCCTGATTCAGTGGACATGGTTGAACCTGGTTGTGTTGAAGGTAACATTCTGGACCTTGCTGTTATACTTACTTTGGGAAAGGGCTGCAAAAATTATCTGTCCCTTGAGTGCATACCCAAAAGAAACAAGAAATGTTTCCCGCTCAAAAGACATACACAGAAATGGTAAATAGATCCAGAATGGAAACAGCTCAAATATTCACTCATGGGAGAACAAACTGTGCCACTGTCACAGTATGGAATATTACAGAGCCAGGGAAAAGCATGAGCCAGGACTGCACACTGCAATACACACAAACCCCACAGATGTATGGTGGCAAAAGACACCAGACACAAATGAGCTCATTGTCAGAAAAGTTTAAGAACAGGCAGAATCTATCCAGCATTGTATCAAAGCAGATACTGAGACTCATAAACAAACTTTACGCAGAGTGCAGGGAATCTTAGGAAAGAAGGGGGAGACAGTAAAACCTGGAGAGGACAGGAGCTCCACAAGGAGAGCAACAGAACTAAAAAATCTGGGCACAAGGATCTTTCCTGAGGCTGATACTCCAACCAAGGACCATTCGTGGAGATAACCTAGAACCCCTGCTCAGATGTAGCCAATGGCAGCTCAGCCTCCAAGTGGGTTCCCTAGTAAGGGGAACAGGGACTGTCTCTGACATGAACTCAGTGGCTAGCTCTTTGACTGCCTCCCCCTGAAGGGGGTGCATCCTTGCCAGGCCACAGAGGAGGACAATGCAGCCAGTTCTGATGAGACCTGATAAGCTAGGGTAAGAGGGAAGGAGAGGAGGACTCTGTGGACTTGGGAAGGGGCATAGAAGAAGATGAGGGAGGGATGGTGGGACTGGGAGGGGCTGAGGGAGGGGACTATATCTGAGATACAAAGTGAATAAACTGTAATTAATATAAAAAATAAAATTTTAATTAAAAAAAAAGAACAGGCAGAAACAGGACTGGGTGTGGCAGCGAACACCTCTGAACCCTGCACTTGGGAGGCAGGGGCAAGGTAGATCTCTGAGTTTGAGGCCAGCATGGTTTAAAGAGTGAGTTCCAAGACAGCCAGGGCTACACAGGGAAACCCTGTCTTCTAAAAAAGAAGAGAAAAGAAAGAAAAGACAAAAACATCAATGGCAGTGGAATCCTCACAGCTACACTGTGGGGAGGGGGGCTGGCTAGAAGGGGCAGAGAGCCTGCTAGGCATGGATGCTCCCTTCACTGGTGAACCCAGGGGTGGTTCAACCAAGCCCTCAGGACTTGTATCCCTTGCTGGGTGGAGGTTAAGACTTGACAAAAAGGCAATTTCTTAGAAACTAACAAGGCTCAATTTTAAGTGACAATAACGGCTTCCAAACTCTAAGAGTGTATAACAAATCAATATACTGTAGGTGCTCAGTGAGTATCTGTTGAGTGATGAATGAATGAGTGAATGAATGAAGCACATAGGTCCCTGAATACAGACATACCTTCCCCATCCCCGCCATCCCATCCCCAGCTGTGCAGTGGCACTGCCTAACAGCAGAGCAAAAGCGCAGGCTTAGAATTACCAACATACATGAGACTGGCCAAGAGCCAGGACATCATATATGGTAAATCCTGGGTACCTTAAGATGCACATATCCCCTCGTACCCATTTCCCCCTGAACCAGGCCATTCAGAACACAAAATAAAAGGTTTCTAGAAATCGAGGTCAGAGCGCTGGCCAGCACCGGCCTCTGAGGCACACAGACGGCCCATTGATACCGCCCAGACTCCCGAGCGCCACAGCCAGAATGAAGCTGGCCCAGTGACTCCTGGGCCTGTCCTGACAGTCCGTGCCCACTACAGGAGAAGGAGGACGGCAAAGCCAGGCTCCCTGGACACTTAGGGAGGGACTTTTGCAGAGGCACCAAGCTAGACAGGAAGAAGTAAGAAAGACAGCCATGAGGAGTCTCTGGACTGGAGAATGGGGCCTGGGGTGCACATTCCCCACTCCCAGCGGAGGCATTCCTTGCAGGGTTGCTGAGGGCAGGCTGGGGGTGCGGGCAGGCAGTGCCAGCAAATGAGGTCTGGAAGGAGCAGAGCCAGCAGCAGTAGCAGCAGCAGCAGCAGCCCCGTCCTCACCTTGACATTCTCCTCTGTGAGGCCCTTCTCCACGGAGTCGGCCACGTTCTGCCGGATCCGCTGCAGGAATGCCTGCGGAAACACAAGCAAGCAGTGATGAGTGGCTGCATCTCTAATTCCAGATGCCCCTGCCAGAGAGGCAGCGGTTCAAATGCTGACCAGGCCCTGAAAGGTTGCATAGTTGAGGTATAGGGACAAGGACTGAAAGGCTCCCTGGATGACAGGCTATTTTCCTGGGCCGCCACACACAGAGACCCGCACACGCACTTGCACACTGATGGTCAGCCAAAGGCTTACTGAGTATCTACAATACAATGCCTGGCCCAGTGTGGCACTACAAACGCAGAGGCCCCGCCCCCAGGAACCTACAGCCCAAAGAGACACCCTCCCGCTTGCTTCCTCATCCAGATAGCTCGCAGGCCACTCAACAATGACCGCCAACCTGTGGTGTTTTCTCTTTTCATGCTTTAAGGCATTTATAGGACTCAAAAGAAAATATATATATAATGTCAAGAACATGACGCCATCTCTTTTACACCCCAGCCCTACCCCTCTGAGGTCCTCACTGTCCCCCGGGGCAAACTCAGCTCCTGGGATCACAGACGGTCACATGTACAAGCGTGTGTTTAGGCACACACACAACTATTCTGTCTCTTCACAACACTAAAACTGCAGGACACTCCAAGCCAACCGAGTGCTCACGCGGGTTCAGAGGCACTGCCTGTCCCCTACACACTGGAGCAGGGGAGAAGATGGCCAGCTGGTGTCACCAGATGTGATGACAGGTTTGAGGGGGGATTCTGGGATGATATTCCACGCCCTTGTGCATTCTAGATGGGTACCTCACCACTGGGCTGCATCTCTAGACCAGCCCTCCCTTTTTGATTAAAAAGGAAGAAGCAGAAGAAGAAATTAGGAGTTTTTTCATATCTCCCAATTCACTTTCCCTCCCTCCTTCCCTTCTACCCTTCCTTATCTTTTGCCTAATATGCAATCCTCCTGCCTCCGTTCCCCCCCCCCCCCCCGGTGCTGGGATTACAGATGTGCCTTTTGCAGGGCTAGAGGAAGACACTGCTATTGGGAGGAAGCTGATGTGCAGTGTAAGAGCAGAGAGACCACAGTGGAGGAATCAGCGTGTGCTGAGGAGACGGGATGGCAGCCACAGAGCCTGAGTGGGAGAAAGAGAGCAGAGGAGATGCTGCTGTGGAGGCTGCAGGGTGGCCAAGGATGGGAGAGAGAGACCCAAGCAAGCACCTGAGGGAAACTGAGGCCGGTTTCCCAGAAAGACTTCAGGTTTAGATGTGAGGCCCGGCCCAGGCTGACTGGGCCGTGGTCACACAGAGACACCTGGGAAAAGGAGTCCATGGGCTTGTTCCAGCCCAGGGGACCAATCAGCTCTCAATCAACCTGTCACATCCAGTTACAGCGAGGGCCCAGTGGGCCAGGCAAGTGTGCGGTCTCCCCGCTTTGATTTAATTGACAGCCAGTCCCACCACGCCGGCCTAAGGAGATGTACCAGGGAGGTGCCAGGGAGATGCCAAGGGAGGCCGAAGCAGGTGGCAGGGGAGTGGCTGGCCCTTCAACTCTGCTGACAGATCCTTTTCTGTCACCTGGACTGACGCCCATACTGTCCTTGTAAACAGGGCCTTCGTGAAGCAGCACCGGCTGGTGTCCACGGGCAGGCCACAGGCGGAGGTGCCCCTGATTCCACCTACAAGCCACAGGCGACCTCGGGTGGCGCTGCACTTTAAATGCCATTAAGCTAACTGATGAGCATGTGCGTTCACAGGTCCACGTGGCTCCGGGGAGTGCAGACAACAGAAGCCCCATCTACCAGGTCCACACGCACCCCAACCATGGCTGTCTCAATCCTAACTTCCCACGGTCCCTCAAGATCGGTTAAAATACACTGACCGGATCCAGCCAATGCTCAGCTTAACTCTCCGTGACTGGTGGCTCTGAAGCTTACGGTCTTGACTTGACCTAAAAAATCACCAAGGAGCCACACTCATGACCCTCATCATGGGCGACAATCTGGCTGGGGTGCCGGACAAATAACAAGCAGACAGCAAGCGGTGTACCAGCATTCCTCTCTCTTGCTTCCTCACAGCAGGTGCAGGAGAACCAGTTCTCACTCCTCCTACCACGCCACACCCACCCCACCCCACCCCCGACATGATGGGCTGTGTATCCTTGAACTGTGAACCAAAGCAAACTCCCTAAGTTATTCTAATGAACTCTTGTTTCTCAGCAATGAGAAAAGCAACTAATACTACTGTATTTTTTTTTTTAAGTCCAGACCTTCCGTGGCACTCCACCCTCCCACACTGGAGCCACACACACTCTCAAGCCTGCCCCAGGACCTTTGTAGATGTTCTTCCTGCTGACCTGTTTCCCCTCCAATTCTGCCCTGAACCAGCTCTATCTTATCCATCAATCACCTCTTCCAAGAAGCCCTCCTTGCCTTCTGCGGTTGTTACCTCCTTACCTTGAATGATTAAAAAAACGTACGCTTTTAAGAGTCAAACTGGCCATGATAAAATGGGAGCGGGGCTAGGAATCTTAACCTCTACAGAGGTCAGGTATGGAAACCACTGCGTTTTGGTGTAAACTACAGATCTTCCTCCATCCTGCTGTGTGACCTCAGGAAAGTGAACTAGCTTCTCTTAAATCTCAGTTTACTCTCTCCCAAATATGGAGCTCGGAATGTGTGCGTGTGTCAGTGTGTATGTGTGTGAGTGTATCAGTGGATATATGTGTGTGGTTATTTATGTATGTATGGTGTCTGTATGTGTTTGTGTGTGTGTGTGTGTGGTAGGTTAGGAAGGCAGGGACTTCACAACTCTTCTCAAAGTTGGACCCTCATGGCAGAGAGCACTACCTGGCCCACAGTACACCTCTAAGAACATGAGGGGCCTGACGCAGGGCAGGAGCCTCAGCTCAACTTGGAACAGCTGAACTTGCTTTCTGAAAGGACACAGTAGGAATGGTTGCGGGCAGAGGCTCCTAGAGGATGCAGCAGGCAGACCTGGGGTGCCTCGGCAAGGGAAGCAGTCTCCAGTCACCCAGACAGGCAGACAAAGGTAGCCCCGCCCAGCCCAGGCGCCCAGGAGGGCGGGCAGGAAGCTTGAGTGCCACTGGGCTGACCTAGATGGGGCTTCCTGTCCCGGTTCCTTCGCAGGAGCTGGGCTACCGCTATTGTGCAGGGACAATGGGAGGCTCAGGCCACCCACAGAGGACGTGCACGCAAGCCAACATGACGGGCACTGGGCACCAGGAACAGCTCGTGACCTGGAAAGAATGGGCCAGCAGGGGCTCTGGGCCCAGGCACAGCAACCCAGCTCCACCACCCTGCAGGTGGTGCTGGCATCCTCTGTGCTGGCTAGCTCTATCTTATCCTATCTGTCGAGGGTCCCTCTGAGCGACCCTGCCCAAGACCAGGGGACAGTGGAACACTTAGATGGCTGCAGTTCACATCTTGGGGACCTCCCTGAAGCAGGACAGCATCCTAAGATGCTCCCTGTGGCTCCCCGGGGCCCTGTCCACTGCTGGACCACCCTGACCCCCGGCATCCAACCAGCCCTCTCATCCCAATAATGACAACAATTATGACATACATCAAGGATGCAGACCCATCATTACGCAGCTTGGACAAACGCTAGCCAGGCGAGGGCTGCTGAAAACCACGGAGCCAGGAGTGGTAGAACAGGCTGACCAGCTGTGTTTGGAGACCTGGGGCGCTGGGAAACAGTATATATACTGTATATCCTGGTCTGAGCCACAGTCACAAGAGACTGAGAACACAGGGGTCCCAGGAGTACACGAAGGGATGCGTCTGCGTTAGCCGTGCTGCTGTGTTAACATCAACTCCAGTGCGGTGAAGCACAGAAGAACCTGCTGCAGAGGTGAGCAGCTGGGAGGCGCCACCAGGACGCCATGTTCTTCAATCCCACATAGTCTTCCACCCTGCCCGTGCTCATGTGCACCTCTAAGCAATGCCAGGTGACAACTCTGGGCCCAGAGCCCTCCTCGATGTGCAGGGCAGGGCTAGGAGCAGGTCTCAGCCATTCCAGGCAGGAGCTGACCCACAGACAGATGAAGAACCTGACCAGGGCACACTCCAGGGAAGTGGGAGGTGTTGGAACAGAAGCTTGCTGGAGACAGCAAGCCCACCACCAAGTCTACCTCCTGCTCTCCTGGAGCTGACATCACTAGTCAATCACACCTATTTTTCCTGTTCAGCCATAGTTCTTGGGACCTTGAATACTTGAACATCAAGAGCCCTGCTTCCTAGAGCCTCCATCTCTGGTCCTATTGACCAGCAAGTACGGTGCCATCTCTCCACATGGCATGAGGCTTGTGTGTCCCACCACGTGACTCACTCCACGATGCAAATGGCTGTCTCTCCCCACACTCCATGCTTTCTGGTGTGCCTACTCCCAGCTAGGCCACTTCGTTTGTGTGATTCTTGGTAACCAAAGCTGTTCCTTTCCTTGTCTAATCTCAAACATGAGTGACTGCCATACTACCAATACTGCGCCCAGTGTCAAGTGTCCCACTGTCAACAAGGCCTCCGTGAACACATCCCCAGGGTGCAGGGTGACTGAGTTCTTCTGGGAGAGCATCTGCCAGGCTCGGTGTGTGAGTCCCCTTGGGGACAGAGAGGCTGCCTGACTCAGGTGTGCAAACCGCTGCATGGTGAAATGGCTGGATACAAATTAGGGACACAGACTCCTGACTAATGAGCATCAAATAGACCAATGGCTTGACTGAGCCAAGTTCAAGCAGTGCGACAGAGCTCTCCTGACCCCACACCCAGACGGAGGCTCGCAGGCTCTCAATGGTTCACACACCAGGGCCTCAGACCACAAGAGAGACCTTGTCTGTCGATTCTACAGATAAGGTAAACTGAGCCCTGGGGAGGAACCAAAACCACTGAGCAAAAACCTGAACAGGGACAGCGGGCCCCAGATACTTGTGGGACACACAATGGACGTGTCTTCAAGGTCCCCATGCAGAGCTAGGGCACAGCAAGAAGATGAGCATGATCAGTCAGTGATGTCTCTGCCACAACTGCAAGGCCAAAAGAGCCTTTCTCAGAGGAGGCACCCATCACAACCCAGACAGAAGCCTCACCTGTCCGTGTAACCCTGAGAGGACATGATTCTTCTGCCTCCACACCAGCCCCAGCCTCATGGCCTCCTTGAAGCCCAGCTCCACCGAGGCCTTGGCACTCACCATCTGATGCGCCAAGTGAATGGGAGACATCCCTAGAATGGCCTTCCTTGAACACAAACACACACACACACACACACACACACACACACACACACACACGAGTGCCCAGCAGTGGGGTAATCTGCACACCATGGAACAGGACGGCTGTGTGCCTGAGGCTATCCACAGAGCCTTGTACTCCACAGCCACTTGAGGGTCCACTCAAGGGGACAGAGAATGGGTTCACTCATGACTGTCTCTGCTGCATTGTGCCCAGCCCACGGTGTGGCCTCAGGAAGCCCCCGGCAAGGAGGAAAGCCAGAGGGAGGGTGAGAAATAAGGGAGAGAAGTCGGGAGCTATCCTGACTATCACACGTGCAGCCCCAGGACCATAGTGTTTCAGGTTGTTCCGGTTTTATTTTAGCTTTTCTTTTGTTTTGAGACCAGGTCTTGGGTCTCTCTATGTCACACAGGTTAACATCAAACTACTGAGCTCGGTGATCTCCCTGTTTCAGCCCCCGAAGCAGCTGTGACTACATGGGTGTACCATCACCAGCAACCTAGCTCTGAACTCTTCAGCTCCAGGAGCAAGGCTCTCTCCTGTGTGCCCGTTTTACAGGTGGGGAACTGAGGGCGCCTAGCTGTGAAGCACCCACTCAGAGCCGCACGACTAGGGTGCGGTGGTCTGGCCCGGTAGTGAGAACCCAGCCCAAACACGCCTCTCCAGTGAGTGACTGCGGGCCACAGATGGCCCCAGCTTTCAAGGCAGGAAGGCAGCTGCCTGGAGACCCACACCATCTGTCGGGAGCCACAGTCACAACCCAGGGGGGATACATCGCTCCCCGGAGATGCAGGACTGAGCAGAGCCCTGAACTCATTCCTAGGACAGACAATGGCCACGTGAGCTGCTGGGGGACAGGGACCCTGTCCCCAAGGACACCCACACCTTGGCCGGGGTGACCTCACTCGACATATGGTGAAATCTGAGAGGCCTGGTGGGAGACCCGCCCACATCACACCACGCACAAAGGAAAGAGAATGCCGGTGGGACTCGGTTCCCATTATGACCAGCTGGCCAAGGGTCCAAGAGAGCGGAGACTCGGGGACCAACAGCGCCCTGGCAGCAAAGTCAGGAAGAACAGTAGTTTAACACTGGTCGGCGGAAGGGCTGCCACAGCCTGCTCCCTGCAGAACTCCCCCCAAACACCCAGTGACCCCGCAAGGGCCCCAGTCCTGGTTTGGATCCTAGGAGGATCTTATGTCCTCGAATGACCCGCTTTCCTGTCACCCAAGGGATAGCAACACCCCAGGCCGGCACAGCTGTGTAATGACAATTTCGTGAGACAGCAGTCCACTTAATGACCTGGAGAAAAGCCACTGATGATCCCTCAGCCGGGACAATGATCAGGGACAGGGGAGCACACAGGGTCTCAATTTCGTTTTTGGCTCAATAAACTGCCTGAGCCTTACGAGCGCAGGAACTGGGCCTGTCGGGGCCAGGAACGAACGCTGAGCAGTGCAGAGGGAGCTGCAAGGGTCTAGCTTTGCCAGTGACTCACCCATCCCCACCCCACCCCACCCCACCCCCACCCCACCCCACCCCCACCCCATCCCCACCCCAGGCCTTAGTTACCTCCTCTATAAATCAGGGGAAAAATAAGTGCTCCGGCTGCAGCCAGCACTACAGAAGCCAACACTTGACACCCAGGAGTGGCGTATGCACAGAAAACGTGCTGGAGAACACCTAACCCCCCCCCCGCCCCTGCAGATTACAGGGGTCTACGGGGAGTGGGAACTGGACGTGAACAGGTTCCTATCACTGTGTTTCCTGAGAAAGCTTCAGGCATCTGTCAGCCACCACTGAGGAGCTAAACACCCAATGTGACCACACCACCGGCATGGACACACCCGCACACCCCGTCCTGTTGGTCCCTGTGTGGCTCAGGCTTGTTTGCAGTGCCTGAGATGGAGCCCAGGACCTCATGGTGCTGGGCAAGCACCTACTGCTGAGCTACATCCCCGGCTCCCCGCTCGGCTTCTGTAACAGTGCAATGGCTACTCTATCACTGTCAGCTTGACAAGGTCTAGAACCACCTTAGCAGACAAGTTGCTAAGTGAGGGATTCTCTAGGTTCGGCTGTGGTGGGAAGACCCCTCCTGAGTGTGGGGGCTGGGCACCATTCCATGGGCTGGGGTGCTGGACTACATGAAAAGGAGACAGCAGATACAGCGTGATCAGCGACCTTGAGCTTCTGCCGCCATGGCAGACTGCACCCTGGAACTGTGGGCCAGAACAAGCCTTCCGTTCCTTAAATTGCTGTTGTCAGGGTATTCTGTCATGGCAGAAGACTGACACAGCAAGGTTCCATAGGTTGCCTAGGCTAGCCCTGAACTCGCTCTGTAGGCCACACAGGGTTAGAACTTGTGCCTCCTGCCTCAGCCTCTCAAACAGCAGAGATGACGGGCCCCTACCACTAGGCCTAGATTATTGGTATCTCTCGTAGTCTGTGTTTTCCATCCTGAACTTAGATACCTTTGCCTCCCCAAGTCTGCTGCAATGACAGAGGACAGTGTGGCCTGTCATCAACAAGAAAACCACCTGCCCCACCCTGTACACCCTGCCAGAGCCCAGCAGACTGTCCCCACCCCCAGCCTCGGGAGGCACCCAGCACCTCTGAGTCAACGCTGTCTCTCTTGTAAAGGTGACCCGCTCACTACCTAGGCTTCCTGGAACCAGTGAGCTGGCTGTGTGATTAGACAGCCAGCTGCTCAGATGAGAGACTGACGGAGAGGCTGGAGCAAGCTGTCTGAGAAGCTGGTGTCTGAGCAAAGGGATGGGGAACCCTGGGGGGCATCTGGAGGAAGCCCTGGGGCTTCCTAGACTGTCCTGTCTAAAGCCCCTGCCCCTCCACTGTTTTGCTTCCTCCACAGTCGCGCTGGTGAACAGTCCCACACCAGGGACTGCACTTGTGTCCACTCATCAGTTGGTCTGTCCACTTAGGCTGCTGTGGTGTGGGAGAGCCTCGGCTGAAGCCCTCAGTACATCAGGTGCGTCAGACCCATCAGTCAATCTCGAAGCCCCAATACCTTTCAGCCCATCCCCCTTCCAGACCTGATGCCCCACCAGAGAGGAACTTAAGGCAAAACCCAAGTTGCTTCAACCCGCTGTGAGCCACGCAACGCTGGGGGAGGGGAGGCCGCAGAGGGAAGCAGCCTCCCCCACCCAGCCCCACCCATTCCTCCCCTGCCAGTCCGCACCCAAGGCCCACTCAGCTCCTGCTCTACGGCAACCCACACCTTTCGGTTGGGCCTGCAGAGGGTTTTCTGCCTAAGTCTGAATATCAGACATCCCATTAATGCCCCAATCCTTTGGGGAAATGGGCACATGGGTCTCCAAGCGCCCATAAAGCTGAAAGTAGTTCAAGCCCACGCGCGTACCACCTTCGCCCAGGGCAAGCTCCCTCAGTTCTCCCGTCCCACATGCTCATTGCTGCCTTCCCTCTCCTGACTATGGGGGTGGTCATGAGTGCGAAACCCTCTCCCACCACAGATGCAGCTAACACAAAGCCTGAGGAGGCTTCCCAAACCCACCCGGGGTAGACATCACTAATGGAGCACAGACCTTTGCCTGCTGAGTCTCCTCACTGTTATCCCCTAGATCCATAACCTACCCTTGAGTCCCTCCTACTCAGACCCTAGCTCCTCCCTTTCCATTTTGAGCCCTTCGGTTTCTTTTTCCTGTGAACAATGGGGTCACCACAGCTGGATTAAGACAGGGGTTCTCCACCACGTTTGATATTTGATTGTCTGGGGTTTCTGCAGAGACGGGGGTGGAACCCATGTGTAGGACATGCCACCTTGATATGTGGGTGGGTAATTTCTTCTATGGGTGGCTTCCCTGGCTTTCTCCCTCTACCCAGACAACCAAACCTGCCTCCAGATACTGCCTAGGTATGAGCCAGCTGACCCAGCTAACAAAACTGCCAGTAGAATGTGCGTCTAAGGTTCAAGTGTTGGCTGTGCCCCAGCTTGCTGTGTCCCAACAGCCTTTCTGGGCCTTGCCTCCCTCTTCTGAGGAATGGAAACGTAAGGAGCAGTACCCTGTCTATATCTCAGCTCCCTCCTCTGGGAAGAAGGGAAATAGGATGGCCCCAAAGGCTTCTTTTCAGGTGCTGAAATAATCCTGGCAGCGGTGATGATGACCAACTCTGACTGCTCGAACCCTGAGTCCAGAGGACTGTTATATGCAGGATATAGGACACACTGTCAAAAACAAAAGCAAGGCACCCTGCCTGGAGAGACAAAGTGGGGAAAAAGCACCCTGAGAGACCTATGCTTCGGCCACAAAAGCCTGCGTGCATGGCAGGTGGCTGGGAGCAAAAGTGACGAGCCCACAAGCCAGCAATGTCTGGGAACAGACCTGATTTAGGTGGCATTTCCTGCCGGAATTTGAGGACAAAGCAGAGCCAGTCACTCAAGGGCCCCAGAGCCCAGGGCGGGGCAGCTGGTCTCCTGGGTCCGACTGCTCCTGCACTTTAGGACAATGGATGGGATACGCTGCTCTCGATGGCGCTGACACTTGACATCTGAGACAATGGCTCTGGGATCCCCCCCACACCCAGGTCCAAGGGTTAGCTCTTCCCCCCTCCACCCCCATCTCCCCAAACAATTGTCCCTGGACAGGCTTTAGTCCAGCCCCTCACTCTACAAGGAACTGTGGAGAACCAGGAAACACGGCACAAAAGAAAGGGTGACAATAGCGGTGCTCCAAACAGGACAGGAGGGGGGCAGCGGCCATGCAGCCCATGCGGCTGGAGGTTTTCTTGTTTGTTCTGTGCAGCAGCAGCTGTGACCATGGGGAGGGGATTCCAAGGCAGCAGAGGCTCCTGGACACAGAGCACGTCTCAAGATCAGACCGGCAGGGTTTCCCTGCTGTCCCTCGGGTGTGAGCAGAGCTGCCCACAGCTTCCCTGGCATTGCTTCGTTCTATCGGCCTTACCCCACCACACTGAAAAACAGATGGACTGAGGCCACTGTTCTAGAGCATCCTCCGTAGTGGACCTAGCTGAGATCCAACCTCTGGGCTGTCCAGTATCCAGGCAGTGATCTTCTGCAGCGTCCACTCTGGCCCAGTCTCATGTCCCAACTGTCACTCACTTCCCACCTCTGACTCCTCATGAGGTAATGGCATAAAAGCCATTCCCTCAGGCTCTGGAACAGGTTGTTTGTCCCCAGGGTCTACACCAGCCTAACTTTCAGCAATCAGGTGAAGAGAAGGACATCTTTCAGGGGAGATCAAGGGGCCCAGTGACTGTGGCCAACATGGAGCTCTTGGGGAGGCCCACCAGCCTTGGGCCACTGAGGCAGGCTGACGGTGAGCTCCCAAGCTATGGGATGGAGGAAATGACCTTGAAATAGAGAGTGCAGCCAGACTGTCTGTGGGTCCAAGGTCATCCAAGGACCCAAAGGCAGACAGAAGATCAAGGGTCAGATGCAGAGTTGGCCTAAAGACACAAACTGTGGGCTGTGAGCAACTTCTAGAAGCTGGAAAGACAGGTCAAGGAATCCCTCTTACCACAGAGGCTCCGTGGACAACCTGACTTTAGCTCCTAAGGCACAGTTCAGACTTCTGACCTCTAGAAACATGTGCTAAGTTTCTGTTGTTTTAAGCCTAAACTTTATGGTGACTTGTTACAGTCATGGGGTAGGAAAAGCATGGAGGTTGCTGGGAAATGGTGGTGGCGTGTACCTTTAAACCCAGCACTTGGGAGGCAGAGGCAGGCTGATCTCTGTGAGTTTGAGACTTTTGTTGAGGCACCAATTTTCTTTATTCCCAGGCCGTTTTGGCTCCACTAGGATCCCTTCTGCCTTGTAAGATTTCTTGTGACAGGGTTTGAGTTGGAATCCAACTTGACCAAGCCTCAAAGCTTGACCAAGCTTTTGTTTTGTGTTGTTTTACTTTGTTATTTTTGTTTTGTTTTGTTTCAAGACAGGATTTCTCTGGGTAGCCCTGGCTATCCTGAAACTCACTTTGTAGACCATGCTGGTCTTAAACTCAGAGATCTGCCTGACTCTGCCTCACAAGTGCTGGGATCAAATGTGTGTGCTACCACCACCTGGCTCAAACCTCTCTTATCTTAAAGTACATTCCTACACAGAGGACCTGGCCAGCCTGGTCTACGGATCAAATTCCAGGACAGTCAGGGCTACACAAAGAAAACCTGTCTCCAAAAAGACATAGATAGGTGGATGGATGGATGGATGGATGGATGGATGGAACCCATTCTTAGCACTCACCTTGGAGATACACAGCACCCTTCTTTCCTTGAAGCCATGGCCCAGCTGCTCCTCCAAGGCCTGCAGCATCCCTGTTCTCCCTAAGCAGGTCACCTGCTCCTAGTTCAGCTCTGGCCAGAGGTGGGGCTGCTCACCTCCTACACTCTGCATACATACTTAACATCACCACAGCTGAAACTACAGCTTGAGTCCCTCAATCAATATAGGGTCATTCCCCCAGCCTAGCCCTTCTGGAGCCACAGGAAGGCCCAGGCTCACTCTCTCCTCATTCACATTTTGATTTACAACTAGCATCTAGCACTTGGCATAATACATTTTGATGAGTTGGTGGATGGATGGATGGATGGATGGATGGATGGACAGTTGAGTGAGTGTATGGGTAGGTGGACAAATTGATAGATAGGTGGGTAGATAGATGGATAAAGGATGGGAAGATGGATGGGAGGGAGGGAGAAAGGAGAGAGGGAAAGGAGGGCAGAAACCCCTTTCCCCCGTCTGCCTCCCCCATACACAGCATCAATTCCAAGACCCGAGGGGAAATATATGCTGGCTGGTGATCTGGGGTGACCTCCCCTTTCTCTTTGAGACTTAAGTTTCCCCATCTGTACAATTCGGACAGTGCTACAATCACTACCCAGGACCTGCTGCCCTGGGTTCTGAACATGGCCTGGACACAGCCTCTCCATGGGCCTGGGAATCTGCTCCTGGCCTGTAACCACTGGAGATGTTCTTGACCCTCACTGAGGTACACACAAGCCCACACAGCACTAAGCAGGAACCTGGGCCTGAGCACTCATTCATATAAAGAGGCTTTAAGAGAGGAAACCGGTTCCTGAGTCACTGGCCTACCCCTGCATGGTGGCTCAGGCTGAGGCCCTACCCAGAGCTGCCCACATGGAAACTGTGCCTTAGGACCCTTCGTTGAGAGAGAAGCCACCTTCCTCATGGGTCCTCTCTGTGAAGAAGGGGGAACAGGAAGTCTGTCTACTCTCAGATTCTGAAGCAAACAAGGAAAAGGTTGGGGTGCCCGTGGGGTGAAAGCTGAGACGAGGACTCTCCACAAAAAGAGACCAGCGTTGGCTACGCCAGGGGGTCCTCTGGTTAGGACATACGTCTCCCACTCACCATACATATCCACCAACATTTGCTTTACAGTTAATAGGTATTACCAGGCTCCCCTGTGCCAGTCTCACATGTGACACAGCCCACGGAACAAAGACACTGCTGCTGTGTGTCGCTTCCCTCCAACAATGGACTTGAGAGAGGCCCTGAATGTGACCTTGACATGATGTGGCCAAGCAGGAACATGAGAAACAAAAACAGGAACGTCCAAGCTGATACCTAAATGAAGCTGAGGAATCAGCTTGTGGGCATCCAGGGAGTCTGTTCCTGACACAGGACAAATAGCACGTGCAAAGGCACTGAGGTAGCAGCAACCCACCCGTGTTCAAAGGACAGCGATGCTGAAACATAGAGGCAAGAATGATGGGAGGAAGAAATGGACCCAGAGGCCCAGCAAGAAACCCAGTGTGTAGCGCCCTGTGGACCAACAAAGAATCTTTGACTTTCTTCTGGGTTAGGTGGGAGTCATAGAGGGTTCTAAGCAGGCGAGGGACCAGGCTGAGTGTGGAGGAGGGACTGGGAGGAGGTGCGAGGTGATAGTAGACTGAAAATAGAGCCCGTGTGATTACTAAGGGGGAACGTGGGAGAAGAGAGGAACATAAAGGCTGCCTCCTGGCTCCCTGGCTTCTGGCCTCCAACACACTTAGACCAGAGTCACTTTTTCAAAAACAGGGCAGGCTGTGTTTTGGACGGTATGTCGTATGAGAGTCCAATCTGAGGCATTTTCAGTAGACAGGCCGCTTGTCAGCAAATGCTTGCACAAGATCGATTTGGCTGCAAGCATACTCTGAAGAGGTCTGAGCAAGGGGACCAGCAGGCACCATCAGGGCAGGTTGTGTGCACGAGCCAGCTGGCAGCTAAAGCCAAGGGACCAAGAGGTAGGCTGGGTAAGCGGGGTGGGGGTGGCAGCGAGGCTGGGGGTGATAGCTGCTGCTTGGGGTTATCCTCTGCCTTCCCACTGTGGCACTCCCCATGCCCCATCCATGATAGATGGGGAGCCCAGGCCAGGCAGTGGGAGAGCAGGTACAGAGGCCCTGTGGCAAGGGCCTGCTTGGTGTGTGAGCAAGGCTGGAAAGCAGGACCGAGGGGCAGCAAAGGGCATCAGGAATGCAGCTCAGTGATGAGAGCAGACACCAAACCATGAGGGAAGGAAAGGCAAGTCTATTCTAAACAGAACATGACAGGCCTAAGGAAGGAGGCTATGTACCAAATGGTATGGAAAGGGCCCAGCAGGGAAAGATGCCCCCAACCCTCCTCAGTGTCCTCAGTGTGCAAGGCAGAGCCAATGGTCCCAGAGCCAATGGACCCAGTCCTCCTTCCCCCAAACCAAAAGCCTTCCTTGTCTCCATCTATGAAATGTAGACTTGAGACCTGTCCATCCTTGCTTGGGCAGGGGTGTCTAATGGGTGATACTGGGGCTGAGTCATCCAGACCCCATGCTCAGGGCTGTTCACCACCCAAAAGCTTCCCTGGCTACAGCATCTACTAAGGGAACCATGTGGGCCCCATGCGGGCCCCACTCTGCAGCAGCCCCATTAGGCTCTCCGGCAGCCAAGGGGTCTGAGGAGGTAGCACCCGGCAACCAGACACCTGCCTAGCAACAGTGTGATGGGATGACAGCTGGACTCCATGGCAACTGCAGCTGGGGGCCCAGAGGCCACATATGGCTTTTGGAGGGTACGGGAAGGGGTTCACAGACTCAACTCTAAGGCAACATGACTCGCAGGGCCTCCCAAGACCAGCAGGTCCTGAGTTGCAGGGCACAGAGCATGGGGCCAGCCTGAGTTGCATGCCTCATCTTGGAGCTGTGCAGTACTGAGCCTGAATGGTCCACGTGGCGTTTCTAATCATTCGGTCGGTGGATTCTGCGAGTCAATATCTTCAGTAGCAGTTACGAGCCCCTTCCTACAAAGACCCATGGAGAGGCCACCTACCAGGAGCTAGGCAATGCCACAGATGAATCCTGGTTGACACTGGCAGCTCCCATGGTCCTCTCTTCCTCTTGGCTGCCAGCGTTCCAGATCCCACAACCAGAGCCACCCACGGAGTTCCCAGGACTTAGACACAAATGCCTGCAGAAGCCATGCGTTTGGGGAAGAAACGAGGCCAACCGGGCTGGGGACAAGAAGGAGGACCAGTGGAGACAGCAGATGCTGATGTGAAAGAATGGCCAGCGCTCTCCTGTCCAGCACCAGGCAAAGGTGCAAACAGACAGATGGACTGTCACTGGAGACATCAAACATGCAGCTTCTTCGTAGGATTTTCCAACTTTAAAACCCCTTGCTAGTTTATATTATAAAATCGTCTAAGAAAAGGCAGAGAAACTAGAAAATCTGCAACAATTTTGAGAAAGAACATTGGGACTCCCACGGCCCAATCTTCAGAATGACTTGAAGTCATAATAATTATGATGGTACTCGGTACTAGGGGAAGGGCGTGGGTCTGTGAAAATGAGCAGACACGTAAGCGGCCTCTCACAAGGGCAGGATGTAGCTGAAGCAAAGATGCGAAAGGAAGCCAACAGAGAAAGGCAGTCTTCAACAAACAGTAAGTACCCCAGCAAACAGACACAAAATACAGAGTAACACACCTCCCTCAACGACACGATTAGCACAAAAGAAAACTCAAGACGCACCACATGGGCTAGGGCGTGACTCAGTGAGTGAAGCGTTTATGCAAGCATGAGTTCAGGTGAGAAGCCAGGCCAGGCAGCACACACCTACAACCCTATAGCACTGCACAGCTGAGCAGGTCCGGGGATCTCACTGACCAACCTTGCCAACATGCAAGGTTCACGTTCAGTGAGAGATTCTCTCTCAAAAATTTAAGATGGAGAGACATAAACTAAGACAGGCAAAGTCGGTCTCTGGCCTCCTTAAGTAACTCACAGGCAAGCACACCCCAACATACATGTACATATACCACACACGTACACATACCATACACACACACACACACACACACACGACACACAACACATAAACACACTACACACACACACATCACATCACATCACATCACACATTTAAATACAAATTTTAAAACTATGAAACCTGAGGAAGAAAACAAAGGGAAAAAAAAAATCTTTGCGGCTTGAGGTTAAGCAAGGTGACGTCAGTGTCACTTGTAAGTGACATTCAGAAGCACAGAGAAAGACAAGTGCCAAATCAGCACAAAAACTCTTTTCTGCTATGCAAAAGACACAGCAAAGACAGTGGAAAAACAAACCAGGCGTTGGGGAAAATATGCGTAAATGGCATTCTGTCGAGAGACCTGTGTCCAGGCTCTAACACTAACCCCAACAGAGAAACCAACCTGACTTTTAAAGTAGTTTCTTACGTAACTTCCCCTGGGGAAAAACGCAGAAATCTCTATCACTCCAGGCGGCCACAGACCGAAGGGACACCTCCCAATGCAAGCCCAGCTTGGTGAACCGATGAGTTTATCAGGGTTCCTTCCAAGAGCATGGGTGACTCCGAACACCCCACCCCAGCCTGCATAGTGACTCACAGAAACTGTACCACAGGAGTCTCCATCCCAGCCACCCTCCCTCCTCGACACACTGTAGTGCCCCGAGATCGTGTGCAGCACAATCGGGCAGGAGGGAGCCGTGCCTAGAATCCTGGGGGTCGGTCTGACGACCCTCTCTGATCTCCTGATGGCCTTGTGCAGGTAGTCACCACCACTATAACTTATTTGATTTTGTTTGTTTGTTTGTTTAGTAGTATTTCACTGATTTGTTTTCCTTGGGGGGAACATGCAATGGTGCGCCTGGGGTGGTCAGAGGAGACAGCATGCAGAAGTTTGGGGCCAAACTCAAGTTGGGAGGCTTAGAGACGAGCGCCTTTGCCCACTGAGCTAGCTCACCAGCCCCAGCTACTCTGATCCCAAGATGGCGCCGGCCATGCATATCAGGCCTGGAGGTCAGGGTTCTACTACACAAGCAGAAACATAAAAATCGTAAAAGTGAGTAGAAAACAGGCGCATGGAAATCACTCAACACCATCAGTGAGGGAGCGGCCGAGGAAAACCACAACCTGGTACTTCTACATGCCTGTCAGAATGGCTTAAAAGGCAAATTGCCAATACCAAGTGTTGTCAAGGAGGTGAACCAGGTCCTGGTAGTGGGATTCTCCTAGTGGAAAGCTGAAGTGACCCAGTGCCCTTACAAAGCCACACGCAGCTTCATGAGCTGCTAAACACGCATTCTCCACACAGCCCAACAACTCCACTGGTCCTGCTGTTTATTCTGGACAAATGAGAGCTCAAGTTCACACAGGAGCTGTGCATACACACTTAACATTGGATGTCCAGGTCAGTCAATGATGGAGGAAGACGCTGTGCCCTTGGATGAATCAAGAGACTAAACTGGCGGTGACACAGTGAACCATGAGATGCCGCCGGCTCTAAAAGGAACACACTTGTCACAGCGAGACCCTAGCTAAACCCCGCGTGCTTTAGTGTGACTCAGAAGACTATATCCCTGAGTCCCACACACACAGCATAGGAGCTTCACCTCCAGGAACACTGTCTACAGTGAGGCATGTATGTTCCAGAAAAGACAAAACTATGGGCACAGGAAATAGATGAGGGGTGTGAGAGTAGGCACAGACCCAAGGGCATGGCTCCTCAGAGGCAACAGAAGGTTTATGGAGGGCAGAGTTGCTCTGTACCTGGGCTGCTGTGGAAATTAGCTACACGCACGCACGCACACACACACACACACACACACACACACACACACACACACACCAAAAAAGCCATCTTTACTATTTGTAAATTCTAAATGTTAAATCTGTTTAAAATATCTCTCTATTCCTCCATGCAGGAGCACACAGTAAGCCACGAGCACACAGGTCACCTTGACCTTGCCTGCTAAATACCTCAGAGATGAGCTGGTTACAGCACTAGGGCAGGTGTGCCTAACAAAGACACAGAAAAGGGAAAGGAGAGGAGATACAGTGAGCAAGCCAAAAGAGCTCTTGGAGCCAGGGCAAAAAGGCACAGAAGAGCACACAGGCTGCCTCGTTCTTGTTAAACAGGAGCTGGGGGGGGGTGTGAAAGTGGAAGTGTCTGTGACAAAGGTGGAGACTGGTGGATTCATAGCCAGATGCTGGGGAGTAAGAAGTCAGAGTGGCTCCAGATTCCTTGTGTGAGCAAGGACAGGGAAGGGGTTAGCTGTGCAAGGTGGGGCAGGCCAGGGAGAAAGGGGGCTGAGGACTGGCTAAAGGGCAAGTCTGAGGCCATCCTAGGATTTACCCAAAATCTCATCTCAAACAAGACAGAGAGAGGGAAAAGGGAGAGGAAGAGAGGGAGCTAAGGAGGGATGAATCAAGCCCATTAGCATGTTCTGGCCTGTTGCAACACAGCTGCCATGTTGTTCTTCCGTGGACCAGTCCATCCTCCAAACACTGCCGTGCTTGGAAAAACACCCTTCATCCAAGAATAAAAGAAACTCCAGGAGCTCAGCCACTCTCTGGAGCAAAGGCTCTGGCTGACTCAGACCTTCCTCCAGGGTGACAACTCAATCTTCAAAGAGCCCTCTGGGGCAGGCATGTGACTGGAAAAGGACAACTCCTGGCACTCACCACTAAATCCAACACACAGGCACCAGCTCGGGCTCCATAGAGCCTTGGGTGGCACTGTGAAAACTGCCCACACTTTATCAGACATAAGCCATTTCTAGCCCTGGTGGCTCTCAAATTCCAGAACTGATCAGCTTGTCCCTGTGTTAGTAAGGGGGATGGGGCGTGCTATAAAAACACTTTAGGATTCAGCGGCTCTGCCTCAGAAAACAAGAGACCACTGAATTCAGATTCCCTCCAGTCGGCAGAGCCGAAGACTGAGTTTCTGCAAGGTGCTGCCAAGAAAAAAAGTTGCATCTTTCCACTTTCCCAGCAGGTTTGGCGCAAACATTGCATGAATGGGCTGTCCACGAATCGTGATGATGAAAACTCCAGCTTGAGAATGCGTCACTTGCTCGCACCAGCATTCCTTCCAGCTGACAGAATTCCAAGGGCTTTCAGTGAATCACAATCACACTGGCCGGAGAAGCCAGCTGAGCATGGCTACCTTGAAGACAATCACAGCAGGAAGGAAGTGATGTGGCCAGCCACTGCCAGTGTTGTTGGCAAACGCGTGAGCTCCACAAATGAGCACAGAATCTGGGGATGTTTGTGACGAAGGTGGAGGAAGGAACACAGGGGCAGGGGCGGTGAAGGACTAGAGAGTGGGTGGTCATGATGTGCCCAGCTGAAGATGCTTCCACCCCATGCCCAGGGTCTGGCTTTCCAACCTTTTACGGACTGCTTCCAAAAAAAAGCTGTGGGAGACTGGAGAGACAGCTCACCAATTAAGGGCGTTTGCTGCTCTCGCCAAGGATGAAAAGCAGACCCACAAAAAAACAAAAAACAAAAAAAAAGGCCCTTGAGGAGGTGGCCATCAAAGCCCTCACTAGGGGCCAGTGAGACGGTCCAGAGGGGAAAGGCATTTGCTGCCAAACCCAACACCCTAAGTTTGATCCCCGGACCCAGTGGTGGAAGCTGCACACACAGATAGACAGACCGACAGATAGGTAGACAGACAGACAGACAGACAGACAAACAGATGTGATTAACAAGAAAAGGTCTTCAGGAAATACCTCTCACCAAGGCACTGTGAAGGGCAAATCCCCATCACAGCACCGCCTTGAGCACTCATGAATGTCATCAGAGAGTTCACAAGTCCCCGAGGGACACTAATCAGCACTGATTCTCTGCTAATTCTATGCAAAACTGCTGCCTCGTCCTAGACACCATCAATGACGGCAAGAGAATCAGCTGTTCCTAGGACTTCAGCTTTCCTCCTCAAAGTGAAGGCCTCACGGGGCCCTCTCCCTCCCAGCTTGCTGGGCCTCACCCAGACCTCAAGTCCTCCCTCCTTAGAAGCCCCTCCCCGGGGAACAAAATCCTGACTTCCCCTTGGGCATAGGGAGTCCACCAGAAGAGTCTGACTTTGACATGTGGACCTCAGGCATGAAGCTTCCTCTCCCTTCACTACCTGGCCCCACAGCCATCCCTTCCCAGCCTTGGCTGAGTGGGGTCCACTTTCAGCTCCCTGTCTGCCACCGCCAGGGTGCTGGCAAAGCCAGTAAGTGTACATTCAGATGTTATGATATATAACTCCATCTCAGAGGAGTTCGTACTATACATACATACATACATACATACATAAATGTGATGGCTGCTTTGACTGTCAATCAACTCCGTGCCCAGGGTCTCCTGCCACCAGCCAGCTGAAGGCAGCAGGCAACAGCACACTGACCCTGTCCCTATCTCTGTGTCTGGTGACAAGACTAGGCAAAACTTTACAGAGACTTATTCATAAGACCTGCGCCACTGTGTGCTCTGGCTTCAAAGGGCCCCACTTGGTGGAACAAGGCTTGGCTCCAGCTACCAAGCTCACCATCATCACCCAGTCCTTCCTTCAGTGAGCACAGGCCTGATCATTCGGCTCAGGCTTCTGAGCCTCCCTCCCAGACACTCATTATTACCCTGGCCGGCTTCTCTACACTTTTTGACTGATCTTCATCAGCCAAACTCCTCACTGGACAATGAACCTCGTCTCAGTGTGTATGTGTCTGTCTGTCTGTCTGTCTGTCTGTCTGTGTCTGCTATGTCTGTGTGTATGTCTGTCTGGATAGGACCTCAAGTGTCAGTCCTCACTCTACAAGCCTCTGCTGCTTCGCATGCTGTTTTGTCTACACCCAGGTTAGCTGCCCCTCCCCCAGCTCCCATAGGCTCGCCCTGCCTCGGACTTCCATCTCTCTATGGGAGTGATGGGACTACAGACACTCAGAATACAGCATCTGGTGTTTACATGGGACCTTGGGGTATGAACACAGGTTCTCAGGCTTGCACAGCAAGTGCTTTTACCCACTGCATCTCCCCAGTCCATCCCCAGACCTCCTAGATCTGATGCAGTGACAAGAAAAACACAAGCACAGAGAGGGCTGTGAAGAGAGAAGCCTGATAGGGCAGGTGGAGGGAGCTACAGCAGCTGGGACTAATGGACCCTGGGGACAGGGCTGCTCCAAGCAGAGGAAGGGACAGAAGGGAGGGACCAGGTGTGACCCAGGAACAGAGGCTTGTGAGAAATTCCCTGAGGAAGGGGCCTGGGGCCACAGGGAGGTGACAGAGTCAGAGGTTGGACCCTTTGCAAGGACCAATAAGCAATGAATATACTCTAAGTGCCCTGGAAGCAGATTGATCCAGCAGAGCCCTCAGCACCTAGGACCCAAGGTGTGACAAATGATGAAGGTCTGGTAGAGAGGCGGGGCTAGGGAAGAAGAGGGAGGAGGGAGGTATGAGGAAGAAGAGAGGGAGAAGATAGGGGTAGAGAAATAGACAGGTGAGGGACAGAAAGGCAGGTCACTGTGAGGGGTGGAGTATCTGGCTGATGACCCTGACCCTTCCTGCCCCTCTTCCACAGCATACTTAAGACTTCAAGCAGCTAACTGAGCACTGGATGCTGATGGCCTTTGAGGCCTCACTCCCTGAGCCTCACTGGGGTCCAGAAATGCCCAGCAAAAGCTGCACAGGGCTGGCAGAAGGCCATTCCCATGGCCTCCTTCCTCACCATGGTGATGGATGGCAGTGCTGCCATTTCAGCTCCAGGACCTCCCGGAGGAGTCTGGGTACATTCTTCCTTCCCATTCACCCTGGAGACAGACCCCAGTGCCCTGGTCCACTTCTAAGCCCCACCCCCTGCTATTCATAATCTTGTGAACATTATCAGTCTTCCAATCCAGTGAAAACCAGTTCTGTGTGTCCAGGGATTTTGGTCCACACATTGTAATGATTTTTTATTTCACAAGCTTTTGAAGGGACGGTGAGATGGCTCAGCAGGTAAAGGCACTTGCTGTCAAGCCTGAGGCCCTGAGTTCAACCCACCATCCCACAGAGTGAAAGAACTGACTCCTGTAACTTTTCCTGAAAGGCACATGCCTGTACACACACACATACACACACACACACACACACACACACACACACGAAGATTTTTTTTTTTCCAAAAAAAATAGTACAGGTGGTAAAATGCCATGCAAGCATCAGGACCTGAGTTCAGATCCTCAGAACCATGTGAAAAAGACAAGCCTGGTGCACGTGACACACATCTGTAACCCCAGCCCTGGGGAAGTAGAGACAGGAGGAGACCTGTGACTCACTGGTCAGCCAGCCTAGCTGAACTGGTGAGCTCAGGGTTCAAGGAGAAATCCATCTCCAAAAGGTAAAATGAAAAGCAACTGAAGAAGATACCAACTTCACCCTCTGGTCTCCCTGTGCAAGCATGTTTATGTGTATGAGCACCCTCGTGCACACATACACACACCAATGTTTGAAAACTAAACAGCAGATGCAAAGCATCTCGAATTAAAGTGCTGAAGAAATGAAGAAGCAAGGGCAGCTGGCAGCCATCACTGTCATTCACAGGCCCTGCACCTTCAAGCCACTTCCTCTTCCTGCTGCTTCAGATTACGAATTTATACCAGAGGACAAACTATCTGGCGGTGGTGGCGAACACCTTTAGTCCCCAGCACTTGGGAGGCAGAGGCAGGTGGATCTCTGTAGGTTCAAGTCCAGCCTGGTCTACAGGGGGAGTTTCAGGACAGCCAGGGCTACAGAGAGAAGCCTATAGAGACAACTAGTCTATAGAGAGTGCCTGCCAGCCTGCAGGAGGCACCATAGAAGCTGGCAGGTGCAGCCAGAGTGTCAGGTGTTCAAGGTCCATCCCCAGTTACATAGCAAGCTCGAAGCCAGCCTGATAGAGACTGCCTCAAAGGGGGGAAAAAAGTTCTAACTGTGTAATCTTATGGGCAGAACTGGAAGCTGGGAGAAGCCCTGAAGAGGTCCCTGGGGAGAACCCCTTGCAAACGTTTGAAAAAGGAACAAGGCCCAGCAGGGCAACACCCAACGGTACATTTCTACAGTCTAATTTCAAAGAATGATCAAAACACATCGTTTCCCCAAACATCACAGATGACAAGTGGCCACCAGATGCTGGGGACAGGAAATACGGCTATGGTTTATTTTCTTTGTTTTCAAAAATTAGCAATGCTATTGAAAAAAAAAAAAATTCCAGGCAAAGAAAAGTAAAAATGGGGAGGGGGGTTGTGGGTTGCTTGGAGGAGGGGTGCATCCCTGTGCAGACTGCCACAGGCCTGATGGCAGATACACCTGAAGCCAGCACCAAAAGAGAAGAAACCCAAAAAGGGCTTGCGATCAACTTCCTGTATCTGAGAGGCTGTGGGAAAGTTTCTGGGAGCCAAGAACCCAAAGCCTCAGCCCAAAGAGCTTTCTTCAAGGCACAGGACACACGTCAGGCTGTGACGAAAGTTCACGCAAGGGAACATCGTGAAAGCCTCCAGCAAGCGTTCCTTTGGAATCTCAGCTGCTACCCCAGGGCTTGGACCCAAAGAACTCCTAGGTCCCAGAAGCCCCAGCCTGGCTATGACAGAAGGCACCCCACCTTTCATCACCCACTTCTATGCTTTCTCCAGGATGAGGCACCCAATGCTGACACTGGAGCCACCCAACACCCCCAGATCAAGCGCACCTGCATTTCATGGCCCAGCTTCGGGGAGACCAAGTCCCCTCTTTTTCAGCTGGTCTGGTCTGGATTGTCAATAGTCCCACTCACAGAAAGCCACCAGCCAAGGAGTCAACGGGGTCCTGACTCTAGGGACTGAGGTCCCGCTGTGCCCACCCTGCAATCACCCGCCCATTCAGCGTGGGTAAGGGTCCCACGTCTGGTGGAACTGCTCCTTCAGCCCTCCACCCACTCTGCTCTGGGACAATAAGCTCCCGGTCTACTCTGCTTCACTAAGCAGGGCTTGTATGGTTGACGGTAGGACTTGGACTGATGGCGATGCTGCTGCTGCTGCTGCTGATGATGATGATGATGATGATGGTGATGGTGATAACAATGATGATGATGACATTGATGCTACTGTTGATGATGCTGTTGATAATAACAATGACGACGATTCTGCCTATGATCACAGTGTCATCAGGAGCTTCCTGGGCTCTCAGAATAAACATCAGCCACACTCCAAGTGTCTCCATGGGCATCTCACTTAACAGACCATCCCCAGAGGGGAGCACCTTGATTCCTTCATGCTGCAGATAAGGAAGCCGTAAACAAACAGAGAAGTGGCCTGCCCAGGGTCACATAACCTTGGCTACTCTACCAGTCAGCCCTCCGCAGCTACCTACAACGCGGATGCAGCTGGCACTTGTGGGGCCTAACACAAGTTACCACACACACCCTGGTCAACCTGCTCTGACCTCAGAAACCCTAGGTTCTTCAGCTCTTGCCCAAGAACTGCCTCTCTACTGCTTAGTGGTTGCCGGAATTCTAGGGTCAAAGCCTGGGCCCCAGCAGCCTAACAAACGAGGCTCAGTCACCGGCCCCCAGTAGATACAAGTAATAGTGGAAAGACGAGAAAGGATTTGTTCCCTTTGGGTTTAAAGGGCAAGAGGCTTACATAACTAAGCGATGCTGGCAGAGGTGTGGTTCTGCTGGGGACCCATCTTTGTCTTGTCTTTGAAATGCTCTCCTGAGAGGCAAGCTTCCCCTCTGGCTGTCACCAGCATTTCGGTCTGTCCCTTCTCCCAGCATGAGATTCCTGGGGTGATTTTAATTCTTCAGGGCCTGCGTTTAGATGTCCCTGATTATCAGAAGTGTCTAGTTCAGAATGTCACCTCTCCTGCCAGAAAGGTGAACAGTCAAGGTCGGGCCTTTAGCCTCTGTCACACCGTGTCTCTTTCTGCTCCATCCATTGCTGACATTTCTATCCCACTGGGACTGAGATGCCATGCTGTCACCCTCACACTTTGCCTCCTGCCATCGCCCTTGCCATGCAGCACCAGCCTCACCACCCTCCACACTGGTTTCAACCACACAGTACAACAGGCATCAGTCAATGACCATGCTCTTTCCGCTACCTATAATGCTTTCCTCCTTAGACATCAGCGTGGCACCAGCCCCAATCTTCCAACATCACTCTCTGGACAGCCACACATCCCTCAGCTGAGACAGCACAACTCACTCTTCCCTGAACTCCTCTCCTCATCCCACCAACCATCTTCTTGTGTGTTTTCTTACTTGTTCGTTGTCTGTCCTTACACGGGACCTTCAGGCTTGTTCACTGTCACAGCAGCTAGTAACCACAGCACCTGAAGGCAGATGCTTAAAACACATTCATGAATGGATAAATGTGAGTATGAAAATGAATGAGCAGGTAAATGAATGAAAAGTGGGTAAGTGAATGAACAAATGCATGAGTGCATGAATGAGTGAGGAAATTACTGAGTAAATGCATAAATGAATGAATGTGAGAATGAATGAAGAGTGAATAAATTTGAGGAATAATGGGTGAGTGAGTGAGCGAGCGAGTGACAGTGCTATGATCTCTTGATCCCTTCAAGGCTCCTCTAAACTCAGTCTCCTTCATGCATGGATCCATCTCAGTAGCTAATTCTGATTCTCAGAACAAGCTCAGCCCTCAGAAGCAGCTCTGTTGACCCACCATGACCCACAATGCACAGCTCCTGGAAGGCAGGTGTCGGGCTACCTGGGGAGGCCTCCTGCCTGGACTGGAACTGCAAAAGCCTGGCTCCACCTTGGAGTCACAGCCCAGGGCTCAGATTACAGAGCCCAGACCCTAGGAGTAGGGATGGGGTGGAAAGGACAGTGCTCATCCTCAGAGTGGGACAGGGTAGAGATCATAGGACTAACTCCCTCAACTCCTGTCCCTCCCTGACATGCAGCCATCACTCAGCTTGGATCCCACACCCCCAGGGAACAGCCAGGTTTACTTACTGTCTCCTACCAGGCTTCCTGCGGCTCCTCCTTGTAGCCTACCTGCCCATCTACACAGTACCAGAAGTCTTTTCAAAACAAACTCCCCCTCATGCTCCTCCTCTGCTCTCAGCTCCCCACACAGCCCCTCAGCTCCCCCCGCACCCCCACACTCCCACACCCCCATACCCCAGGGGCTAGCTTCCCACATATCCGTACCTGACGAACACACAGTTCCCACATCACCACACATCCACACTCGACTAACACATACCCCTGCTTGTTAGGCCCAACAGCAGCCTCACCCTCACCCACCTTACACCCCAGGACCTCTGCCCTCACCAAACTCCCTGTACCAGCACCACATGGCTGCTCTTTTCCACTGCTCACTGGCAAAGCTAACCCTTGTGAGGCCTGCCCTGACGGCCCAGGCTGAGGCAGTCCACAAGGCTCCACCTCTGATGCTATAACCCACACTCGGCTTTAGGTGCTGCCTCACTTTAGGCTCTGCCTGCCTCCTACCCAAACTTCCTCAAATGGAACCACGTCAAGAGCAGGGATGAGAACTGTTTCCCTAGATAGCCAGTACACAAGCCCACCACGAATTTGGGAAATACTTGTCAAATCAAAAAACAAAATCCTATTTTGGGTTCTGGTTCAGTGTCACCCTCGGGCCAGAGAGGTCTGTGGTACCCTCCAAGGGTTCTGTGGTAAGAGCTGTGCACAGGGCACAGGGCCACCCCAGCTATACATGCTCTCACAGGGGAGACAGACGGCAGAAACCCACAGTGAGGGGCAGCCAGGGCACCTGGACCTGGTGCAGGGCTGGGAGTCTTGCTTCCTTAGCAGTGTATGTCCCCAAGTGGGCCCTGCAATGCTGGGGAAGGACAACCTGGTAGCAATGCTTGCAGATTCACCAACTTTGACATCAGCAACAATGGCTATCACGCGGAATCCAGGCGCTCATGAGCACTGGTGGGACGGGATAAAGGGTTTTAGAGCAGAGGGAGTTCATAGTCAGTAAAAATATCAGCGTAAATAATACGGGGTTGCTAAGTGAATGTAGTGAAAAATCACAAGGCTGATACCACAGTGAGTGGGCTCAGAAAACACTGACTGGACGGGCGGGTGACAGATGAATGGACAGTGGATGGTTAAACAAACGTAAAGATTAATAAAGGGCCGATAGGGCAGGTATATGAATGAGTATCTGAATGGATGCATGGATGGTTGGGTGGGTGAGCAGTGGATAAAACATAGATCAATGGATGGTAGATGAATGGATGGATAGGATGTGTGGAAGGATGCATGGAAAGAGGGGTAAGTGGGTGGGTAGATGGATGAATGGATGGATGGACATATAAACGGATAAATGGACGGGTTGATGGTTAGATGGACATACAAGTAGATGGACAGGTGGATGGTTAGATGTATGGATATATGGGTGAGTGGATGGGTGGGTGGACATACAAGATGGATGGATGGATGAACGGATGGACGGATGGACGGATGAATAGGTGGGTAGGTGGGTGGGTATCTGGATACTGGGTAAGTAGCAAAGTGAAGAAGGTGGAGAATAGAGAAGATTCACAGACCCAGCACATGGCCAGCATTCACAAGCATACCGAATAAGGCCAAGAGCAAAAAGGCGGCACAGTACTGTGGTCACAAGCACAGGCCCTGGGACCTGAGTGAGCGTCTACCTAACTCAGCCTTTTCCTCACTGAGAGACTCTGCATACATGACACAAAGTCTCTGCCTCAGGATCCTTGCCAGCAAGGCAGTAGAAAAAAATAAGTAAATAAAAGCACTGAAGTATACAATACTGAGGACATACACACAGCCCTCACACCCATGTCGTGACGACCTGATGACCCGATGGCCGAGGCCAGCCAGGACAGGGACAGGAGAAAGCCCCAGGCTAGACACTACCTGCTCAGAAGAAGCAAGAAGTTACGCCCATTGGCTCGGGCCTGTCTCTCGATAATCCAAGGCTGAGGCAGGAGGACGCTAAACTCAGGATGAAGTTGAAGGGCCAGTGTGGGCAACCTAGTGAGACCCTATTTCAAAACAAAAAAGAAAAATGGGGACTGGGGCGTGGCAAAGCCCTGGATTCAACCCTCCTGCCTTGTAACCAGAAATGGGGGAGGGGGTGGGGCAGTAACACTGAACTGATGTCCCCAGAAAGTTCTGTGAAAAGAGGAAGAAAGTGGAGAGGGGAGAAGGCCTCTGTGGTCACAGGTGCTCATGGAAGGAAGGGAGAGAATGGCAAGGCAATGTAAGATGCCTGGGACGGAGGAAGGGAACAGGAGAGGTGAGTGGGGAAATTAAGAAGGCAGCCAGGCCTCGGCTGCACCAACTCTGCCCTCAAAGCTTGGGCCTAACTGAGGTGCCTGCCACATGCTGGGGAGAAGAAACAGAAGGTGTGGGTTGCAGAGAAAGGCTCTGGGGCCTGTCTGGGGCAGGACTAGGGAAGCTGATTTCCCGCCATCCAAACAGAGCCCAGTGTCAAGACAGCAAATGGAGGGTCTAGCACCTTTCCTACAGACATTCGACAACCTGGGGTCACACCCAAGATTCACAACCTAATCCTGCAGTCACACGGACACTGCCCAGCCAGCCCAACTCAGGTGCTCAGTTCCTCCTCACACCACCTCCCCCGTTCCCTCACCACCAGCTGAAACATCCCTGAATGCCCAGGGACCTGTATTCTCCGCCTGAGAACCCCGGGATGCATTTATTTCTGGAGATGTGGGAAAGCAAGCTAGGGGGAGTGGGTGTAGAGCAAGAGCATATACACGAATAATCCCACTCACATGCAGGAGACACATGTGGAGCGAACGGCCCCCCACCTAGCAGGCGCTAACTGTGCAGTACCACGTGCTTGCAGGAACCCCACTTCTGCAGAAAACACGGACGGTACACGTGGGAGAAGAGCCACCTTGGTACCCCTTCTCTCTGACGGGAGAGCCTGATCTGTGCATGTGCATGCTAATAACCACGACCAGTGCCTCTGAGCTCTCTCAGTGCCAGACAACTCCAGAGGGGTGCCACTCAAGAGATGGGGACACTGAGGCACCAAGCCGTCAGTTGCCCAGACCTGATGTCATACAGGGAGCACTCATGATCCTAGGACCTAGAGAGGTGATGAGGGATCAGTGAGGGGTTCGTTAGAACAGAATGGGAACAGGTTCGAGCCGGAACCATGCTGCACCCCCAAGACAAGAGTCCCCGATTCAGTCAAGGCCCTTGTCCTGAGGAGCACCTCCCTCCTGCCAACAAGTCGCCAGAGGGCAGAGTGCGAGCTGGCAGCCTGTGTGAACCACACATGTGTTGTGTTTGGCCCCTGAACTGTGTTGCAAATGTGACTGGCTTGCCAGCTTTTAAAAAGCAAATGATTTCATACCAAAAAGTCCGCATTTCCGGCTGTTGGAAATCTCTTGCAAAGCCTGACTTGTGAACATGGTCCCAGCCGGAACCATGGCTGGCAGCCGTGGCTCCGTCTCAGGAAGCAGCTGCTGGTTCCCTTGCATGGAACTCGCGCTCACTGGTTCTCCAGAAGCATATGTGTCAGGGACAAGGCTGCCAGGCCTCGCTCGGGTCTACCTAAGCTCTCCTGGCTGTGTGACTTCAGGCAAGTTACTTCATGCTGCTAAAGCTCAGTTTCCTCATCTACAAAACAAGTGGCCAGCCCACAGGAATGGTGGCTGCATCCAGTAAGCACTCAGTCTTAAAGAGAACCCTGGTCTCCCCAGTGTCCAGGCCAAGACTCAGTTCCTCTGTAATATCAAGAGCTAACAGCTAGCACCTGTCCCATTTCACAAATACACTGTCTAAACTCAGTCCACCCAAAAAAACCCTCAAACCACATCGAGGTATGTACTCAGAACAATGAAAACACCTGTGTGTAAAACGCCACATTGGAATGCTCACGGCAGTATTTCTCACAACAGCCCAACAGTGCAAACCCAAATATCAACAGTTGGGTGAACTAACAAAATGTGGTACATCTACCCACTGGAATACGACTAAGCCAGGAAGAAGAAATGAAATCCTGACGCTCGATGTAATGGCCTCGGAACACATTACCCTAAGTAAAAGAAGCCAGGCACAAAAGACCACCACATCTGGCAAGATATTAGTATGTGATGTTCGAGCCAGATAGAGGGAAAACAGGTCTGTGGTCTCCATAGCTGAGAAGAACGGGGATGACCAAAGTGATTAAAATGTTCTAGGACTGAGCAGGGCGGTGGTAGTGCCCGCCTTTAATCCCAGCGCTTGGTAGGCAGAAGCAGATGGAATCTCTTTGAGTTCGAGGCCAGTCTGGTCTTCATAGCAAGTTCCAGGATAGCCAGGCTTACACAGAGAAACCCTATCTTGGGGGGAAAAAAAATCTGGGATTATGGGCCTACAAATTGGTTCGGCAGGGAAAGGTGCTTGTCACCCAGGCCTCACCACCTGAGCCTGATCCCCATTCCCCACAGGGTAGGAGAAAACACTATGTCTTCAAGCTGTCCTCTTACCTCCACACATGCACTGTGACATGCATGCACCTAAATGAACACATGAAGAGGTGAATAAATGCAAAAGAAACTTCCAGTGTTCTCAGATTAAAAGTGGCTGTGGCACTCTGTGGAACTCCGGAAAGGAGAATCCCCTAGATCCGGCTACACAGAAAGGGTCGATTTTATGCTGTGTGGAATCTATTCTAAATAAAAAAACAGGAACTGAGAAGGTGACTCAGTGGGTAAAGTACTGGCCAGGCAAGTGTGAGGATGTGGGTTCGAATCCCTAGAACACCCATAAAGCAGACACAGTAGTGTACACCCATAAATCCTGATACTCCCTACAGGGAGACAGAAGAGGGACAGAAATCCCGAAGGCCTAGACGGTAGTGAATGAGCAACCTGGTGGCAAACAAGGTAGAAGGTGAAGAGTGAGGTTGACCTCTGACCTCCACAGGCACACCTGGAGGTCCATTTTACATTAGGAAAGCAAGGCTCAGAGAGAAAGGGAGGAGGGAGGGGGGAGGGAGGACATGAGTATTTTCCATACCCACTCTGACACTGGAGGCAGAGGCAAGAGGACAGGGGGTCACGTGACTTCTTTTCCTGCACCTGGCCACCTGACCTGCCCAGCTGTGGGAATCAGGGTCCGTGACCCTTGCTCAGGCAGGTCACTTTCTCTCAAGCCTGGGTCAAAGGCCACACTGGGACACCTCTTAACCATGATCCCACCAAGGGCTCCCAGGACCCTCCAAGTGCAGCACTCTACGCGGAAGCATTACTTATTTGTAGCTACAGAACAGCTGCGGCCTTTCATCAACGACCTTAGCGACCCACGGCGGGGACTGTCCTTGTCGAGGCAGCGGTGGACGGGAAGAAAGTATGCAGGTTTTCCTAAGAGATTAAGCTCCACTGGGTCAGATGTCAGAACACAAGAGTCTGAAGCCCCCCTCCCCCTCAAGGGTCTGCCTGGGGCTTTCCCATGAGGTAATTCTTGCTCACCAAGTACCCTTCTGGACTAGAGAATCCTCTCAAAGCCCAGAGTGTCCCTCACTCACCAGAAAGAGCCTCCATGGGGTAAGAGGACTCCCAAGAGACACCCCTTCCCCTGAGGAATAGCTGGGGATCCGTACATCTGTGTAGGACTTAGACTATAGCGGAGTCCAGAGCGAGGGCCTCTGGGCACAGAAGGGGGCCTGGATGCCCTGCAGGCAAGTCTCTGAGCCCGCCCACCCGTCCTCAGATGCAGGAGCCATGTGTGAAGTGTTGGGATGCAGCCAGAGATGAGGAGGCGCAGAGAAAGAGGCGGGTTAGGAAGACCAGGGTGGGCTGGCAGAGCCCAGGGCGCAGGAGGCTGTGCAAGGGAATGGGAGGGCAAGCCAGAGACTGAAATCAAGAAGCAGCCTGGGGAAGAGAACAGAAGGGTGGAAGCCCGGCAGCCTTCTTCCCTGGAGGCCCTACCTAGCAGCCCCCAGCAGTGAGGGTAGGAGGTGACTCCCAGGCCAGAGCTACCAGGACAGCTCTGTGGGAGGAGGAGGAAACCGCTCCAGGCTGGGGGCTGGGGCTGGAAGTGCCAAGCGGCCAGCCAGGTTGCCATGACCACAGGGACAAAGACGGACTCTGAGGAGAGGCTAGGGACAGGGTCCCCAAGAGGGGCCCCAGCTGCTGGTGGTCCCTGGGGAAGCCCAGGCTCTCAGTATAGGACCATCTCAGGATGTTTCTGCCTAGCCTTCCAGTGGGGCCTGCAGGCCCAGTGTTATTATCCAGGTGCTGGCTCCTGCCTGCTCCGTGTGTCAGGACCCCCTATGTTGCTCACCTGCCTGAGCCTCATCCTTCTCCATCTGTTCAGTAGATGAGCCCCTCAGCTGTCCCAGGTTCTGGGGGACACAGAGCGGGGGTGGGGGACACACCAACCTTCAGACCAACATGAGCTCGCATAATGAGGACTTGGCTACAGTCTGGTGCAGGTACATTCCCACTCCTGAGACAGGTTTGCTCCATCTCCCCGGAGAACAGCTTCCTCTCTTTAAAACCTAACCCATTTGAGACTCGTACTTTCGTAAAATGCACTACGAATGAATTACCAGAAACACACAGGCCAAAGACAAGACTACAGGCCTAATGGTGTTTAAGCCTTGGATGCAACTGGCACAAAAGCTTAAGCTCTGGCCCTGACTTCTCGCTGCCAACAACCCACAGTGGTGGCCTGATTGGGGGACTGTCAGAGCTCCTCAGGACAGGACAATGAGCCTACAGCAGCGGTTCTCAACCTTCCTAATGCTGCGACCCTTGAATACAGTTCCTCATGTTGTGGTGACCCCCAACCATAAAGTTATTTCACTGCTACTTCATAACTGTAATTTTGCTACTGTTAATGAATTGTAACGCAAACATCGGATATGCAGGATATCTGATATGCAGACCCACCCAAAGAGGTCATGACCTACAGGTTGAGAACCACTGGCCTAGAGGCAGCATGACAGAGCCTCTGAGCTCAGCCACTTCCTGGCAAAGAACTTAACATGTGCCAGGCACGGTGGCACACACCTGCAATCCCAGCACTCCGGAGGGAAGGCAGAGGCAGGAGAATCTCTGTGAGTTCGAGGCCAGGTTGGTCTACAAAGTGAATCCAGGACAGTCAAGGCTACACGGAGAAACCCTGTCTCGAAAAAGCAAACAAACAAACAAACAAACAAGAACAACATCTCCATGCCTCAGTCTCCGTGTGTGCAAGGGAATAACATGAGCAGCGTTTCCCAGGTATTTCAGCAGCAACTGGAGTGCCATAGCTGAGGAGCCGAAACCCTCCCACGCCCACTGTCGTCATAAAACACCACCAGATGTTAGGTGGTACCCCGGCTGTGACTTTCCCATCCCCTGACCCACTGATCACCGTCAACTAGGTCTGGTACTGGGTGGGTACCCAACAAGTGGGAGGGAGTGGGAGCAGGAACCTAGTTCAGCTACATAGTTCCTGTGTGACCTCAAGAGAATGACTCAGCTTCCCTGAGCCTCCATGTCTGTATCTATAGAACAAGAATACGTGTGGAGCCAGCCTCGCCCATGTGCAGAGAGGCTGGGAGAAGGAGGCTCCCTGCAGAGCGATTCAGTACAGACCAGAGATTTCCACCTGGGCATCATTATGCTTCTCGAAAGTGGTGAATTTGGCTGCCACAACTGTAGAGGGGTAGATTCAAGGACAGAACAGTGCCTGACACGGGGGTGTCCAGGGTGAGGGGACAAGGTGGTGAACTCCAGCACCCACACTGAGAGATGACAGGCAGAAGACAGGCGCATGCTGCACCTTGCGAAGCATCGTAAAACTGTCCCACAGACGCGTGCTCCCCAAAGCCAGCGGAGATGCAAGGCCCTTGACAGCCCCTGCCTTCAGAGACTCAGATCCACCTGAAGAGCCAGGCTCTGGGGCCCGCAGACATCACCACTGGTCCGGGGCCTCAACTCAAATGCGTGCATCCAAAAGCCGTCTGGCGGCTCACAGTTCATGTTAGCAACATGAACACACTGCGAAGGATCTGGAAGGCCGGGGAGTTACTTGTCTGCAGGACATTTTCTATCCGAACACATCCCGGTCTGCCAGATAGATAAAGCAATGAAATATGACGGCGCACACCTTTAGTCTCGGCACTCAAGAGGCAGAGGTAGGCACATCTCTGTGAATCCGAGGCCAGCCTGGTTTACATAGTTGAGTTCCAGGATAGCCAGGACTACACTGAGACCCTGTCACAAAAAAAAAAAAAAAAGGAATGCACGAATTACTGCCAAATAGAAATTGCAATCCCAGGAAGACACCAACCTAGAACTGAGGCTGGTGGAGGCCTGTCACGCCATCACTTTAAATGACCCATATGGGCACGGCCTCAGCGTCCCACAACAGGGGGTTTAAACACACACACAGCACATCCACCTGACGGTAGTGCTGTCCGATGAGGCTGCTGTGTGACATCTTCCACAGCAAAGTGGCAAGACATGTGTCACCTAAACTCACCTATGTGGATATGTGGCTACCTCTGCCACATACGTGTCACATATGTAAATGTCACACACGGGTCATGCTTAGCATACATACTACCATAAAGGTGATTCTGGTTGGCTGGTTTTCGGGTTGAACTCAGGTCTTCAGGTTTATGCCTTTTAATTTGATGGTACAGCTCCCAGAGTGGCTGGGGGAGGGTTGTTTGTTTGTTTGTTTGTTTGGGCTTGTTTTAGTTTGGGATTTTTTTTTTTTTGGCTTTTTTGTTTGTTTGTTTTTGAGACAGGGTTTCACTGTGTATACCAAACTGGCCTGAAACCCACCGTAGTCCTCCTGCTTCAGTATACCAAGAGCTGGGACTGCGCCATGCTCAGCTGCCCTGTCTAGTTTCACACAAGCATATCTTATATAAAAATGGTTATGCTACTTTTTAAGTTAATTCAAATGACACAAAAGGGATGCGAGGGTCATCTGGCTGTGACATCTGTCACCCGCTGTTCACCAGGGCTGATCTGGCTGACACAGTCAGCTAGCTGGCACATGCCCCTTTCTTTCTCATCACTCCATGTGCGTCCCTCCCAAAGCTGTGCCCTTGTCAAGGAAGACAACCTGCCCAGACAGAGGACCAGCCTTCGGTCAAGGGTGCACAGGTAGCTGTGGTCCCCTGCCAGAACCCGCAGACACACAGGCTCTCAAGAAACAAAAGGTCATATACAACGGGATCCTTAGCTTAAAGTCCAAAACCAGGCAACACCAACGCTCAATGACAGAAATCAGGGCTGGGGGTATGACTCTGTTACCAGAGACCTCCCCTAACACGTGGGAGGTCCCCAGCACCCCATCAAGCCAGTGCGATGGTGCACAACCTGTAGTCTATAATCTACAACCTATAATCCCAGCAGAAGGGTCAGGTGTTCAAGATCATCCTTGGCTACATGGTGAGCTCAAGGCTAGCCTGGGCTACATGAGATGCTGTTTGGAAGGAGTCTGAAACAACACATCAGAATTGTGGGTACTGGGGGAATACAGAGAAGGGCCAGCCTGGGGGTGCACGTACCCTCCCTCGGGAACCATTTATATAGACATTCTGTCACAAGTCAACGCGCCTTACTTAACACTGTACATTTTCCACGTAAGACTTTTGAAGGAGCGGAACGTTGAATGCTGTGGAGAAAAGGGAGCTAGCTAGCTGATCACAGTGGACGGTACCTATGGAGAGCCCCCAAATTCCATCACTCCCCCTTCCCAGAGAGAGCTCTCTGCTGGGGACGAAGCCCCCTACTGCTCCCCAAGAAAGCAGCAAGTGAGAATCAAGCTGGCCTTTGTGGTTGGATCCAACACAGCAGGACAAAGAGCCAAATGACAAGCGGAGGGGGGACCCCAGCCCCCCAGGACACTGAAGCCCATTCATGTTGGAGGCTGGCCATTTCCCCAGGGAGCTGGGAACAATATTCCCTTTTACCACCCTTCTTGTCTCCTACTTCCGCATTTAATTGCAAGTTCATGGGTATTAAGTAGCTCACACAGCTGACCTAGCTCCCTCTCCCGGCCCCATCCCCCCAAAAAAGAGCGGCACAGCGTGGCCTCTGTTCCCAGCCCCTCTGTGCGTCTTCCCAATGATCTTTGCCCAGAGAAGAGAAAACAGCCATCCCAACACCCCACTCTGTCCCCAGTTTTCTCACCTCGTCAGCCAGGCTGCCCCTGCCCTCCCTATCCCAGCTCAAAGGTGCCTCGATGGTGGCCTCTGCTCTCACCTTCCACGCCTTCCAAGCTTTCTTCACCCTTCACTGTAACCCTGTTTACCCCTAGGGAAAATAGGCAGCCAGAACCGGGGCTCACAACATAAGCTTTCTCACCCACGTTGACCTTCCCTAGGCCTGCTCCTGGCTCCCACCTCAGCAGGTGGCCAAAGCCTTGGATCAGCTCTTGTTCGGCTCAGCAGCCCTTAGGGCAGTGCCTGTGGCCGAGTAGGGTTGAGAAAATGTCCTCCGAGCCACCCTCCCAACCTTCACAGGCACTCCTCCACACCGACTCCTGCGTTTCCCACCTCCTGCCACACACATCTTCTTCAGAAAGTCTTCCAGGTGACTCCCCTCCACTATGATGCCTCACCCCAGCCCCTTCCCTTCCCCTTCTAACCCCAGGTGACCAGCTTTGCTTGGTTTCCGGGTCACAGAGACACCTCCTGCTCCAAGCTGCCACCAACCCCTACTGACCCAATAGCCTTGTTTGTCTAGCTCAGCCTCCTCACTTGACCCAAGAGGGCCCAGAGGAGCACATGGTAGACCCCTCTCTTCTGCCTGTAAAGCCCTTACAGCCTCCGTCCTCACCCCCACTCCTCACCCCCACCCCCAGGGCAGGCCCTGAGCTACTGCCCAAGTCACTTGCCTCATCTCAGACTCAAGCAAGCCCCTCAGACTCAAGCAAGCCCCTCCGCCTCACCACGTGCCAACTACAATGTCCCCTGAGGATGGACTTAAGGGTGGGGTGTCTGTGGAGCATGGGGGTCAGGCTACCAGCCCCCAAAGCACACCTGGGGCGAGCAGGGACAGAAAGCACTTAGGCTCCCGGCAGGTGATCGGGTAAACATTTGCCAGGATTAGGGAAGCATCCCTTTGTTTTCAGGAACTGGCTGGGAACCTTCTCGCCTGCTTCAGGACTCTTCTGAGGACAGAAGCAAGTGGGTGTGTCGCTGTGGGAAGCGATCCCTGATCCCTGCCCCATACATATTACATTCCACGTATTTCTCGAGAACCTGCACCCCAGCTAGGGGCCCAGGGGCTGGCTGCACGGAGACACCTCACATCACACTCATCCGACCAAACAGGAAGAGAGAGAGATCTGTGAATTCCTCTGCCCTGTGCCCCTGAGCCAGGGCAACCCCTGCAGACCCAGGGAGACACCCCAAGCTGCAGTGGCACTGCCCTGGCACCTGCACACAACGGTGCCGCCTGCTTCAAACCGAAACCTCCCACAGTCTAAGGACCACACTCTCCCCCACACGTATCCAAGTAAAGAGAGGGCCCTGGCACCCCCTGTGCCCATGGGGGAAGCTCTTCCAAATGACTAGAGAGGAGCAGAGGGGCTGAGGGAGGTGGGGCTTGTCTAACCCTTCCGGGTTAGGGGTGGGAGAGCCTGCCCTAAACTGTAACTTACTGAGGCCTGGCTCCTGGTGGACACCTCTAGCCACAGACAACATCCCCCTCTAATCCGCCTCTGGGCCAGGGTCCAAGTCCCACAGGGGCCAAGTCCCACAAAAAGGGAGTTTGGGGGGTGCCCTTTGATGTGGTATAGGAGAAGCCAGCCTGACTCAGGGGTCTAGCCAATAACAGAATGAAGGTGGGGACTAAAGCAGGCCTCACCAGGGCAACTAGAATAAAACTATGGCACCAAAACCCCATGTCATCATCTCACAGAAACCACACAATGACCCTCGGAGTCCAGCCCTCCTTCCATGCCCCACTTATGGGTAGAGAAACCAAGGCACGGAGAGACTAAGGAATCTGTACTGGGTCACACCGCTTCCGAGAGTTGGACTGAAATCTAAACTTGTCTCTCACTGAACCTGGAGTTAAAGCTGACAGCCGACAAGTTCCAGTGATCCTGTCTCTACCTTACACAGTACTGGGGTTACAAGGACATATGCAGCCATGCTGACTTTTTATGTGGGTGTGGGAGACTCAAGCTCAGGTCCCACTCTTGCCCATTGAGCCATCTCCTCCACCCTAAATGGGGAAATCTTGAGTTTTAAAATCAGGGCAGAGAAACCAAGATTGCTGCAGTTAAAACACTTAGACTTGGTGTCTGAATGGCCAGGGCCCTCTGTGACAGGGTTCTGAGAGAATACAGGCATCTTGAGAGGGTGTCACAGGGGCTCTGAGAGGCTGAGGAGAAAACAGAAAGAACTAGGGGTTGGGGTGTCCTGTCCCTGAGGACAAGAGTGTGTCATAGACCATCGGCATCTTGCCTGGCCTCATCTCCCAAAGCCTGTTAGCTACACAGGTGATCCAGAACCCATGCTAGTACAGGCAGTAATATGGGGGTGTCCCAGCCTGCACCCCAGCTTAAGAAGGATAGGCATGGCTGGTTCAGGGCATCTCTGAGAAACAAAAGGCTCAGACCACCTCCACAGAACAGCCCCTCCACCTGCCAGGATGGAGCGGGGATCGGCCAGGGCCCCCTGAGCATTCTCTCTCAGTCCTGAAACCAGATCCAAGAGTCCCAGAGGTGACATATGCAGAAAGGGGGAGAAAGGGGGACACCCGCCCAACAGTTATGGGAGCGACAGACTCCCTGTGAGCCAAGCCATCTGGAGCCCCCTCTCGATAAAGGAAGGGGACCCAACAAGACTGGGGTGTTTATAAGACATGAGGTAGGGGTGGGGGCCAGGCAGAGCTGCCTGTCATCAGAGCCCATAGGGACCCCACCCCCATTAGCAACTCTACCCGTTCCAAACCCCTTCCACAGCCCCCCAGTGCTCCAGCTTCTGAAAGTTGGGCCTTAAGTACTATCCTGGTACAGGCAGTCTGGGGAGAGGCATGTGGCCCAGCCTGGCCAATCAGAGCAGTGCTCCTTCCCACACTGCTTCTATCATGGAGGGACACACGGGGCAGGCAAAGGAGCTCCTGGATCCAGCTGTGCCTGAAGCCCAAGTGTGAGTCAAGTGCACACACAGAGACGTCTTTTATTTGAAGACTGAACTGGGATCTCTGCAAAGAGTCCCGGCTAGGATACCCGTTCAAGCATATACCATCCCAAAGTGCAAGAGCCTTGCGGGTCCAGTCTCTCCTCTGCATGAGACACACAAAGCACAGGTCGCCTCTGATCATGGAAAGGGACAGATGACAATGACCAGCAGAATCTTTCCTCAGCAGGAAACAGAAAAAGACAAGACCTCTGAACTCCAGGTGCTTTGATTCACTGACGCAACAACCAGAAGTGACTGAAAGAGCAGAGACAGAACACAGAGGGGCTAACGCGTCAGACAGGTCAGGGAGCAGGGCACCCCCAGGTGAGACGCCTGGCAGAAACCTGAAGGTGAAGGCTGTGTGGATGCCTGGGGAGTGTTTCAGACCAAGCATGAGCTAAGGCCCTGAGGCAGGAGGTGTCAGACATGTGTGCAGATGAGGTCAGAGCCCTGGAAGCAGAACGGAGGTGGCCCGGCGGGGCAGCTGGGGCTGCACCACGACCAGGTTCAGAGGAGCGAGCCTGGCTTACACACGGTCCCTGTGGAGAGCCAAGTGCTAGGGCCGGGAGTGGAAGCAGGAGGCCAGGGGAAGGCTACTGCCACCTTTCTGGTGGAGATGAGGAAGGCTGAGACCATAGCCATGGGGTGTGGCTGAGGCAGGAGGAAAAGAGGTGAAGCAAAGTGAGGCCAGAGTCTGGCTACTGTGAAGATGTAAATTTGGGGAAAGGTCAACCAAAGACATCAGCCACAGAATGCAAAAGGGATGAGGACCTAAGAGAAGGCATCATCCTAGCTCCCCGTTACCAGACTTTCACAGCCCCCAGCCTCCTGTGCTGAGGGAGGGCAGTATCAAGGACCCTGCTCCCACAGGGTGACTTTCTACAGACACCTCTTTCTACAGACTTTCTACAGGGATTTACAGCCACCTCTGTTCTGCCCCAGAGAGAGAAGAAGCAAGGCAGCCGTCAGCTCTTTCCAAACCCTAGTGCAGGGCTCAGAAGAGAAACCAAGACCAGTGAGCAGCTAGCTGGGATGACAGAGGCTGCAGACCCTGAGCTGTCCCCCTGGAGCAGCAGAGACCCCTCCCTCCACCTTCCAAGGCGACCAAGGACCTGCCACACAGTTCAGGGTGGGAAGGTGTCATGGTGGGGGCACTGAGGTGACTGGCCGGCAGCTGAGCAGCCAGGACAGACAGCTACCAACAGACACAGGCCAGGGGCTTCCGGGACCTCTCAGCTTCAGGGTCTCCTTCCCTCTGGACTTACACAGAGAACCACTGTCACCCCTTTTGTACCCTCTTCCACACACCACAACCCATGGCTGCTGCATTTCTGACATGGGGCTTAGCATGTGGGGACCATACCCCAGCTCCAGCCTCAATGACAGAAGCTCATCCCAGGCTACCTCACAGGTCCCCATCACCTCAGGAAGGTGGAGCACAGTAGTCATCAACCATCACCTTCACCAAGTGACATCTGTCAGCTCTTACCACATGCACTGCTAAGAGCATGGAGGCACACACCTTTAATCCTAGCACTCTTAGAGGCAGAAGCAGGCAGATCTCTATGAGTTCAAGGCCAGCCTGGTCTACATAATGAGTTCCAGGACAACCAAGGCCACACAGCATGACTTTGCCTCAAACAAATAAACAGAGACAGCCTTGCTGACCAGACCCTTCTCTATGGGGCCAGCAGATGTTTGTATGTTGTATGCATATTAATGTATGGGATGAACATGTATGTACACGTATGGACACACATGTATGGACACACGTGTTGCTGGTCTTAGTTTGCTTTCGATTGCCATGAGAACGCCATAACCAAAAGTAATTTTTTAAAAGTAAATTTTTTTTACACTTCCACATCAGAATCCATCACTGAGGGAACTCAGGGCAGGAGCTCAAGGCAGGAACCTGAAGCAGGGGCCACGGAGGAACGTTACTTACTGACTTGCTCCCCGTGGCTTGTTCAGTCTGCTTTCCTATCCCTGAGGACTACCAGCAGGGAACCATTTACAGTGAGCGTGGCCTTCCCACATCCATCATTAATCGAGAAAGTGCCCCAAAGACCATTGTAGACATTTCCTCAGTTAACTCTCAAATGATTCAAGCTTCAGTCTAACATAAAACTAACCAGCAAAAAGACAGAAACTGGTTTTCAGCTCTTTTCTTCAACTGCTCCACTTTATCCACTAAGGCAAGGTCTCACTGAACCCAGAGCCCACTGACTAGAATCTAGCTGGCCCACGTGTCCCTGGGTTCTCGTCTCTACATTACAGGTAGCCACTGCACCTGCCTAGGGTTTTGTAGGTTCTGGGGTTCTTAATTCTGGTTTTCATTCTTGCTCAGCAAGCATGTTACCTGCTGAGCCATCTCCCCAGCCCCAGATACCTACCAGCACTCCTGTGCTACCCGCTGGAAGTATTCTTCCTTCCCAGTCCTGACAGCCCAGGGCCATAGCATCTCTTTATGTCCCCTGGCAAGCAAAACAGGTCTCACTCATGGGCCCATCACTATGGTTACCGAGGCCCATCAGTGGTTTATGGAATCCAGGGCTATGTTCTGGGTGTTCTCTAAAGGGTCTCTCTCTTTCTTTTTCCTGTTTTTTTTTTTTTTTCTTGTTTGTCCTGTATATTCAAAACTCCAGGTTTGGCTTGCGCTCCTTAGTAACGCCTATCATTACTGAGTCACCTACCACGCGCCCAGCAGCACACTAGACAGCTGTTGCAGCCCTGCCCAGATTCAGGTGGAAGGTGGACAAGGGTCGAGGAGGGAGAGTTGTCATTCCCACTTTGTGAAGAATAAAGCTGTGGCTCAAAATGATAAGTGGGGGCTGGAATGATGGCTCCACCAGCAATTACCATGAGAATCTGAATGACAGAGAGATGGATACATAAGATAGATGACAGATAGATAGACGGACAGACAGACAAATAGGCAGGTATGTGGGTAGATAGGCAGGCAGACAGAAGTGCCTTGCTCCCCAGTCACATAGCTGGATATGAGGAGAAAGATAAAAACAAGTTTCCATACTTTGGGCCTTCAGTCTGGAAAGTTCTCTGACAAGGGACCATGAAGCACCACCTTAAGACCCACTATGAACCAGGTCATGGGCTCAGCATCTACAATGCCAAAGTCAAGGTGTACCAGGCAAAAAGTTCCATAGGAATGGAGTGGTGCGGCAGAAGCAAGGAGGGCCACAGATGTTCAGGGTGTGGGAACAGCTCCTTGGAAACATGGAGGGTAAATGAGAACCCAATGGACCAACCCTTATTTACTATTCCACATGGGCAGGACAGTCGGGGAAGAGACATCCCAGCAACATCCCAGCAGAAAGGGGCCAAACAAAGACCTGAGCTATGCTGAGGTCTGACAGGGCCAGGAGAATAAAGGTACAGTGAAGGGACGGGAGAGAGCGATGGAAAGTACCCAGCAGAGCCGGCAATAGGGTGAGGATAGCCTCGATCTTGGCACATAACAGATTATAATGCAACTGTCTTTTATGTCCCTGACCCTGAAAAACTAGGGGCTCACATAGGACCCAGACAGTGTCCATCACACTACCATCACCTACCAAAGCACATGTGTACCAAACAGCAGTGCAGCAGGCCTCAGAATTTCAAAGAGCTGGGTATGCAGCCTGCAGTGGTTTGATCTAGACTACTGTGTGCTGACACGGCTTGAATTATTATTAATGTATTCCACGTTCATTTGAAAATGTGTTAATTATAACTACTGCAGCAATGCACCAAGTATACAAAGATATATGTGTCCCCATTCTCTGCCTGAGGTCACCTATGGTGGCATCCTGGTGCCCATCTGCATAGCTTTCTCCACATTGTTATGGCTTAGGGTGTTCTTTTTCTAAGTACAGCTTGCTGTCCTTGAGTCCACATGCCTGCTTCTCCGTCTTCTCCAGCTCCTGGATGAGCAGCACGCGCCATCTCAGACAGTAGGCTACATCTTAAGTGTCCCACCAAAGGCCTCAGTCACCAGTCCTGGTGCTGCTTGGAGGTGGTGGAACCTTCCTTCTGGCCCAGCAGAAGGAAGTCAGCTCTCTGAAGACATCACTGCAAGGATCTCAGGGCCCAGGCCCCTCTCTCCCTCTCTCTCTCCCTCCCTCTCTCTATCTCTCTCTCTCTCTCTCTCTCTCTCTCTCTCTCTCTCATAAGCTTCTTGGCCACCCTGAGGTGAGGAGACTTCATCCACGTGTTCCCACACTTCCTGCCTTATCACAGGCCCAAAGGCAACTGGACCAACCAAAGACTGAGACCTCAGGAACCATTACCCAAAAATGTACCTTCCTTCCTTTAAGACTGACTTTCTCTGATGCTTTATCACCGAAACAGAGAGCTAACTGACATACCCACATTTTTGTGCTTTTTTTTTTTTCTTTTCCTTCCTCCTCTTCTTTTTAAGACTGAATCCTATGCAGCCCAGGCTGACCTCAAATATGCTATGCAGCCGAGGATGACCTTGAATGTCAGTCTGATCCTCCTGCCTCCACCTCTCCTGCTGAGATTACATCAAGCCCAGGCTCTGGGCTATTTTTGTTTGTTTAGTTGTTGGGTTGTTGTTTTTTTCCCTTAAACACTGGGATTGCCTCTCTAACTTACTGTAGCTCCCTTCACATCCACAGAGGTCAGAGGTCAGGATCATTCTTTAAAAAGCCTGCTTGATAATATAACAAGTAAATGAACAAGTGTAGCCGGACATTGGCTAATGACCACTTCTGTGGTTTCCTGTTGGTTCCTTTATATTTAACCCTGTTATTATAAACACAGCTGGAAAACAAAACAAAAACCCCTCACAGCTTTACATATTTGACATGCTGTGTGTGTGTGTGTGTGTGTGTGTGTGTGTGTGCACGCGCGCCACACACACACACGCCAATAAGTATGCATGTAGAAGACAGAGTAGGGCTTCTGGTATCTTCCTCCACCATTCTCCTCCATCTTAGTGCTCTGAGGCAGGAGCTCTCACCATTTCAGCCAGGCAGGCTGGCCAGCAAGTTCTTGGAATGTGCCTATCTCTGCCCCATCCCCAAAATTCTCCACCCACTGTGCTGAGGCTATAGGCGCACGCGGCCTGGCTAATATTTGTTTTTTTCTAACCAGGGTTTCTCTGTGTAGCCTTGGCTGTAATAGAACTCTCCTTGTAGACCAGGGTGGCCTTGAACTCACAAAGATCTGCCTGCCTCTGCCTCCTGAGTGCTGGAATTAAAAGTGTGTGCCACCACGCCCGGCCTGGCTAGCTTTTTACATGAATGTACTGGATTCAGATGGAGGTCCTCATGCTTTCAAAGCCAGCCACTGAGCCACCCCCAGCCCCACGTGCTTTTGGGTTTTGTTTTGTTGTTTTTTTTTCCCCCTTGATTTTACTTGAGAGATTTCCCAAGGGACCAGAGCCAAGGGTGCTGAGATGTTCTAAAGACACCGCCAAGCTATTTTAACACTTGTGCTGCTCTGCCTGTCCCCTGTAGCCATGCCAGCCTGGCATCGCAGCTGCTGCGCACGCGTGTGGTGTAAAGGACAGAAGGCTGACAGTGACGCGAGGCATCTCGGCAAAACGGCAGCTCTGCCATCATTCTCATTCCGAAAGACAGAGAGTCTGGAGGCACACACACCCTTGCAATCCCAACTCCGAGAAGCTAAGGCAGTGAGACTGTTCATGTGAGGCCAGCCTGAGCTACACAGCAAGACTCTCAGAAAAAAAAAAAGTAAAGGTGAGGGGGGCACTGCTAGGAGGGGGCAGGACACTTATGTAACATGTGCGAAGACTTAGGGTCTATCCCCCCTGGGCGGGGGAGGGGGTCGAGGACACGAAAAAGCATTGAAGAAAGCAGTGTGGCCCAAGCAAAAGCAGGGGTAGGTGAGGAACAGGCCATCCTGTTACAGGGGCCTGTGTGGGTTGGGGACACCCTAACCCAGCCCCTCCCACCCTGGCAAGCTGACTCCAGAGCCTACTCTGTCCCCCTCTCTGGAATGATTTCACACCCGGGCAGGACAAAGATGCCTTTGTCACTTGGACAGGGAGCCAGTGCTGCCGGAACATTCTGGGTTCTGTTCATTCAGATCTCCGTGTGTGGGGAGGGGAGGGCAGAGCAGAACAGGATGCTTCCCACTGGGGCTGACCTCAGGCCTGGACTCCTCGGCGGGCCTGGAGCAGGCTCCAAGCCCCTGCTGATTTTGCGGGTTCACTCCACAAACACTAGCTGTGAGCTCAGGCTGGGCCAGGCACTGGAAGTCATCTTCACACTTCATCCCCCAACCCAAGAATGTAGCACCACTAAAGACACGATTCACAGGTGCAAACAGGCTGGACGGGCCCTAGGTCACACAACTAGTGAGTGTGTGACTCTGGACAGGTTACGACACCTTTCTCCAACAGTCAGGTGACACAGGAACATCTTTCCACTTAGTGCTTGAAGCGCCACACTTCAGACCTGTGACCACAGGTGCTCTTATAAGATCCACGGAAAGAGCCAGAACAGTTCGGAAAGGGAGCAGCATGACTACAGCTTTGAAAGCAAGCAGGCAGATGGCAACAGAGCTTCAGGGAGGCAGGGACTTCCAGGCTGGGGTAGAAGCCCAAGCAGAGATAAGCAACAGTCCGCCCAGCAGATGGATCCTGGTCCAGATCTGGTCCAAATGCCAGTTCTGGTCCAAATGCTCTGGAGTCTTCATTCTAGGAACCACCCCTCCTCCACCTCCATGGGTACTGAGTCTCGGTGAAGGATCAGACATGGACACAGGCAGACCTGCGGTAGCCAAATCAGAACCCACCTAGGACATTACAAGCCCTTCTGAACTCAGGCCTCTCAGTTTCTGGGTTTTGTTGTTGCTGCTGTTGTTTGTTTTTTTGATACAGGTTCTACATAGCCCTGGCTGTCCTGGAACTCACTATGTACACCAGGTTGGCCTCAAACTCACGCAGATCTACCTGCCTTTACTTCCAGAATGTTATGATTGAAGGTGTGTGTCACCATATCCCATTTAATATTTTTAATTACATTTAGAATGAGTGTATGTGTGTGCGTGTGTGTACATTGCACACACTTGCAGAAGTCAGTTCTCTCATTCCAATATATAGGCCCAAGAAATCAAACTCAAGTCATCAATCAAGCTTGGCAGCAAGCACCTTGACCTGCTAAGCCACCTTGCCAGCCCCCAGTTCTTGTTCTTATTAAAGGCTGTTGGGATGGGTTTTTCTGTCACTTGCCACCAAAAAAAACCCTGACAGCCAGCTCTTGCTGGTGGCTATTGTTTCAAAAACACAGGACTCAGGAGCGCCAAGAGCAATGGGGACCCCTTCAGATGTAAGAGCAGGAAGAGCTGACAGCGCCTGAGGGGAATCCCTCACTTCCTTACTGGAGTCTCTACCAGGACCGCCCAAAAGAACACAGAGCACTATGTAGAACAAATGCATATGAGCGCATCCTGTGCCTCAGCTGACATTGCAAAAGAGGCTACCCACAGGCTGTGGCTGGGCCACAGAATCAGCCCTCTGGAGACCTTCTCCCTCTTCTCCACTGAGAGACCAAGAAAGACCACCCAAGAGCTGGCAGGCACCTCCACCTCAAATGCCCATGGCCTAACAGGAACAGAGGAGACCAAGGAATGGTTTTTCAAAACAACCTGTAACAGGAACATGCAATTCTTACTGCCTCTGACCTACTGTCTCTTACCTACTCAATTGAAAAAAACAGGGTAGGGCAATGACAACCAAAATAGATGCTGTCATTGTTGGGAGAGCATTATGGAAAGGTCAAACTAAGGGCTGCCTGCAGGAACCTGAACTGGATATGTAAGCCATAAAAATTGATTTTGTGCAAGTAATAATTTTTTAATCAAAAATTTTCCTCTTTCGGTTTTTGTTCGTTTTGTTTTGTTTTGTTTTGCTTTGTTTTTGAGACAGGGTTTCTCTGTGTAGCCTGGCTGAGACCAGGCTGGCCTTGACTCAAAGCAATCTGCCTTCTCTATCTCCCTGAGTGCTGGGATTGAAGGTGTATGCCACCACTACATGGCTCAATAAATTTTTTTCAGTGTTGGCTAAGAAAAAAATCTAAAACACTGTGAAGGCCAAAAGAATCTAATTTAGCCTCAGTTTGAAGCCTATGTTCTATCGTGAAGGATGGGGGGGGGCAATGGGGCCTCTAATTTGATCACAGCTCCTCATTTATGTTAAGATATGACCCACGGTGTCAACCCAACAGTAACTTCCTGCAAGAAACACAGCCCACCCTTCCAACATGGTTACTGAAATCAAACAGACCATGTTTCCCAAACACACAGTGCATCCAACTCAGCCAGAGAGGGTTCAATCCCCACCTACTGCCCTACCCCCTTGATACTCAAAGGCAGGCAGTAAGTTTAAAGCTGGCTGACACCTTGTGGGAGTCAAGAAATATGAGTTCCCATTCCATCTCAGCCACCAACTCACATGGTAACCCTAGGTCACTGAGCAGCTCGGTACCTCAGTTTCCCTTCCCAGCAAGATGAGATCATAAATGAGGTGCTGTGTCCACCTCAGCGGGCCCTGACCTCATTCTATGATTCCAGTGTTCCAGTGCCAATTCTTCCTATGTGAGAGTGTCCTATTAAGCTGTTAAAGAGCTGGCGTGGGCTGGGGAGGTGGCACAGTTGGTAAGCACAAGGGCCTGAGTTTAATCCCCAAAACCCACGTTTTAAAAGCTGGGTGTGGGGCCAGACAATGATGGCACACACCATTAATCCCAGCACTTGAGAGGCAGAGGCAGGCAGATCTCTGAGTTAGAGGTTAGCACAGTCTACACAGTAAGTTCCAGGACAGCCAGGACTACATAAGAGACCCTGTCTCAGATAGATAGATAGACAGACAGACAGATAGATACCTAGGTGTGGTGGCCAAGTTTGCCTCCCAGCACTGGGAGGCAGAGAGAGGAAGATCCCTAGAGCTCACTGGATAGCCCCCCTAACCTGCCTGGGAAACAAAGTGGAAAATACCTGAGATACCCACCTTGTCCTCTGGCCTATGAACAAGTGCATGCACACAGATAAGTGCACACAAGCACTTAAACAAAGACACATACAGCTTCTAACTCTGAATAACTAAAAACCTCCCACATGGCCAATGTAAGAGGAATGGCTGAATATTAATGCAAATTTTATTAGCATGTTATTATATATATTAGCATAATTGTATTAGTATAGTCTGCTCTTATTACTATTTATGGCTAATATACAGAGTGTCTGCTACGAGGCAGACACTGTCCTAAGAGACTTGCACGTCCTCCCTGGTCTGCTCCACCCACATCAGTCCATAGCATCATTAGGACCAAGCAATCACTGGTCACACAGCCAGAGAGTAGCCAGGATCTGAACTGGATGATGAGGATCCAGAGCTCTGTCTTTCATTAGATGGGATCAAGGGCCCTAGAGACAAAGAGTGCTTCATATCAACACACAAAATTTTGCCTAGGACACAAGAGGCAAGACACACCAGCATGTATGGATAATTGAACATAAGAAGAAAAGGGAGGGCTGGAGAGATAGCTCAGAGGTTAAGAGCAGTGACTGCTCCTCCAAAGGTCCTGAGTTCAATTCCCAGCAACCACATGGTGGCTCAAAACCATCTATAATTTGATCTGGTGCCTCTTCTGGCATGCAGGTGTACATGCAGGCACAACACTGTATACATAATAAGTAAATAAATATTAAAAAAAAAAAAGAAGAAGAAAAGAGGGCCTGGCTGTGGAAAGAGGGTTCTCTCCCTCCCCGTCTTCATTCATCACACATTCTTTAACAGGCATGGCAATCTCAAAAACAGCTAGTAAGTGCAAGGTGCCCATTCAGGGGGCAGGTTCCATCCAGGTCTGGCACTCAGCTATGTGCTGCTTTCCCCATATCGTCCTCTCAGGGACCAGAGGGGGAACAACAGGGGCCAGGAGTCTGTCTATCTGTCCCACACTGATGCAGACCATGTCTAAGACATCAACAGGCAAACAGCAGGTGCCCCCTCCCCCCCCAAAAAAGTGTGGCTAATATGAAGGACCCTGAGAGGTAGAACCAGAGGCCCCATTTTACAGCTGAGGAAACTGAAGCACAGGAGCTAAATGGCCCAAAGGTCACAGAGGCAGCTGGGAACAGCACCAGGACAAATGTGAGCAGAGACACATCTCAATGGGGACTTTTTATGAGGAGAGCCCGAAATCGTCAAAGCGGGGCTCAGGGTCAGAGCACTCGCCTCGAAGTGTGTGTGAAGGCCTGGGCTTCATCCTAGCCGTCAGGTCTGAGGCTAAAGTCCCCCATGGAAGGGTACCATGGGCAGGGCTACAGGCTGCAAAGAAAACCTCCCCAAAAGGAGAGGAAGAAACAGCAACCAGGACGACAGACTGGGGTTGCAAACAGGAGTTTCCTAGCTTCATCTCTGTTGCAAAAAGCAACCCTGGGAAGAAGGGTTTATGTGACTACATTCCAGGTCACAGTCCATCACTGAGGAAGTCAAGAGCAGGAACCTGAATTCGGGCCTGCTTGCTATTCCACACATCATTACCTCTGACCAGGGAACTCATTTACAGCCAAAGAAGCAGGGTAGGAGCCACGCAGTGGGATGGGGGGGGAGGGGTATTCTGCTAGCTGGCTGGCAGACAGGTTCATCCTCAGCTAGCTGTCTTACACAGCTCAGGACCACCTGCCTAGGGCATGGTGTCACCCACAGTGGGCTTGGCCCTCCTATATCAATTAACAGCACAATGCCCACAGACACACTCACAGGCCAATCTGATCTAGGCAATTCCTCAACTGAGGTTCTACCCCCAGATAATTCTAGGCTGTGTCAAGCTGACAATCAGAACTATCAGAACAGGGGAAATGGACAAAAGGACACTGTTTGGAAAAAGAGGGGAATTTGAAGTACTAACTGCAGAGTGGAGATTTCAGTATCAAGATTAATTTTCCTGGCTTTGTGCACTGAGTTGTGGTTACCTGGGAATGTTCCTGTTTGGGGAACTGGGGCTAATATATTTCAAGTCCACGGTCATTCTCAAATAAAGAGTGACCAAGCAATAGTAAGGATGTGTGTGCTTGGGGTGGGGCTGGTGGGAAAAATAAAAAAGCAATCACCTCTAAAGCTTAATGTCAGGCGCTGTGTGGAGAGTCGAGGACACGACACGCCTGGCTCAAGAGAATGAAATGTGTGCCACCAGCCCAGCTGTGCCTATGTGGGGAGCAGGCCTTTGCTGTGGTACTACGAACCACCCAGACCACAGCTGCCAACCTCAGCCGGTGGCCAGGACTGCGGAGAGCTGCTGAGCCTTCTGACACCCAGGTGTGGTAAAGGCAGAAACCAAGAAGCCCGATGGGCGACTCCTCACCCAGGGTACACACTCTCACAGATCATGGGCAGGAAAGCTCCCATCACGCCGTGTGCCATTTCCACCCCTTCTCATGCATCCACTCCTTCCTCTGATACCAACGGATGCCTGCTATGTGCCAGACACCAGGAATGTGGCACTGACAGCAGACAGGATGCGGCTTCAAGGGGACTGGAGATTCTGAGGAGTAAACACATGGGAGGCTCCTGGCTGTTTGGGTCCCTGGGAGTGCAGTGATGTGGAGAAAACGAGAAGGGGACGTCAGAAGGTGAGACCTGGCGCTGGGAGCCAAGGTGGGGACACCTGAGGCAGAGCAGGTGGCGGTGCTCCATAAAAAAAAAAAAAAAAAAGACTCAGGCTGGGACGGCTAGAGGAAGGTCACAGCAGAAAGAAAGCTAATGGGGTGAGAGCAGGTGAATGAAGCAAGGAGTGGGAACCCCAAGCACACACATACTAATAATGCTTTAGCCACACGGAGGAGGCAAGATTCAACTCACCTCCACTTTCCATTTCTTCTACCTCCAGCAGTGTGGGTATGGGATAGGAAGCAGATCCCTTTCAATCCAGAAGGATGTGGCAAGACACTGGATCCAAAACCAGCCTTGTCAACAATTGAAATAAGAATATGTGAGCAAAACTGTGTAATTAAAAAGCAGAGGCTACTGGAATGGATTTGAAAAAAAAGCAGGTCCAACTGTACAGTGCCTGTAAGAAACCTACTGGAGATAAAAAGATGTGAAGAGACTGGGACATGGAGCAAAAAACAAAGGGGAAAAATGGCAGCCCATGGCAACATACAGAACAGGCTTCCAAATAAGGAGCCTGGAAGACAGCGGAGCAGGAGAAAAAGATGTGCTCCATGGTGACAAAGAGGTCATCACTTCCTCAGGAAGCCCGAACTGTAAAGTCACATCACACAGAACAAAATGCATGGTGAAAACTGAAAGACACAGGTCTGTCCTCAGTGGCAACCACAGCCTTCTCAGTGATCAGCGGAGCCTAAGGTACTGAAACCAGGAAGACTGCAGAAGCCCAGAACACCACCACACCCTCATGACCTCCTCAGACCATCAGACCATCATGGCAGGGCATATGTTCTTTTCCGATGCATCTGGAAGGGTTGGGCCATCAGTCAGAGCCTATACTGGGTCTCAGAGCAAGTTTCAATCCGGTCCAAAGGGTTGAGAATCGCCAGTATCACACGCTGAGCGCTGATTTCAATCAGAAGTCACTGCAGGATAAGTTGCCTGGAAAAGTCCCAATATTGAGAAACCAGTGCAAACAGAATGGCTTCCTCAGCTCCTGTCAATCCACGGAGGAAGAGCAGATGGCATCGGAGGGTGAGAGGACAGTCAGGAAGCCAACCCACTACCTTCAGGTCTGAGCCTAAAGTCCCCCGTGGAAGGGTACCAGGGGCAGGGCTACAGGCTCATCGCTACAATCCTACAACCCAATGGGCCAACAATTCAGACCATACTTGAATATCCTGTACCAGGCTACAAAGGCTGGGTAGTGCTGGGGAAGGAAGTGTGACAGTGATCACTGCAGCCGCCAGGGAAAGGAGAATGCCGGGTCTATAACGCAGGAACATGAATTCTGCCCACAGACTGCCACCGATCGCAGCCTAGGGACGTGGCATAGCAGTGGAGAGCTAGCCTGGGACCCTCCCAGTGACAGCCTAGGGGTGCGTGCGGCTCAGCAGTACACTTGCCTAAATCCCTCAGTGAGAAGCTAGGACTGGCTCAACGGTAGAGCACTTAACCTAGAATGAACCAGGACGTGTGCATGTGTGCATGTGTGCGTGCACATGTGCACGTCTGTGTGCGACTGAGTGCATGGCTGACCCAGTGGTAGAGCCGGAAGCATAACTCGTATTTGCCTAGATTCGGCTAGTAGGGGTATGGCTAAGCTCAGTGGGAGAACGCTTGCCTAGCACGTGCGAAACCTGTGTGGACTGCCATCTCCGCACATGGTAACGGTGGTAGTAACGATGAAGCTAAGCCCCTCCCTCCCACCCTCAGAGGACATCCCAGCCCTGGCTGACGCCTATACTGCAGCTTCAGTACGCTGCATCCGACTTCCGACCCACAGACACCCTAGGAAAATACACCGGGGCGGTTTTAAGCCACAGAACTTACTGTAACTCATTAACAACAGACACAACATCTGTGGGACCTCAGCTCTCAGCAGTAAGGAGCAGTGCACCGGCCCCGCCCACAACAGCAGCCCCGCCCACACAGCAGCCTCCCTGTCCTTTCACCATTGAGGAGCACAGCATGCAAAGGGGAGCAGTTTTGCTGTGTGCTTGACCCCTCTTTTCAGTCTTGGGGTTCCCTTACAGCAGCAACTGGGGAACAGCTTCTCATTCTACTGGCAGCCATGCCAGCCAGATACCTGCTCTCAGTGTCCAGCGTGCGGAGCCAAGTGCGCAGGGCCAGAGGCCACCAGCTTAGGATGGGTCCTGCTGCCCTGAGCCTCTGTCTCGTTTTGCAAAGAGGAGGGAAACACAGGAAACAGAAAACAACCCAGAGGAAAGAACCACCTCCAGGCACAGAACTTAAGCATCCCGAACGATTTCACAAGCAAGAAAACCAAGGCCCAGAGATGGATGGCACCTGGTCCTAGTTCACACAGCCCCGGAGGCAGGGATAACCATTTACCCTGGCAGTCTGACTATGATGAACTGGCCCAGACCCTGGGATCTTAAGCAGGTTGCCATGCAGTAGAACATTCTCCCGCACCAAATCCCCTCAGCCCACACCCACCTACGTAACTTTGGCTATATCAGAAGACACTAGGCTGTTCTAATCTCAGGTTCCCAAAGTCTACACAAAAACACTAGCAGTTACATAATCCAAACCCCCCGTATTATGTAACCGTGCAGGCATGTGTACAGAGAGGCGAGGCTCTCCATTCAGCACATCTTTAGTGAGCATCTACTGTACTGGGTGATGTTCTTGAAGCCAGAGGAGGGACTGAATGAAACAGAGAAATACTCCCATCCTGGTCCAGCTGACATGATGGGGAAAGGGGAAGACATCACTCATTAAATAAAATACCAGGGACGTCAGCTACCGGGAAAATCACGCTGGGGGAAAGAAGAGACAAGAAGCGGCAAGGTGAGGCAGTGAGAAGTCGGACAAGACCTAGGGGAGATGAGGGTTGAGCAAAGGCCTGAGAGGAGTGAAGGAGTGAGCTTGACGGGGGAGGGGTGCTAGGAGGACAGTATTCCACACAGAACAAGCGAAAGGGCCCCCCAAAAAAGACAAAGGAGACATGAGAAAGTGATAGGGGTAAGATGGGAATTGCACAACTTCACCTCAAAACCATAAGGTGCACACTCGGGAAGGGTGAGGGTTATGGCACACAAATCATATCTCAATTTAAGAGAACTGTTTGAGAAAGAGAAGAGGGCTGAGGCCACAGAGCAGCCCTTGCAGGATGATACCTTGGGGCCGAGATGCCAGCTGAGGCCCTGGCCAAACCTCCTGTCCCCAGAGTCCCTCCTCCTGAAGTAGGTCTGAACACCAGCCCCAAGGGGGGGGGAGCTCAGGACACACACACAAAGGACCTGCTATGACCCGCTCAGAATAGCTGAGCACAGGGTGGGGCCTGAGGTGACACTAGACCGTTTTTTGTTTTTTGGGTTTTTTTTTTTTCTTTTTGCGTGTGTGTTTTTTTTTTTTTTTTTTTTTTTTTTTTTTTTTTTTTTTTTTATCAGGCAACGAACTTCCTGAGCAGAAAACAAGGCTGTGCTCATCTGTCACAGGACAGCTGGGGCCATCACACACAACCACATCATGTCCTGGCTTAGAGGCTCAGAAAGGCAAGCCAGCAGCACACCTCATCTACACGCTGGCTACAAACTCCTCCCCTCTGTGCCTCCTTCACGACCCCTGTGACCCAGTCAGACCCACAAGGAAGCTGGGACCTCACTAAGGGAACCACCGTGGGGTACACAGCAGCCTGGGAGCAGCTGGGGTCTACCAGGAGGAGGCAGGAGGCTCCAGAGACCTCCACAGGAGCCGCCTTCCACCACGCCCCTGCTGAACCCTGTCCCTGGCTCTCCACATCCCCAGGGAACCCGAAGTGCTCACCACACACACAGCACATATACATATCAAGCATAAGACAGACAGGCGCGTGCGCGCGCACACACACACACACACACACACACACACACACACGGAGGCCCCAACCAACCTCACCCCATCTCCCCCCTCCAACCACACTAGCTTCTGACTGTCCAACCAGTCAGGTACCACGGGCCTCAGGGCCTTTGCACATGGCTGCAATACACTTCTTGAAGCTCTCCCGCCTCCACCACCACCTCCCTTGGCCACTCCACTTGAGCAGCTGTCACCACACCTGTTACCTACATTTTATTTCACGTGTCACCATCCCAGGCTTGAGGACCTTCCCAGACCTCTCTGGGCCTTACCATCCCCATACGCAGGATAGGTGTGGTTGGGCCAGGTGACGGTGCGCACGTCGTTAAGCCTTTAATTCCAGCACTCGGGAAGCAGAGGGAGGCAGATCTGGAGTTCGGGGCCAGCCTGGGTCAGGTCAGCCAGGGCCACACAGAGAAAACGAAAAGCCAAAAACTAAAAAAGTGAATGAATGAATGAATGAATGAATGATGATATCTACAGGAGTATATGAAAAGGATCAGAATCCTGTAACGCCCTGTAAACAGTTGGGCCTCTTGTCATGACTATAATAAATCATCATTTTGGAGTGTTCTCTTTCTGTGGATATTTGAGGATCATGCTTGGAACCTGGTGCATACTTTATGTCCACTGACCAAAGAGTGAATTCACCAATAAAAGCTCTGTCCTCCACATTGTTCCTTCAAATGACAGAGGACAACCCAGAAGGTGACACCTGCCAACACCAATCTACAATAGGCTGGCCCAGGGTCAAAGGATCACTGTCAGTTCCACACTGGGGAAGGAACGAGGCCGTGGACAGATACAGACTGAGTGCCCGACCACAAGACAAAGGGGAGCCTGCTACCCAAGAGAGTAAAGAAAGCACACAAAACTGCCCATGTTCGGGGCACAGGAAACTGCCCATGCTCAGAGCATGGGGAGGCCGAAGGCCTCTCCTCCCGGGCTACCAGGGACAGCAGTGAGCCTGCAGCCACCAGTGTAAACCCAGGGCACTGGGCACCTTTCCCAGGTCATGCACTGCAAGAAGTGATCCGGGATGGCTCCAAGGAGCCACGCTTCAAACAGAGGTAAAGGCTTAGGCTCGAGGTCACAGTAGCAGAGCCAAAATATGAACCCAGACCCTCAGTGGGTGCTCTCATCCACGAGGACAGAGAGAACACAGGGGCCACACTGCTATGTGAGAAGCACACGCACTGGGTCCTCACCTAAACACACAAACAGGCACATGTGCTGCGGGTTCCCTGCTGCTACCAGCGTGTGTGAACACCCAAAGGTTGGAACCCAAAGCGGGAAGCCAGAGAGGGCCAAGCCCAGCGGGTCTTATCGGGAAGCTCTGCCCACACCACCCCCTAATGAGACATCTGGCGACTTCTGAGCCTTCCCTGATAGTCAGTCCCGCTGGGCAGAGGCTGTCCCTAGCATCTAGCTGGTGACAAGATGACACTGACAACTGTCCCACAATGCACTGGGTAGCCCCACTGGGTAGGACTCCAGCCCGAAGTGCCCTGTCAGCAGATGGCTCCTCCAGGACTTCCTTCTGGAACCTTGGGTTCTGGGTTGACAGTGCCCAGAGCTCTAGGGATCGGACCCAGGCTAACCTGCAGGACCGCTGCCCCTCATGGGGAGCACAGCCTCTCACCTACAAGCAAAAGACTCAGCCCATGACCCACGGCTTGCTCTCTGGCTAGCAGAGCCCTCTGAAGACCAGGGTGAGAGCCTGTCCCAACCTAGCTCAGTGGCAAGGTAGTGATGCTGGGGGGGGGAGGGGAGGAGGTGGACAGCACGCACTGGGTTAGGGTCAGCCCCTCCATCAGGATTCCACCCAGAGAGCTGTCTTCCAGGAAAACAAAAGGCATCAACAAACCATGTCTGATGCTGGCTGGGCTCCACTGCTCCAAAGGCATCCTTTTGAAGGAAGAACCTGGGAGAGGAGCACTGCCCAGCAGGGCCTGGCTCCTTGGCCTCATCAAGGGGGTCCTCTCTAGTACTTGCCCTGAGGTCTCCCAAGCCAGGAACACCCACATCATCCATCTTTCCTGGAGTGACAGGATCCATGGCTACCAGGACGAGTGTGAGGATAATGGTGAATGAGCTTCCTGTGTCTGAGAAAAAGCCGTTCATTCACAGGCGCAGCCGTCCTCCGAAGGACGAGAACCGCATGTGCCCCGTTGGCAGATGCATTCCCAGGGCCTGGCTCACGGTCTGGAAGGGGCATCAGGCGTCTCATAAATACCTGCACGCTGAGAAACGTAGTCAGTGCCCACATTTCCATCCGTCCAGGGCTCTGCTTGCCACAAGTGTGGAAAAATGGGACTACCGAACCCTGACATCTGAGATGTTTGTCACTAGGGTTCTCACTGAGGTCAGGGATACGGTTCAGCGGTCGACAGTTTGCCTAGCTTTCTACCAAGTGCAAGGCCTCATGTTTCATCCTCAACACCACAAGCCATTAAACAGCTCAGTTGGAGAGTAGCTGGCTGGCATACAAGAAGTCACGAGTTCAATCCCCAGCAATATATAAATGGGTTGCAGTAGCTTGTGCCTGTGATCCTTAGCACTTAGAAGAGGAGACAGGAGGACCAGAAACAGTGTAACAGTCTCCTCCCAGACTAATCATCCCGTCCTACAGAGGAGCTCCTTAAGCAGGGAGATAAACAACAAAAAGAGTAGCTTCAAGGACTCCCTGAAACTGAGCAGACTCACTAGGCACCTCCCTGGCAGAGTAAGCTGCGCCCAGCTCCAAAGAAGACTCTGAGAGCAGACTGGCTGCCTGGAAAAAAAAACAGAACCCAGCCAAGCTGCCTGAAAGAGGTTTAGATCAACTGAGGCACCTGGAAAGGACTCTCTCCAACCTGTCGAGCTGCCTGCAGGCTGTGCAGGGCGCTCCAGGTTCCCGGCTTTTGTGAGCTGTCACCCATGCTGGGGTGGGTTTTGGTGATGCGGCCGTCTTTGAGTCATTTCTGCTCCTGTAAGTGACCCCTCACCCAAATACATGTAAGTAACCCCGAGAAAACTCAGCGGCTCACCAAAGTGGACTCTGGTGGTAGTCACACTTTGGTCTATCTTGTGTTCCCTCTGTGGGGTGGGTAGATGAATGTGTTTCGGCACCCTAGAAAAAAATTGCCACACACAACATAACTGGCGCCCAAATAGGGACATGACAGAACCAAAGATGAGCTGGGAAGCAGTGAGCGCATCAGCCTGACCATGGGTAGCAAGGGATACAGGCTCAGAAGCCTGACAGAGAAACATCCACAGAGGAAATTCCAATAGCGTGGTCCTTCCCTATATGGTCTGTGTTAGTGTGCCTTTGAACTATGACAGCAGCTGCATGGCTCTTGGTAGTGAGACACGGGGCTGAGGCTGAGCCAGCAGGATTGGGAGTGTCTGTGGGGGGAATCTGAGGATGGCAGTCGTGGTCTATGTGGTGTGGGGTGGCACAAATGTTTGATGAGTGGGATCCACCGCGTAAATATGACCTGAACACAGTCAAAGGTATAGAAGAAATCTTACAACCTTTGCAATCAGCCCACAAAAGTCGAGACTGTCAGCAAGCCATGCCGGGGCGGCGGTTACCTGGGTCTGTGTAAAGGAGCAACTACAACAAGAAAAGGGGATGTGGCTAGCCGTGTTGGCCTCTCTCTGATTTGGCAACTAAATTAGGTAAACAAGAGGATGAGAGAGAGATGATAAAAGCAGTCAAACAGACCACTCAAGTCCAACCTTTAGTATAAAAAAAGAAGAAAATCTGGAATATAAAATACACATGGGGCATTAGCCATGGTCCGGGGGGAAGTGGGGTGATCAGAAAATACTCAGCACTGTAACTGCAGGAATTAGGGAAGACGTTTAACAATCAGTGAAAGAGCCTGTGAGGCTGTGGGATGTGGAAGCAGATGGGACCAGTCTGGCTGCTGTGGACACAGGAAAACTCAGTAATGTAACTTCCCATCCCTGCTGAAGGCAAGGGCTGGATGAACTGAGACAGTGTTGGGGAAACCAGTCCCTGGCAGAGTGGCTTATCAGAGCCATTAGGAACACTTGGTTATCTCCTCTCCGTCTGAGGGCCCCACAAATATCAGGAGCTGAAGGACCATAGAGGAGGGGCAGGTGTTATTGAGGGAACGAGGAATAAGAGGAGCTATGTTTGAACCCCAGTTCACAGGGTCAAATAGAGCTGTGTTCGCAGAGGAGTTAAAGAAAAGCTGATCCAGCAGGGACCTCAAAGCTCGTATACAGCATTAGGGGCTTTGCTGGGTCCTTCAGAGGGGCGAGATCCTTATAAACTGGGAAAGGCTTTGGCAGATCTCCGTGACTTGGACCAGCATGAGAGTCCCTCAAGCAAGCGAGCATCCTAGAGAGAGCAAAAAGGTAAAGCACAGGAAGAGGTCTGCCTTGGTCCCTGGAAGACAAATATGGCCGGATTTGTGGCAAGCTGGAATTTGAAGGAAAGTACTGACAGAAAGCCAAACTGTGTGCTAGGGGGCTTGTGGGCAGCTCTAAAGCCTGAGGAGTTCACAGAAGACATGTTATAGAACAACACAGGTGAAAACGTTCAAACCCATCCTGGGGTAGGTAATTATCCCCCAGACTGAGGAGGGTGTATTTATCCCCAGCAAGAGGTTATACTAGGGGTGGAGATGGGCTTCCCAGTCAGGAATTCCCCCAACAACCAGGTATGGTGGATGAAGAGTAGCAAAAAACACAGCTACATCCATACTGACAACTCTGACCCAGAAAGCCAGCAGGTGTGAGCAGATTAAGCCAGGCCCACCGAGTTCATCAGGTGTGGAGAAACGCGGGGAGGCTCTGTGGAAGAGCTCCAGGATGTGGATGTAATGGCTTGGAGAGAATGACTTAAGGATTACAGGGAGCTGAGTTAGTGCCTCCTCTCCACGAGTCGTGCCCAAGAGCATGGAGGAAACCACTGCTGCAAATTAATGGACCCTTCCCACGCTATGTTAGACCTTGCTCATGTTCGCCTTTAGCATCTCAGTTGTGAACCTCTGGGATGACCTGACAGTGACAGCAGAGGACAACAGGCTCCCAGGGTGCTTCACCAAGGCTGTCTCTGTAACCCCACAATTTGTTATGCGATGGTGACGTGGGAGGACGCCTCATCCTGTCCATCATCCAGAAAAGAGTTTTGTTATACAGATGACGTAATGCTGCAAAACCTCTGAGTGTTTTGTTGATTTGTAAAGCCAATGGTACTTCCACCTACCTCGAAACCTTACTGGGGCTGGGTTATTCGAAAGGAGGAAAAAAAAAATCCAGAAAGACAGTTCCAGAGGCCATCAGGCTACTAAACGAAAACCCTAGTCCCAAGCATGAACTACTTCCCTATGAGTTCTTGCCCAGGGAAGCCCCAAAGGCTCCACAAACTGCTACTGCTGTTGATTGTACGCCAAAACGAGAAGGTAAGGCCCCACTGCTGAAGACGCGTCATTGCTGGGACTGTAGGACATGGAGAAGCTGAGCTGGGGCTGACCTGGAAACTCCCTGCCCGCTCGATGCCTCGTCTAAAACCAGAGGTGGCCCTGCAGGCTGTTGGCGGAGAAGGGTCACCAACATTCCTGCCTGGCCGTGGACCCCGCGCACTACCATACTGACACACCAGGCAGGCTGTGCCTGCTTGTGCAACAGTGGTTCCGAAGGCACGAGCACAGCCTTCCAGCTGGACTTGAGGCCTACTCCATAGGAATGAGTCGGCATCTGGTACTGTAGGCCAGGACAAAAAGCCTGTGGCTGGGGAGGCGCTCTGTCCCAGTGGGTGAGCAACTTCTACGGTTTTACTAGACGGATGTGCTGGGCCCGTCAAACGGCCTTCTAAACATGTGCGTACACCCATGGGTCTTTCGTTACCCGCCCCAACTCACAGCCCCTGGTGAAGCTCCTGAGAACTAATGACTCTTACCGTGGCATGGTAGCCTATTTCTCAGTCATAAATAGACACCCACAGCCACCCCTTCCGAGGCTCAGGGAATCACTGGGACAAAGGGGGGCAGGAAGGATGCGAGAGCAGGAGGAAGGGGGGAGTGTTGTGTAATAGTTTCCTCTAACATTAAAACCTTCTATTCTGCAGGGGAGCTCTCCAGCTTAGAAGGTAAAAACAACAACCAAAAAAAAAAAAAAAAAAAAAAAGCAGCTTCTAGAACTCCCTGAAACTAAGCAGACTCACTAGGCCCCTCCCTGCCAGGCCAGCTGCCTGGAGGAAACAGAAACTAGCCCGGCTGCTGAAGGAGGTTTAGACCAGCTCAGACACCTAGAAGGACATACCCCACTCTGTTGAGCTGCCAGCAGAATGGGTGGTTTGCTCCAGGTTTCCCAGGCTTTGCGAACTGTCACCCACGCTGGGGTGGGCTTTAGTGACACAGCTGTCTTTGAGTCATTTCTGCTCCTGTAGGTAACCCTTGACCTGTGAGACCCCAGGTCTTACATATACGTCTGTGAGTAACCCCAATAGAGCTCACTGGTTCACCCCGTTGGACTCTGGAGGTGTCCTTACTTTGGTCTGCTGTGGGTTCCCTATCTGGAGCGAGTGGTTAAGAGTGCTTCGTCTCCCCAGGAAAAGTTTTGTCACATGACACAAAGTCATCCTGGCTGCAAGCCAGCGCCACTGCCAGCTTGGGCTACATGAGATTTTATCTCAAAAACAAATAAATTATTTTAAATTGGGAAGCTGGCAAGAGGGTTCGATGGGCAAGGACAGGCTTCTAGGACTAATGGCCTGAGTTTGATCCCTGGGTTCACAAGGTAGGGCAAGAAAACAGATTGCCTCACACTGTCCCCGGACCTTCACACATGCACCATAGCATGTTTGTGAGTGCATGTGTGTGTGTGTGTGAGCACGAGCACACACACAAATAAATAAATAAATATGTGTGGTGAGTTTTTCTAAACCAAATTTTGGAAGGTTTTCACTGACTAGAATCTGCTCCAGGCTCTGCGCTATGCATGTACATGCTCACAATGTGTGCGAGCGCACATGTATGTGTATATGTGCAGGCACACGTGTGCACATGAATATGGAGACCCAAAGTTGAAGCCAGTTGTCTTCCTTGATCTCTCTCTCCCTTATATATTAGGTAGGGTCTCTAGCCAAACCCCCAGCTTTGCCACTGGCTGGTCATATTGCCCCAAGGATCCCATCTCCACCTCACAAATGCCGAGATTCAAAATGGACAGCCACGCCTGCATAGCTTTCAGGTGGATTCTAGAGATCTGAACTCTGGTCCTCACACTTGCAAGGCAAGTGATTTACCCACTGAGCTGTCTCCCCAGCCCCGTGACTATTGTTTACATCCTCAAAGCAGAACTGCTCTGACCACAATTCTCAGCACCCTATTTTTCCAAACACAAGGACATGAAGATGCCCACAGCCACTAGGAACTCATTCTGACTGGATGACTGCAGACTCCACAGTGTGCCCTGTACCCCCAGCCCAAGCCTCTCTCCCTAGGGTAGGGCTAGGAAAACAGCAGCTTTTTAAAAAACAAAACAAGGAGTGACTATGCAAACCACAATTTCTTGTTTTGGGTGAGCAGGTTCCACAGAGAAAATCTTTAGTCTCCTCCCCCCAAAAAAGCAGAACCACCAGATGCATTCTGGGAGCTTTGTGCCCACAATCCTGGCTCCTTTCGGGGACCTCAGCTGGGGTGTTCTGAGAAGACCCTCTGGGTGCCTAGAAATGGCAGGTCTCTGTCCTCAGCCAAGGGAAGTCCTCAGGGCAGAGCCAATGGACTCTCTGCTCACTGTGCAGTGTCTGCCTCCTTGCCAGGACTCTAACCGATCCAACCAAGGAACAGGGGGCAAAAGACTCCTCAGCCTCTTCCTTTAGAGAAGAGATTCCAAGCCCTAAAGGGTGTTGACACCACATCTACCCCAACCCATCTGCCCCAACTCCTGTCCCAAAACACCAACACCATTCTCTAACCACCTACCATGTGTCAGGCAGAAGGAACTAACTTCAGGTTCATTCAAGTTTCATGACAGCCCTGTTAAATAGGTGCCATGCTGCACCCACAGTACAGATGTGGAAACTGAGGCATGGTACATCAGTCTATGGCTGGGGGAAGCCTGTGTCTGGCCTGGCTCTAGGGCCCCACACTCAACATCAACAGACTCAGGGCAAAGAAGACATGAGCCACCAGGGAGCTCGCTTCAACCTGCCACCTCAGTTTCCTTGTCTGTCAGTGGAATGCCAACAGCACCCTTCTCAATTTGGTTAGTTAAGTGGCTGCCACATGCAAAATGCTGGACAGTAAATGACAAGGGTCAGCTCCTATATGCCGACACTTGTCATGTTACTGTCTCCACTGACACTGCCCAAGACAGCCCAAGATCTCAACATTGAGACCCCGGGATCCCGGTCAAGATCCACCCACACCACACCATACCACACCACCCTGCATGGTCACTCAACCTCTGTAGTGGCCTAAGACTGTCCCACATCTCCACAAAACATACCGCCTCTTTCTGCTTCCTAGACAGAGCTTCTAGGACCCCTTGGAGATGAGGAAGGGTATAACCCAGTATCTGGGTGCACCCCAAATCCAGTGTGAACACACTAACTGAGCCCCAAAGCCCCCGCAGGGGATCAGAACAGACCCACTGTTTTCTGTGGCTGGAGTTTAGAGGTCAAAGGGGAACTCACTGCAAGTCCCCAGGCTTTCTCTCAGTGAAGACCCAGACCTCACTTCCTCCAGGCAGCCCTCTGGGACCACTCTGCCCTCTGGAAGCTAAAGCTACTACCCTGCCCACCTGTAAGATTAATTATAGCATAATTATCACATAATGCGCAATTCCAGTTGCTATTTGCATAGCTAGCTGCCTGCAAGCACTGCTCAGAGGGCTCCAGATAAGTTACACAACTTGCCTATCCTAAAAACCCCATAGAACAAGATCTGTTATCCTCTCCCATTTTACAAAGACATAAGATGATGTCATGATGTCAGGCCAGCTTGCTCAAAGTCACAGATCCAAAGACCTCACCAGACCACACAGTCTGCCTCTGAATTTGGAGCTCTGGATCTTGTATTATATTGTCTATTTATTTATGGGGGGGGGGGTATGTATGCTATCATGTGGTCTCGTTAAGGGCAAGAGCCTTGAACTCTGGGCCATCTCACCAGCCCAAGGTCGGGAGTTTTTAAAGAACCAATTTTGCCCCTGTAAACTACGCTGGCTCCTCCCAGAGAGCCAGAAGCCCAGTGAACCCCTCTGTCAGGGTGTACAAAAGCTGACAAGTTGGGGCGGGGAGAACCCCAGGAGAGCTGCCAGTGCCTCTGCACGCAGGAAAGCCTTAGTACCAAGATGAGCCCACAGCTCTCGGCCCAAGCTTTCAGGACTAAATGGTCTCGGGTTGCCTGAGGGCCATTCCCCAGAGGCCAGAGGTGGCCTCCTGGGCTCACAGGGCAGGGCTTGCTGCTCAGGTTACACAATCAGTCCTCCACTTCGGGCCTTGGCTTGAGGACACAAGAAAGGGCAAGGCAGGAAAGCAGCCCGAGGTCCCCTACTCCTGTACAGGTGGGGAAACTGAGGCCAACCCAAGTAGCCAGAGTGCTCCAAGACACAGCAACGCCAGCCTGGCTCATCTCAGAATGCCCTAGTCATACACACGCATGGCTGTCCACACAGGACAGGTATCCTGGGGATGACATGAAAGCCTGAGAAAACTTTTTTTTGGTTTACTCCTAAGATTGCAGACTCCAATCAATTTCCATTATTCCAGCTTTCCCAGGCTCTCTGTACCAACAAGACAATTTAAAACCGCAGTTAACCCTGCACAACAGCCAGGGGCACACACTGAGGAGGGGTATATTTTTTTTCCCCATTAATACAAAAACTGGTTTATATTTCCTGTTTCTTTTTAAGGCTGAGGAGCTCAGCCACTGCGAGGGGGAAGTGAGGAGTTCCCTAGAATCTGTCATTGCTCAGCAATGCCAGAGTGGCTACATCTTTCATTTAGAAACTGCCAGCTTCAAGCCGGGCCAATCTCTCTCTCTCTCCTTTCTCTCCTCTCTCTCCTCTCTCTCTCTTCCTCTGCTGTGAGAGAGGAAGAGATGGGAAAGAAAGCCAACCCTCTATTACCCTTTCCAGAAGGATCCCTGAGCCAAATGGGTTTCAGTGCCTCTACACAGCTCCCCCATTCCGTACCCCCTCTTCCCTGAGTGGGAACCCCCTATCTCACGCAGCCTTCCTTGTACCCTGAAGCCACTAAAAACCCAAGAATGCCTCTTCTCCCAGAAGTAGAGAGCTACAGTGTGGTTCGGGGGTCTCTGAAACAAACAAACACATACACACACACACACACACACACACACACACACACACACACACACACACGGCCCTTCCTGAAGCAGGGTTAAGACTTCCTCCAACCCAACAGTTAAAGCGGCCCCAGCAGGAGGCACGGAGATTAAAGCCCTCAGGTCTCCCAAACCAACCCATCCCACCCCCTCTAGTTTTCTCACTTCCTAGGAGGGTAGGGAAGTGGCCCCTTCCTCCTTCTCGCTCGAGACACCAGGAGAGCTTACGCACCGCAGTTTAAAGCACCCGCGGGGCTGCCCTGGGTCACCGCCCTGCATCCAACCCGACGTAGCCAGCTGTACAATCCAGAGCAAGGGACAAGACCTCTCTGGAACAGAACTCTTCCCCGGCCTTAAGAATCGGAAAATATAAGCGCGGTACTAATGAATCCGGTAACGGCTCAGCCAGTCGAGACCCGTGTAAGGTGCGTGGTACATGGGCGCACTCGAAAACGGTTTTGCAATCTAAGGCTGCGTCTGTGCAATTTGAGCTGGGGGCACCGCTACAGAGCCCAGAGGCCCCGGTACAGTTAAGGGTGCTCAGAGCCCCTGTCCCGGCTTCTCCCCACACGGGCCACCGGCGGGGGCCCCGGGCAGCGGCAGTGCGGATGTGACCATTTTCAAACTATGCACAAGGCGGGGAGCTACAGACAAAAGCGCAGCGCGGGCCGGCCGGCCACAGGTGGCGGGAGCTCACCGACTGCAGGAACCGCAAGGTGCCCACGTAGTCGCGTTCCGTGCCCAGGATCTCGTTGAGCACGCACAGACGGAGGCGCAGCTGGCGCTCCGACTCGCGGGCGGCCGCGCACGGACCGGATCCGGGGCCGCGAGCGTCCGGCTGCGCACCGTCCCCGCCTGAGTCTCCGCCGCCGTCGCCGCTCCCGCTACCGGGCGCCTCCATCGCCGCGCGGCGCCCGAACTTCCCGCGCCGAGATCGCGCCGCGGCTCAGGCGTCCGGGCTCCTCATCCCGGACAGGCGCCGCTCAGCGGGCCCGGGGCAGGAGGAGCGGGGGCGGGACCTGGGCGGAGCCATGGCGGAGTGGGGGCGGAGCCCTAATGGAGAGGGCGGGGGGCTAGGCGGGTAAAGAGGCGGGGTCCGTCGGGGAGTGGGCGGGGCCTTGTGGAAAATAGACGGGGTGGGGCAAGGGCGGGACCTGGTGGGGAAACTGGGCGGAGACTAATGGAGAATGGCTGGAGCTGTGGTGGAGGCTGGTCGGGAACTGAGCGGAGCTTCCACCCGCAGCCCCGGGGCAGGCTAAGAGCAGGTTCATGAGCACGCCGCACGGACAGATTTCGGGGCTGTAGTCATGTCGCTCTGGACGCCCCTCAGGTCATGGCTCTGCTAAGTCTGTAGGCCAGAACCCACTCAGCAGCACCGAGAGGGGAGGCATCGGTCCTCGCGCCACCCACGGGCAGGGAACGCCTCGCGGGTGATCCGTAGGGGCCGGAGCAGCAAGCGCCACGCGGTTCGAGGGACGCTCGGAAGAGCCGTTCGACCCTGTACTGAGGCGGTACAGTCCTGGCCTCTCGTCTTCTGGACCTGCGACAACCTTGAAAGAAGAACTTCGGCTGCATCTTTTTACATTCTCCTGTTTCTCTTTCTGTCGGAACTCTGCGCCCGCCGTCCTGGCCCTCCCCATCCCCAAACAAAGATGCCCACTCGGGTGACGGCTGCAGGAAGCAGCCGGAGTCCCCACCCGAAATGAGACCAAGATGGGAACCCTACTACCAGCCTGCCGCTCTGTGTGACCTTGATCTTGCAAAAGTTCAGATCACGCGCTCACTCCCCTTACAGGAGAGTGGGACCCTGCGTCAGCTACTGGGGTTCAGTCCCTCACTGGTGACCTTGGTTGGCATCCTCCCCCCCCCCCCCCCCCCCGCCTAAATCTCCTCGGTTTGCCTCAATACAATGGGAAGGACGCCTGGTTCTTAGGGACCAGAATAAAGCAGGGCCATAATTCCTGGGAAGTGATTTTAACAGCCTGGAGAGCCTATTTCCATTCTAAATTATTCCTGCGTTTGTCAACTGCCCTCTTGACCTGGCCCCTGTCTAAACCGAATGTTCAGTCCCTACCTGGCCGGCCACAGATCTAGTGTGTCCTGTGGAGTCATTCCTTGATTCACATAATAGTCCATCTGAACTGTCATCATCTCTGGGGCAGGAGCCTATTACCTATTTACTTCTCTTCAAGATGCCTAGAATAGTTCTTTGGGATCTTGGAGTAAAACTACCGTTTGCCCAAGGATAGAGGAAAGTGTTTTACCTGCTGCTACCCATGGCCCTGTTACTTCTTGAGCCTTGGGCACTGGCACATTTGACGTGGGCCTTGGCAGAAACATGGTATCCTGGGTATATGAATGTGAAGTAGTGAGCCCATCAGGTATGGATCATGGAGTGAGTTCCTCTTGTTCCTGAGCTGTCCTGGCACAACTCTGCTTCTGCCCTTAAAGAGATCCAGCACCTTTCTGAGTTTCAGTGGCCCCCGTCTTAGAAATCATTCCTCCCTAGCCGGTAACAGCAGCATGTGCCAGCCAAATCCAGCTGACTGGGTGACCTTGGCCAAAACACCTCACCTCTGGGAAGCTCCGTTTCTTAATCTGTAACATGAGAGTCTGAGGGAGAAAACCTGGGGTTAATGACATCTGGGGGTCAGGTTAGTTCTCTGTTGTAGGGCAGAGCAGCTCACAGTACCCACTGGGTGCCAGGAGCACTCCATCCGCAATTGTGAGCCGTCAGTGTCTCCTAACGTAGCCACAGAACCCGCTGACGCAACACAGGCGGTACACAGTAGGTGCTCAGTGAGTGCCAGTCTCCTCCTGTGCCTGTGACCAAGGCTAAAGGTTAGCTTCAAATGCATACAGGCTTCACCCTCTAGGCCTCCTTCACACCCTCTTCCTCTCAGCCTTCTGGGAGGCATCTCCATGTCTCCTGCCCTGGGACAGTGACACTGCCTAGCACACACATCTGGATTTCCTGTGGATTTTTGTTGTTGTTGTTGTTGCTTTGTTGGATTTTTGAGACAGGGTCTCATGTAGCCCAGGACAGCCCTGAACTCCTGATCTTCCTGCCCCAGGCCCCACAGTGCTAGGGTTACAGCACACCTAGGGCCGTGCCGGCTTTTCTGTGAGTCCCGGTCCTCAACCCTGTGTGCGTTGGTACAGGAAGTTGCTCTGAGCAGTAAGCACTCAGTAAGTGCGGACTTTTTACTAATTCCACTCACAGCCCAGTCATGGTGCTTGTGTCTGTTAGGACTGATTTGCCATAGGAGAAGAAAACACGAGCTAGCAAGGGCTTAAAAACTAAGGACATTGTTTTCTCAGGAGAGGCCCAGAACTTGGCTCCTGAGGCCAGACTCAGAACGTGGCTATGCAAATATCTTAATGTCTTCGAGCTTCAAGGTTCTAATCTAGGCCAATCTCAGTCTCTTACCCAACAGAGCTGTTGAGTAGATTAAGATGTTTGGTATCCAAAGTACTGCCCAATCCTCCCTTGACTCTGAACTATTCTAATTGGGTGAGGCCATGATGCCTGGAGGTATGGCAAGCCCTCTGGAGACCATGAGGAACCACACTGCTGAATGTGCAGGGGTCAGGTGCAAAATGACAGAGGGGAAAGCACTTCCTGAATTAACAAACTACAGAAGTTCCGTCTCTGGACCTCATGTCTTCTTTGCTTACGCTAATCGAGTGCAGTAGCCTTGATCTGTAGCTGCAGCACTTTAATTGGCATGTGTTCCCTTCCGCAATCGCTCCCTACTTAAATGAGACAATTCCTCTATTTCTGGGTGAGCAGGAGCTGGGGTTTACACGAGTCAACCCCTGCTGTATCAGCACAGTTATTAATAACACAACAGTTTGGACCATATGGTCACCCTTGTCATCCCCCCACACACAGACACTCACACTTCTTTTTGTTTCTGAAACAAAGTCTCATATATCCCAGGCTAATCCTCAAACTCACCATGAACCTAAGGATGACCTTTAACTTCTGATCCTCCTGCCTCCCCTTCCCAAGTGCTAGGATTGTAGGTGTGCGCCACCATGCTTGATTTAGGCAGTGCTGGACTAGAACCTGAGGCTTTGTGTATGTCCAGCAGCCACTCCCGTCTACTGAGCCACATCCCCACCTCTCTGAGAATGCAGACATCCCACAGGGGTGCTGGTGCCCAGCCTACCACTTTCCCAGGGAGCAAGGCTGACCTGCTGGTGTCTTGAATTCTGCAATGGGCCTGCAGATGGCTTCCGCAGATGTGGGGACACACATTTACAAGTCTGGCTCCCCACCCCCCCACCCCCCACCCCAGTTTGTTTCCTGGATCTAAAGCTTGAAAAATAGGACTGCCAAGTCCAAACCCAGGTTCTCAGCAGTGCCCCGTGGCAACTTTGACAAGGGCCAACAGTTTTCTCCACACAAACAGCCACACCCTCTCCAAATGCCACTTATGCAGCAGCTGGCTCCCAAATTTCGAAGGCAAACCGGATTCCCAGAGCCTTTGTCGAGAAGAGAATGGTTTAAGGACAGAGTTGCCTTTTTCTTCTTCTTTTTGGCTGTGCTGAGACTGTCCCCAGCCCCTTCACCCTGGGACCCCAGGTCCATCACCAGTGTTTCTGGCCTTCACTTCTGGCATTACTAAGACATGCATCCGATTTGCTCCCTTCCCCTTCGTGTGGTTATTGTCACTAACATCCCTGATTCACAGGTGAGAAAAAAAAAAAGTCTTTGAAGAAACCTGAACTGGGTCACTGTGTCATTTGGGATGTAAGCTTGCTAATGGTACAAAGTCACAAATAGTAAGCTTTTTCTTTTCAATAGAAGTTTATGGTGGGCATGACGGCACATGCTTTTAATCCCAGCACTCAGGATGCTGAGGCAAGGGAATTGCCTTGTGTTCAAGGCCACCTGGGCTATACAATAAGACTGTCTCAGATGTGTGTGTGTGTGTGTGTGTGTGTGTGTGTGTGTGCGTGCGTATGAATAATATATATATGTGAGAAGGACATCTCCAAGCCTGTGCTTGGGAGATGGAGGCACGAGGCTTACGAGTTATCCTCACTACATAGAAAGTCCAGGGCAATGCAAGACCCTGTCTCAAAAAATAAAATAAAATAAAACTAAAGAGAAGCAAGTGTTTCTGCCATGCCATGAGCAGCCTAAGGCAGGCACAGGGGACCCAGATATGGGATCCAAGCTTCTAGTAGCCATGGGTATCAAGCTGGCCAGCAGAATACTTCAAGCCAACCAGCAAGAAAAAAACCAATTCTGGGAAAGAGGGTCTGGTCCTCAAGGAAACCAGAAGCCTCTCATGTGCCTACCTCCATGAACTTGGCCATGCCTGTCTGAACCCTAGTCCATACCACACCCCTCTCACCTCCTAGATGCCACCAGTGGCCTGTGGGAAGCTTGTGACCTCTGTGCAAGAACATTACCAGCAAGTGAATGTTAGCCAGATGGGTGAATTGATGGATGGGTGGATGGATGGATGGATGGATGGATGGATGGATGGATGGATGGATGCAGTACCTGCTTTGGTTTCTGGCTTGAGAGAAACCTCACCCTGAACGTTTGGCACAGAGAATAGTGAACATCAGCTGTAAGGTGACAGCTAGCACCAACACTCCTAGGTCTAAAAAAGGCCAGAAAGCAGGAACACATGCTGCCTGTGGCCCAACAGCAGGAACAGCAGGTGTGGAGCCTGGAGGCTGGCTGCTCATGATCAGGAAACTGCAAGAGGGGTCACAATTTGGAGGAGCTATGAAAGGGAGAGGAGCGGGTATGAGCACTGCATGGTCATAAAGACCTGGACATCTGGGCTTGGAAAGATGCCTCAGTTGGCGAAGTGCTTGCTGGGCAAATAGGAGGACCTCAGTTCAGATGCTCAGCATCCGTGTAAAAGCCAAACATGGAGGTGCACGCCTCTAGCCCAATGTTGGGAGGTAGAGACAGGAGGATCCCAGGGACTGGATGGCCAGGCTGACCAGCTGAAATGTCAGCCCCAGGTTCAATGAAAGACCCTTTCTCAAAAGGTGAGGTGGAGGACAAGAAATACATCCTTATATCCATCTTTGGCCTCCATGCATGCCCAAGTGGACACTGTACCCTCAGACAAGCATTCACAACAGAGCGAAAGTGACCTTGACTTCTCCTCTGAGAGGGGCAGAAGCCACAGACGTTCCCAACAGAGGACAGTTATGATGAGACCTCAGTTCACAGGGTCCCTCTGTGGCTCAGGGGTATAGACTGATGGAGGCTGAGCTCACAAGAGGGTGACCTGCGAGAAGGGGACTGCAATAGTCCAGGCAAGAGGCAGCAGTGGGCCAGAGTGACACCCTAGAGGGCCTGGAATGGGATGCTCAGTTCTGGGAGTGCTCCTAACATGGAGTGGACAGGATCTGCTGGGAATCTGGGGGTGGAAGTTAGAGTTACTCTATATGGCTCCAAAGTTTGAGGCTGGACCCCTGGAAGGTGAATGTGGGAATAGAGAAAATTACAGTGGGGGCAACTTAGGTGGAGAGGATGCTCGGGAATTCAGCTTTGGATGTCTTAGGTATTGTAGTGGTTAACTTTCCTTGCCTGGCAATGGTGACGCATGCCTTTAATCCCAGCACTCAGGTGGCAGAGGCAAGCTGATCTGTGCAAACTCTCCGTGAGTTTGAGGCCAGCCTGGTCTACAGATAGAGTTCCAAAACAGCCAAGACTATACAAAGAGACCCTCTCTCTCTCTTGAAAAACAAAACAAAAGTTAACTTTCCTCATTGCTGTGACCAAATGTCTGATGAGAAGCAGCTTAGGGAGGGGCAGTTTATTTTTGGCTCACAATTTAAAAGGACACAATTTGGGCTGGAGAGATGGCTCAGAGGTTAAAAGCACTGGCTGTTCTTCCAAAGGTCCTGAGTTCAATTACCAGCAACCACATGGTGGTTCACAACAGTCTATAATGAGATCTCGTATCCTCTTCTGGCATGCAGGTGTACATGAAGGCAGAATAAGGTAAAAATAATAAATAAATAAATAAATAAATAAATAAATATTTTTTTAAAAAGATTTTGGTTCATTTTGGTAGAGATGGAGAAAACAGGTGGTGGAACATGAGGTTGCTTGCTCACATCTGGGAAGATTCAGAGGCAGAGAAAGGAGAGACTGGCGCTCAGCTGCCTTTTTCCTTTTCTCCTTTGCATCTAGTCCAGGAACACAGCTCGTGGGATGCTATAGCACATGCTAAGCATGAGAATTCTTTTGCCAGTTAAGCCTCTCTGGAAACATCCCTAAAGGCACATCGAAAGGTTCGCTTTACTGGTGTTCCTGTGTTAAACAATCAGGTTGAGTGACATCCAACCTTCTGAAGTCCCGTCCCTTGGAAACTCAATACTCAACACATACTGTTGTTGTTGTTGTGTGTGTGTGAGCACAAGCTTTCCATGGTATACATGTCAAAGTCAAAGGACAACTTTCAGGAGTCAGTCTCTATTTTCACTGTAGGTCCTGGGTTTATCTAATTTAGTTCTGTGAACTTGCGTACCAAGTACTTTGCCCACGGAGTCATTTTACCAGCCTAGCACATAATTTTTAAACCATAAGTTTCCACCTCTGATCTCACAGTGCAAAAGATATCCAGTCCAACTTCCAAAGTTTCCATAGTCTTGAACAGCCCCAAACTTCTGAGGGTCAAGACAAACTCCTCTTAGCAAAATGTGAATTTAAAAAGCAAGTGATATGTGACTAGTGTACAATGTCATAGGGTAAACATCCTCATTCCAAAATGGAGGGTCGGGAGCCTGGCTAGGAAAGATCAGCTCAGACTGAAGCTCAGGAGGACACACACCAAGCATCCTGTAGTTGCATGTCTGGCACCTCGGGCTCACAAGGAAATCACTGGGTTCCGACGGGCTTCAGTAGCTTGCCTTCCCAGCTTTCCCACCTGTAGAACACATAGCCCCTCTCTTGTGCTAGCTCCTCTCTGTGCCTACAGCTTTCCTCAGCATCTCTACCCATCCTTTGCCTTCAGAGCTTCATGCAAAGGCCTCGCAGGGAACCCTTGCAGAAATTCTGGCCCTGCCGTGTATTGCTCGGCCTTGGTGACTTTCCGGACGCCAGCCTCCCTGACCCTTTGACAGACATGACAGACAGCCATGTTTGCTGTCTGTCAGTTGAAGATTCAGCAGGACCCCCATTTACACAGCCGCAGTGGTTTTGCAGCTGAGTCTGGGAAAGCGTGTCCCTAAGCAATCTGTACTCTCCCTGAGTACCTCAAAGGCATTTTCTTCTCCAGGACTCTCCTTTCAAATGAATTTGCACTGTTAAGCCCGGGTGGCAAAGTCTCACCCTAAGGCACCTTTTCCTGTACAGAGCTTGAGCCTCCCCCTTAAATGTACCACTCTCTTTTAAGTTACAGCTGGATTCCTTGTCCTGTTTTCTTGACTTTGTTACTGGTTTGTTTTTTGTTTTTTGTTTAAATCCTTCTTGCTTCACCTTGCACTCTTTTTAAATTGTAAATATGACTAAAAGCCATAAGCTATAACCACACCACATCCTGGCTGCTTGCTGTCTTGACGGTTCCTCTAACCAAACGAATTAGTCCATTACTTTTTAACTAACCCTACTAAGATTTTAAGGGTGTGGGCAGAACAGCCCTATTCTTTGTCAGACTATTACACGTGTGGCATCAAGCCGGATTCCTACAGAGCCTGTTTCCCTCTGAGACCACAACATGAGCACAATTTGTGCTCTCCTCATTCCTGGTGCTGTTCTGATCTTCTGCACTCAGGCCAGAAAGACCCATTAAGCTCCTTACAGGACTGCAGGGTCTCTCTAGCCCACAGTTCTAAATTTGTCCACATTCTTTCTCAAACCAGTTCCAAAGCCAGATCATCCTACAACAGCCCTGTATCTTCATGCCAGTTCTCTGTATTAGCCAATTTTGTGCTGCTTTGACAAAATAAATAAATAAATAAATGAATAAATAAATACAAATAAAAATGAAATAACATAAACCTGATAAGAAAGCTTTTAGACAAGGAAGGGTTTAATTGGCTCTGATTTTTAAAAGATCTGTTCCTTCATAACAGGGTAGGCACGGCCCACGGATCATGAGCCTGTTTGCTCACACAGGCGGGGATGGGGAAGCCAAGACAGGATGGCTGGTGCGAAGTGGACTTTCTCCCTTCCCGCTTTGTGCTTGGCCCATCATCTCACCCCTTTGAACTTAGTGTAGTTTCTCAGCCCCTAAGATAGGGACACTCACATTGAGGGCAGGTCTTAATTAACCTGAAAACATCCTCATATCCAGCGTGCACCTACACTGAGCAGTTTTTAATACAATCATGGTGACAGTGACGCTTGACTGTTAATAGATGTGTATTTAAAAGTCCAGGCACAATCCTGAAGCCCAGGGGAGACACTGTCAGGGTGAATGATGGTCAAAGCTAATGAAGGGGGTAAGAAAGCCCAGAGAAAGTGTGTGTATACATACGTATATTTAACGTGGAGCCCACGTGAAGATTAGAGGGCTGCGGGCGTTTGTTCTCTTCTCCGAGGGATCACTGAGCCATCTTGCTGGCCCAAAATAAAGCTTAAAAGGAAAAAAAAAAATCTCCGTACAAGGGAATTCAAGAATGGAGAGTTGAGAAGCATATGGCAAGACTGCGGTGGCTAAGGGCGCACACCTTGATGGTGTGACAGTGTTAAGCGTGAACGTGGCGGACCTCTGGGCATGGCTGTGGGGGGTTATTCTGATTATGTTAACAGATTCTGGAGGGCTTATCTTACTGTAGGTGGGACCCATCCCTGAGCAGAGGATCCTAACCTGCATAAAATCTGAGAGCCAGCCGAGGGCCAGCTTGCGTTCTTCTCTGTATGTGGATTGTGGACCCATGTGATCAGCTGCTACATGCTCCTGCCGTCCAGACTCCCCCTCCATGAGGAGTTATCCACAGAGCCACACAGATCCATGAGGCAGAACCAACACTTCTCCCTTAAGTCGCTTTCGTGGGGGCATTTTATCACAGTAACAGATAAGTGACTGAGGCAGAGGGCGAAGCCATCAACAAGAGGTACCAGGACATTGCAAAGTGAGAGGCTGGGAAGGGTCTGGGAGTCAAAGGAGTTTCTGAGACAAAGTATAGGGCTGGAGACGTGCATGTGTGCTTCATGCGAATTCACTTTATAATAATTGTTACATATATGTGTTTTTTCTTTTTTTTAACATCTGTTTGGGGAAGGATGATGGTACAGCATATGTTCGGAGGTTAAAGGACACTCTCTCCCTCAACACATGGGTCCTAGAGATCAAAAGCAGGTGGTCAGGCTTAGCAACAAGCTCCTTTACCCATTGAGTCATTTTGCCAGCCCCATATTCTTTAAGCATTTTTCTTTAAAGAAAGGGCTCTCAACCAGGCGTGGTGGCACATGCCTTTAATCCCAGTACTCAGGAAGCAGAGGCAGGTGGGTCTCTGTGAGTTCAAGGCCAGCCTGCTCTACAAAGTAAGTCCAGGACAACCAGGGCTATAACCCTATCTAGGAAAAGGAAGAAAGAAAGGAGCAAGGGAGGAAAAAAGAAGAAAGGTTTCTCTTTTTTCCCAATTTAACAATGCCCCCCCCAAAGCCTTAAAAATAAATACATACACACTTGGATTCATGCTCTTTGACCAATTTATTTTCATTCTGGCTATCTATAAACTGCAGGAGCAACTACCCATCCAGGAAAGCTGCTGCCTAAAGATGTCCCTCATGGTGTCACCTATGTTAACCATAGGAAAAAGAACCGGAAAAACCACAAGTCAGCAAACAGTTAAACACAATACAGTAAATCGCAGAGTGGAAACTATTCAGCCACTGAACCATCTGCTCAAAAAATTCTTAGTGGAATGGGAAAAATGGTTGTGAGAAATGGAAAAACGGGAATAGAATGAAAAAAATGTATGTAATAAATAAATTATATGGAGACTGGTCTGTATGCACTATATATCCAAACAGAAAAGACAGTGAGGAACTCTATAAAAATAACAAGAGGGAGAAAATGAGATGGCTCAGCAGGAAAGGGGGTTTGCTCCCAAGCCTGATATCTAAGTTCTATCCTCGGGCCCCACATGGCAGAAGGAGAGAACTGACTCCTGCAAGTTGTCCTCTGACCTCCACATGTGTGCTATGGCCATAGCACACATACACATGTACACACATACACGTTCACTAAAATGTTTAGAGAGAAAGCGAAGAGAGAGAGAGACAGTCACATCTGTAGAGCGAATTATGGGTATTGATTTCTTTATAAATTTCTCAAAATTTCCATGATAACTTTTATTCTTCATCTCGTTGCTCCTCCCTCCCTAATCCCCTCCACACTGAACCTAGGAATTCCTATATTCCAGGCAAGCCATCTACCACTGAGCTACGCCTAGCCCTCCCCCTGTCTTTTTTGTTTTGTTTTGTGTTTTTGAGATAGGGTTTCTCTGTGTAGCCCTGGCTGTCCTGGAACTCACTTTGTAGAGCAGGCTGGCCTCGAACTCAGAAATCCCCCTGCCCCTGCCTCCCTAATGCTAGGATTAAAGGTGTACAACATCACTGCCCAGCTTCTCCTCTGTCTTTTGATTGGGCACCTGATGAACCCCTGCCCTGGCTCACCACCACAGCTTGGACTATAGCCTTGGCTTGGTTAGATTTGCATGTCTTATTTTTGCCTTCTCCCATCTCCACTCCTCAGAGTCCCGTCTCCCCCACAGACACCCACTCGGGTGTATTTAAAGCGTGTTCTTTCTGCCCATCTGCCATACATTTGTTTAGATATATGTGTATTCAAACAGACATGAGGGAAAATACAAAAGTGAGAAGGACCTAGTGCTGTGCAGTTTTCATGTGTTTCTGTTTTTATGTCAAAGAAGGTGCAGCACCCGCGGTCTCTTCCGTTTTCTCCCTTAGTATCTTCTCTCTGGTGAGTCTGTCACCTCTGTTCCTGTCTGTGAGCATCATTTAGGGTTCTATCCAGGGCCTGAAACACCTGGTACAGGCCACTGGCCATTCTCTACTTTAGCATACCTAAGGACTACATTTCCCAGAGTCCCTTGCAGGTGGGCAGAGCTACAGGACTGGCTTTTAAGTTCCTGGAGACCTGTGGTGACCTATGTGCCTGGCCCTCTAGGATAAGGCCCTGAAGCCTTTCTACATACTCTCCATCTTGCCCCTTTGGTGACCTCCAGAGTGACCTTGGAAGCTGCTGGTGGAGTCGAAGCAGCCTGTCCTGTAGTGAACCAGCCAGTCACCAGCCTGTTGAGTGCTTTACAACCATCACAATGGGTCAGTCAGGGCAGGGCACCCTCAACCAGAGAGCTGTGCTCTGCACTTCCACCCCCCCAGTGCTGGAAGCAATGTCTCCTGTTGTCCTTTAGATCAGCCTCCCCATCTAGCCTCCTTGTGTCTGTTTCCTTGTGTATCATCGAGCGAGTACCTTCAGTCCATCCATAGGAGAGCAAGATGGTCCACCTGAGGAAAACCTGGCATACTCGGGAAGCTCTGGAGACAAAGAGCGGAGGGCTCTGGCATTCTAGTGGTCTCATGTGGGCGTGTGGCTGGTGAGAGACCCTTGATAGCAAGCATTCTCACCTGCACCAGCCTTATCTCTTACTGTGGATTGGAGGTCGCTAATGTCCACAAACAGCAGACAACAGACAATTCTCATTTCGTGATCTGTGGTCTCTGCTCCACAGCTTAGCTCTGTGGTGTCAATGGCTATTGGAAATGAATGGACATGGGCAGCTTACAATAAAGCTTTGTGCACAAAAACAATGCCCCAGCTGTGGGTGCTAAACTATAAGCAGAGAGAGAGAAAGAGAGATCTCCCTCTCTTTAAATTTCTATGGAGACCACGTTTCTGTGGTCTTAGCTCCTAGAAGGCCTTGTTTGTTACCTACACAAAAGTAACCACACAGAGCCCAACACACTCTTTAGTCCATCAGAGAGTGAATGAATGAATGAATGAATGAATGAATGAATGAGAGAGAGAGAGAGTAAACGAATGAATCCCATTTAGGAGTGGTCCCAATGAACCGATCAACCTCTGCACAACCTGACAAGAAGCCTCTGTGAACCAGGAGAGTCTGGCCCGCAACAGAGAATCATTCCTGCCCCGCAGACACTACCCACTCTCCCGCCCCCAACCCCACCACACATCAGCTGAAGGCTTTGCTTTCCAAATTCCCCAAACTAATAAGGAAGGACAGCCGCAGGGGGCTGAGCTCTCAAAAGCAAACTGCTCTGAGTGACGAATCTATCCTTTAAACTCCTGGCTTTTTCATTTGTCCCAGTAGAAACGAGCGTGAGTCACAGCTCTTGCCAGAGAGTGTTTTCAAATGCATCCTTGTGTGTCTATCTCCGGCCTGCAGACCTGGAGGTCCGGGTGCGGCTGGCAGGGGGCTAATGACTTCAGCTGCAATGACAAAAGCTGTCAGGTCTTGCTAACCAGACTTCCTTCGACTTCCTTCTCTAGGTCGCTAGGTCGGCAGCATCCAATGAATAAAGGGGAGGCAAATTTTGTCTGGGGGAGGATATGGGGCATGCAGGGACTCAGGCAGCTAGGTCACACTCTCCTATCCGTGTCTTTCCTCCCTTTAAACGCCTGCCCTTCGTTAATCTGATCCTGAAGCCCAGCTCAGAAACTACCATGACCTGTGAATCATATGACCTGCGGACCACACAGCTGTCCTGGTGTGTGCCGCCGCAGCCTTTCTGCAGACACAGTCCAAGCGGACTCCTTCCAATCAACTCCTAGCTCGCTTGGAGGAGGAAGAATGTGAGGTCATTTCCACGTGGCCGTGTTTTCTCTCTCCAGCCTGCTGTGGCAGACACAGCTGACTTGGAAATTATGAAATCAGAAGTCAGATCAGCACTTGGCCTCTGGCTGGCTGTGTGACTTCATGTCTGGGGCCTGTGTTCCTGCCTGTGTAAATGGGGACGGCGATCGTCATGGTAATGGGGCAGACGCAGGTTGTGTCTCCTGGGCGGTCCACTGACTAAACGCAGTGGGGGTTACTACTGTTCACAACTACCTCTGAGCCCTGGCACAGAACCTGGCCTGCAGGGACCTGCTGCCTGTGTGTGTCCCTCACAGGCCGTGTGCTGGAATCTTCATCCCTAGGGCAATGGCTATGTCTGTAAGAGGAGGTGAGTTCCAGAAAATTCTGTGGACTGCTGATGTTCTTGTAGGAGGGGCTTAGGCCACAGACTGGATTTGTCATAAAAGTTCAATGGCACAGGCCTGTAATCCCAGCACCCAGGAAGTGGAGGCAGGAAAATTCGGCCTGAGGACCTGACTTGGGATGCCTACACCCGTGTAAAAAGCCAGGTATGCATTCATAACCCCAGAGTTATGTGAATGGAGACCGAGGAGCACTGGAGCTTTCTGACCAGCTTATCTGGCTAGATTGGTGTGCTCCAGGTTCAAGGACAGATGCTGTCTCAAAACATAAGGTGGGAGGGCCTGGAGAGCCAGCGCTGAGGTTCAGAGCGCTGGCTGCTCTTGCGGGAGACGAGAGCTTAGTTTTCAGCATAAGTCAGCCAGATCACACACCCCCTTTGTAAGGCCAGCTTGAGTGGATCCATTGCCCTCTTTTCAGCTCTCTGTGCATCTGCTTACACACGACACACACACACACACACACACACACACACACACACACACAAATAAACAAATATATAAGGTGGAAGACAATGTCGACCTCAGGCCTCCACATAAACCCACATACAAACACAGACATAAAGCACATTCACTCCTCTCTTGCTCTTCTGTCCTGGGAGGACACAGCAGGGATGTCCTCTCTAGAGCCTTGGCTGTGCTGAAACCTGTTTTGTGGTAGACCAGGCTGGCCTTGAAGTCACAGAAATCCTGCTGTGTCTAAGGCATGCGCCACTACACCCGGCTTCTCTGTTATTTATAAAGTGCTCTGTCTCTGGCAAAGGTTTTGGTTACATTATGTAGATCGATGTTTAAAGGGAGGTAGAGGCGTTAATAAATTCCAAATAAAGTAGGTTTAAAAGAATCAAAGCCTGAAGTCGGGTACGGTACACGCCCGTAATTTCAGCATTCAGGGAAGGAGAGGCGGGACGATCTCTGTGAGCTTTATAGACCAGATGGATCTTTGTAGACCAGCTTAGTCTACAAAGTGAGTCCAGGACAGCCAAGGCTACACAGAAAAACAAACAAACAAATAACAAAAAAACCACCTCTGTCTCAACCCCGCCCACCCCCCAAAAATCAAAGCCTACAGTATTCAACAAATATGGTTTAGATAAATGTGCAGCCTGACCTTAAGAGGGCCCATCATTCTCTTTAAAGATACCTCCAAATTCAACCTTGACTCCTTAGTAGTCCATATCCAGAACTCCTAATGCTTAGCTTCTGTAATATTCTAAGATCCTAGTGATGAGATGGCAAATATGCAATCAAGCCAGGACCACCGGAGGAGGGCGTACATTGACCCATCTCAGTGCTTATCTAGCTTCAGGACCAGGTAGATCCAGGTATCCACAGAACTGCCTCTTTCCCATGGAGAGTCTGGCTCGGATGGTTTCAGCTGCAAGTCACCTAACTCCCCCCACCCCCACCCTTCTGGGCTTTTCGGTGAGTCAACTGTGACCCCTCTAACCTGAAGGTGAGCTGTGGAAAGGACAGGCTGGACCTGGTGCCGTGTGCCTGTCCGACCAAGCAGGAGGAGGTTGAAGCAGGGGGATTTCAAGTGTGGAACCAAGCTGGGCGTGGCGGCACGTGCCTTTAATGCAAGCTCTGGGAAGGCAGAGGCAGGCACGGAAGCAGGTGTACCAGGCTGCACAGTGACAGTCTGCTGCAAAGCCATCATAAACAAACAAAAAGGCAGTGGTGCGGGTGGGGGAGGGTGGTGCTTTGTCACTTCTGATTCCTTCTTTTGGAGGGGAAGGGTCCCCCAAAGCAGCTTCTGTGTACCTGGCCTCCTCTGGGCCTCTCTGCACATCTTATGTGTGGAGGTGTCTCTGCTGCACCACCCACCATCCTACAGCATATCCATTGTTCGAGTCAGATGAACCCCATCCTGCCTCCTAGAACAGCCTGGCACTGTGCCCACGGTTAGGGCCTGGGTCCAGCACTGGCCTGCTCCCTGCCCTATGCCATTCTGCAGACCACACTTACAAACTCCCGGGCTCCTGCAGAACTTCTGTGCAATGGGCCAAGGCTGGCCCCGCTGTGCCCGATAGCTGCAGGAGGAGCCCGGTGGCCCTGTGAGAAAACCAAAGAGCCTGACCTTTTCCAGGGTGGTGGGGTTTTCTGAAAAATCCCACGGGGCCTGCAAGGTCATCTCTCAGTTCCTCATCAGCCCAGGGGACCCAGCAGTGGCATGACTGCAAGAGACCCAAGGAAAGTGCCCTGTCCTCCGGGGCTGGTAATGAGGCTGGCAGAAGTCAGATCACAGAGAGAAATCAGGGAGGACTTCATGAAAGGAGTCGGCTGTGCCCAGCGGTGGGAAGGGCTGGGCTACAGCTTAGGTGTGCTCTCAGCCACGGAGCTGTGTCCCCAGCCCTGTGGTTTCATTTTCCTTCCTTCCTTTCTTTTTTAATTTAAAGACAGTCTCTCTCTGTATCCCAAGTCATTCTAGGGTTCCCTGTGTGGCTTGAACTCCTGGCAGTCCTGCTTCAGCCTCTCAAGGGCTGTGGTTATGGGCATAAACCACCATGCCTTGGTTTTTTGCCTTCATTAAAGACAAATTTTTTTAAAAGATTTATTTATTTATTTATTATTTATACAGTGTTTTCTCTGAATGCCAGAAGAGGCCCCCAGATCTCATGACAGATGGTTGTGAGCCACCAGGTGGTTGCTGCGAATTCAACTCAGGACCACTGGAAGAGCAGCCAGGGCTCTTAACCTCTGAGCCATCTCTGCAGCCCCATTAAAGACATTTTATTTTAACTTTTATCTGTGTGTGTATGTGTGTGTGTGTGTTCGTGTATTTGCCACTTGTGTGCAAGTGCCCTATGAGACCAGAGGAGGGTATGGAATGCCCTGGAGCTGGAGTTATGAGAGGTTTTTACGCTGCCTAAAATGGGTACTGGAGCCAAATCAGGTCCTCTGAAAGAGCAGCCAATACTCCTAACCACTCACTAGCTTCTTCTTTCTTGCTTTCTTTAAAAGAAAGGAAAGTAGGGCAGCAGTGGCGCACGCCTTTGATCCCGGCGCTTGGGAGGCAGAGGCAGGCACATCTCAGTTCAAGGCCAGCCTGGTCTACAGAGCAAGTTCCAGGACAACCAGGGCTACACAGAGAAACGTCTTGAAAAACAAAAAGGAAAGGAAAGGAAAGGAAGGAAGGAAGGAAGGGAGGGAGGGAGGGAGGGAGGGGGGGGAGGGAGGAAGGAAAGAAAGAAGGAAGGAAGGAAGGACAAAAGAAAGAAAAAGGGGAAAAAGCTGTTTCTGCAAAGACTAAACAAAAATGCAGAAAAGCAGCCACAGGCTCTTTTCCATAAACACATAGGCCACGTGACTTCAGAAGCTTTTTTTTTTTTCCTGGTCTCTGGAGGCACAAGCGCACACGGTTTCTGAATCCTTCCAAAACCCAGAGGGGCAAAGAGAAGAAAATGAAAATCAGAAAACCTGTTTTCTGATCCAAGCCGGCAGCACGCACAGCCTGCAGCGGCCGCCTCTGCCCGGGGTTGCCTCTGCCGGCTTTGCAGGGTTTCAGTGGTTTATTACTAAGGTGAGGCTTACTTGCAGTGAAAGGGGCAGATCTGAAGGTGTGGTTAAAGAATGTTGTCGGATTCCTGAGACCTGTGTGTATGCCCCTCCGAGCAAGATTAGACTATTGCCACTGCCCCAGAAATACCCCTGGGGTCTTCTTCCAGCCCTGCCTAAATCCCCACAAGCATCCATCCTTCTGATATCTGTCACTTTAGATTAGTCCTGCCTGTCACATAATTAGAATCACATGGCCCAATGTGCACTTTCCGCCATCTGGTTTCTTTCACTCCGCTTAGCATAGCGATGTATGTATTTTTCTGCAGCTCTGGGGCTCAGTCCTCTTTCCTGCTGAGTTGTATTCCTTCATCCTGAGGTGATCTTTTAGCTTGTTTCCACTGTGGGCTGGGACAAACACTTGTGTTCAGGTATTCACAGCTAGCATGAGTTCTCTCTCTCTCTCTCTCTCTCTCTCTCTCTCTCTCTGTGTTTCTATTATTTGTTTGTTTGTTTTGAGACAAAGTTGCACTATGCAGCTCTTGGCTAAAACTCACTATGTAGACCAGGCTGACCTCAACTCACAGAGATCAACTTGCCTCTGCCTCCCAAATACTGGGATTAAAGGCTGTCTCAACACAGCTGGTTAAATTTTCGTTTCCCTTGAGTAAACACTTAGAAGTGAAGTTCTCAACCTTTTTTTTCGTTGTTGTTGTTGTTTTTGTTTTATTTTGTTTTTTTTTTTTGAGACAGGGTTTCTCTGTGTAGCCTTGGCTGTCTTGGACTGGCTTTGTAGAGCAGGCTGGCCTCAAACTCACAGAGATCCGCCTGCCTCTGCCTCCCGAGTGCTGGGATCACCGGTGCCACTGCGCCCAGCTAGTTCTCAACTTTCTTAATGCTGTAACACTTTAACACAGTTCCCCACGCTGCAGTGACCCCCAACCATAATTTTATTTCATTGCTACTTCATAACTGTAATTTTGCTATTGTTATGAATCACAATGTAAATATCTGTGTTCTCTGGTGGTCGTAGGTGACCCCTGTGAAAGGGTCATTGACCCACCAGTTGAAAACCATTGTTTTTTTTTCTTAATCATCCAGCACCCAAGATCCCCAGGTCCCCACAGAAACATAGTATGATTGGGAGGGAGCATGCGCACAGATGGAAAACCGGCTCCTGTTATAGTCTCTCCGCTATGACCTACTGCTTCATTACCTACCTCTGATGTGGGCCTGACTAGGGAGGAAGCATGTGTGTTCCATTCGCTGTGACGACCCTGGTGCTGGGAACAGCGCCCAACCTGGAGTGGGCTGCCCTATAAACACCTGGGAAAGAATGTTACGCGTGCTGCCCTACAGCTTATTGTGTGTAGGTGTGTGTGTGTAGGTATGTGTTAGTGTATGTGGGTGTGTGTTACTGTGTGGGTGTCTGTGAAGGAGATAGTGTATGCAAATGTGTGGTAGTGTGCCCGTGTGTGTGAGTGTCTGTGCAGGTGTTTGTTAGTGTGCGTAGATGTGTGTTCACGTGAAGGCCAGTGTATATACAGAGGTGGCTATGTGTGTTTGTGTGCGTGCTGGTGTGTGTGCACAGCGTGTGTCAGTAGCTGCACACATGTGTTTATGTGTGGGGTCAGATGTATTCCTTAATCCCTCTCCAGGGATTGAACACAGGTCCTCAGGCTTGGCAGCAAACACCTTTACCTACAGGTGCCTGCTGGTCTATCACTTTATTTTGATGAGACAGTCTCTCCCTGAGCCTGGAGCTGCATTGCCTGGACTAGCTAGCCAGCAAGCCCCATGAGTCTGCCTGTCTCTGGCTCCCCAGTGAGCCTGGCATTTCTGCGGGTTCTGGGACTCACGCTTATGTGCTCATGACCGCTTGGGAAGCACTCGACTGACAGAGCCATCCCCCAGCCCTGATGCTTTGTTACTAAGGATAAAAAGCTCTGCCCAGAGTTAGGGGCAAATCTTATTTCAAGGGAGACATCTCCAGAGCCGGTAGGAACCAGGGTGGGGCTGGAAGGGAGGCCAAAATGTTGACATTTTGATGTCACCCTCTTCCTTAAACCTTCCTGCCTTGCCACCTCGCAGCTGCACTTCTTGATGCTGCCCTGCCTGTCTGCTTCCCACAGCCTCTTCTTCTGGGGTCCCAAACTCTGGCTGGCAGCCAAACGCAGGCCTACCACCAGCTTCATGCAGCATGTGAGCTAAGAATGGTTTCTGCCTTTTCAGATGGCTGAGAGGAAAATTCAAAAGAGCTCTGTGACAGGAGAACACAATATGAAATTCAAATTTCAGTGTCCATAAATAAAGCTTTATTGGCACATGGTCCCTCGCTTACCCACCATCTGGGGCTGTCTTTGTGCAAAAAGGGTTCAAGTGGGCATTTGAAACAGAGACCAATGCACCTGCAACACACAAAATATCCGATGCATGGCCCCTCACACGAATCATGTGCTGAGCCCAGGTCTAAATCCCTGCTTTTGGACTGAACCAAAACCAAACCAGCATCTTTTCTGGCCCTGTTTCCGCTGTGGCCTTCCCTTGGTTCCCTGAATCACATTAGACCAGTAACCAACTCACTGTCCCAATGGATGTACTGACTGTCACTTGCTTGCCACATGTTGGTCCTCCTCTCCCTTAGGCACCTAAGCCTGTATTGGACTGGTTGCCTATTAGTCATGAATATTGATCTGGTTGCTTTAAATATTTAAATACTGGAGCCCACCTGTTGCCCACTCTGAGCGCTATTCTCTCATCTAGGAAGTGGGAGCCTTGATTCCCCCAAGATCTCTAGACACCTCACCAGGCTGCGTGGGATTGCCCTCCTGAACATTAAGAAGAGCCTAGGAGAACAAGTAAGTCACAGACTCCAGCTCTGCAGGTGTGAGCTCAGCCCAGCTGTTGGCTGGCCCCACACACAAGGCCAGAGCATCATGGCAGCAGAAGAGAGCATATGCATGAGGAGGCTTACAGCATGGAGGCCAGGGAGCAGAGAGAGGAGAGAGAGGAGAGGGAAAGGGGGGAGAAAAAGGGAGGAGACAGAGGGAGAGAGACAGGGAGCATGCAGGCCTGGTAGTCTCCCCACACCATGATCAACTTCCTTCAGCTAAACCCTGCCCCTAAAGCTTTCCTGCTTTCCCAAAACAACGCCACCCACTAGGGACCAAGCTGGGTATGGTGGTTTTAAAAGGTTCTCTCAACTGGGAGTCAACTGAGCTGGGAGTCTGTACTGACAAAATGTGCTCTGGCGTCAATTTGCCTGCACCCGCCAAAAATATATATGCACCTAACTCTCAGCTCAGAGACCCCATTCTTAGGAATGTGTCTTTAAGACAGCTCCTCCTTCAACCTCAGTGTGCATACAGGTCCCCTGGACATCATTTTCATATGTAGAGTCCAGGGGCCAGGAATGTCACTATGTTGGTAGAGCACTTGCCTAGCATGCATGAGGCCCTGGGCTCCTATCCATGAGCACTGCATAAACTGGGCATGCCAGTTAGCATACATAATCCTAATATTTGGAAGGTAAAGACAGGAGGAGGGTCAGGAGTTCAAGGTCAGCCTCAGCTATCTGGTAAGTTGAAAGCCAGCCTGGGCTACATGAGACCCTGTCTTGGCCAAAAAGGAAAAGAAAAAGATTCCCAAGCCAGCAGATCTGAGGAAGTGGGTAGAGCCAATAGCTCCGAGGGTCTAATGACTCTCACACATGCCAGCTCTGGAATATTCTGAGCAGCCTCTCTCTAGACCCCACCCCCACCACAACACCCAAAGATTCATTGTACCATAACTGTAATTTCAAGTATTGGAAATAACCTAAGTATCCATCCAATGGGGGGGGGGCAGTCAAACTATGACACACATCCCTACAAGTTCAGAGCATTACACAGCCTTGAAGAGCGCCCAGGCCACCGTGTATGTACCAGGATGGAGTGATCTCCAGGACATGTCATTAAACGAAAAAATAAAACAAACCACAAAAATGAGGAACAGAACAGTAAGCGGTGTGGGTCACCATTTGTACAGAGGTAGGGGAGGGACATTCATGGTCACATGGACTTGGAGAACAGAGGCACCTAGCGGAAGACAGGGACCACTGAGCACTGAGTGGGTGAGTGGCCAGGAGAGAGGGAGACACTATACCTACTTGGGTTCTGAATTCTGTGACTCTAACACACCTATTCAAAGATAAGTGAGGGGTCAGGAATGCAGCTCTGTGGTAGAGTGCTTGCCTCTCTGTCGAGTCTGTTCCCCAACACCACAAAAACCAGGGATGGTAATGCAAGTCTATAATCCCAGCACTCTAGGACTCTAGAAGGCCAATCTGGGCTCTCTCTCTCTCTCTCTCTCTCTCTCTCTCTCTCTCCCCCACACCCATATATACATGTATAAAATTTGATTATTAATTATAATGGTATACAAATAAAGTCATACGACATGTAGCCCAGCTGACCTCCAAGAGGCTGTCCTTGAACCCCTGATCCTCCTGCCTCCACCTCCTAAACAGGCATCACCTTATCGCCAGGCTCCACATCACACCATCCAATAACAGTCAGGTGGGAGGTAGCCATTAGCACAGCTGGACCGCCATGTTACAGGGACGGCCATGCCCGTGTCCACACCCTATGTGCACAGTCAACGCGAGAGCTCTGAGGACGGGCTGCCCCTGTGTTTGAGAGGCACACAGGCCTCAGCTCTGCAAACCCTCCATGAAGCAGTGGGACCAGGCTCAGCCGTCAGCGTTCATGAGCCCCGATTCAACCAAGAAGAGCGGGCACCTGTGGCGCTGAGTGACAGAAACCCTCACCATCTGCCCAGGGCATAAGGTAAGAGCTCCGTAAGGGTGAGTGGGCATGGGGTGGCCCTAGCCCAGGCTCCCAGAGCCCTGCACACCCTTGGGACAAGGGTGGAAGGTGGAAACCCAACGCCTTGACCTTTGCTTGAGGCAGCTGCTTGCAGAAGCGCCTCAGTGCCAAATTCCGCCGCTCCCCCATCTGCTCACGACGTCAGGCTTGAGTCACCAGCAGACAGCGGCACATGACCTGGGCGTGGGGCTACAGTCAACAGGCTGTTGGATGTGGAGAGGAAAAGCTGCCAGATGCAATCACACCTCTTCCTCCTCCTCCTCCAGGAAGCCCACAGGATATATGCAGGCTTGTGTGTAAGGCATCCAAAAAGGCGACACTAAAATAACTAGCTTACGCCGCGTATGACACATTCGGAACCCCATCCTCACCTCATCCTCACAGGGGCTCGGCTCCGTCATACTAACATCATGCAAGCAGGTAGTACAAGGTCCCCTCACCTGAGGTCACACAGCTCAGGAACAGACAGATCCTACCCCAAAGCCCCTTCCCACCTCTCAGCCCCACTGGCCTTCATTCTTTGAAAAGACACTGAAGGCTCTCAGGCCTTTCCTGGGATGTTCCTAATCCCTTGCTTACCACTTCTGTTAAATGAGATGGAGAATGACATTTCCGGACTTGAATAGAAGGAATAAAGTCCCTCCTCCTGTTTCTCCTCTCCCTCCTTCTCCACCCACTCTTTTTATAGCTCGCTGTGTGTGCTCTTGTATGGAGGCTAGAAGTTGACATCAGGCTTTGTCTTTCACCCTCCACCTTAAGTTTTTTTTTTTTTAATTATTTATGTAATTTTATTTATATGTGCATCAGCTTGAAGGTGTCAGATCCCTTGGAACTGGAGTTACAGACAGTTGTGAGCTGCCATCTGGGTGTTGGGAATTGAACCCTGGTCCTTTGGAAGAGCAAACAGTGCTCTTAACCACTGAGCCATCTCTCCAGCCCCTCCACCTTAATTTTTTGAGGCAGGGTCTCTACTGAACCTGGAGCTCACTAAATCTGCTGGACCAGTGAGCCCCAGACTTCTCCTGTCTCTGCTGGGATTTATAGGTATGTGCCACTGTGCCTAAGTTTTACATAGGTGCTGGGGTTCAAACTCAGGCCCTCACTTGCACAGCAGGCACCCCGGAGCTATCTCCCAGCTTCTGAACATCTCCTCTCAGGGGTGGGTTCCCATCCTCCATTTTCTGCTGTTTCTGTGCGTAGACAGGCGGCCCTCTGGACGCAGTGTGCGGCTGTTCATCACAAGGAACCCACTTTGTTCTGTTTTAAGCAACCTGGTTTCTAGTGAGAGTCTCACAGAAGAGGCCCACCATGGCCCTGGGCCAGCCCAGTGGCAGAAGGGACAGAGGAGACGTTTTTTCAAAGCCACTTTCACCTCTGCATCCCCTGGGAACTGCTAGGAGCCTGCTGGGGACTGGGGACAGCATGCGCCATCGCACAGAGCCACTGTCTTAGAGAAGAGCCTGGAAAAGCAGGGGGCTTGGGAAGATGGATCCCTGAGTAGGAGAGAGCACTGGCTCCTGAAATGCCACCAAGAAAAGTCAAACACTAAGGAGCCAGGCATGGCGGTGTGTGTCTGTGATCTCAGCACATGGAAGCCAGAGGTTCAGAAGTTCAAGGCCATCCTCAGCTACATAGAAAGCTAAGAGCAGCCTGGGCGACAGAGACCTTTTACCCAATGCCGTCTCTAAAAACATAGTCAGTGGAGCACTTGCTCAGCATGCACGAAGCCCTGGCTTCCATCCTCAGCACCATGTGAGCTAGGCACAGCAGTGCATGGGTAGTGCCTGCCGATGGCTCCTGCTTTAGAGATGTGAAGCAAGGAGGATCAGATAGTTACTTTAGGCCATCCCTGGCTAAAGAATGTGTTTGAGCTGAGCCTGGGGTACAAGAGACCCTGTTTAAAAATATAGGGGCTAGAGAGACGGCTCAGTGGTTAAGAGCACTGTCTGCTCTTCCAGGGGGTCCAGGTTCAATTCTCAGCACCCACATGGCCGCTCACAACCATCTGTAACTCCAGTTCCAAAGGATCTGATGCCTCTGTGGCCTCTGTGGGCACCACACCCACGTGGTATGCATGCATACATGCAGACAGAACACTCATACACATGAAAATAAAACTAAAAAAGCTAAAAATTAAAGAAGAAAAAATACATAATAATGTAAAATCATTAGAAATATATGTTTGTTTCTCTGTGTAGACGTGTGCAATGGAGAAGAATGGGAGAGGACTCTTGGAGAGGTTTGAGAAGAGAACTTTTGTTGTTGGAACTTTTTCTTTGTTTGTTTTCTCTTTGTGGTCTTGGCTGTCCTGAACTCACTTTGTAGATCAAGCTGGCTTCAGACTCACTTTGTAGATCAAGCTGGACTCACAGAGATCCACCTGCCTCTGCCTCCCAGAGTGCTGGGATTACAGACGTGCACCACTGTAGCACACTTTTGAAGTGTAAGGACCCTGGGAGAGAGTGTCCCAGATTGGTAGATATCATGCAAAGGTCATGAGGTGGAAACAGGGGGCTACCTGAGCACAGGGAGGCAGCTACACAAGGCCTTGCTTCTCACTTTTCTCTTTACCAAGCTGGAGTGAGGACAGAGGCCTGCTGTCCTGCTCCCCCCAGGAGCTAAAGGATGGGAAAGTGCCCTGAGAGGCAGAGGAGGAGTGTCAGTGATGGCTGCTCTGGCCAGCCTGTGGTAGGAGCACTCTGGGACAGTGTGGTTTCTCCTCCCTACTGGCAAGTGAGTCCACGTCAGCCTAAATACCGGGAATGAGAAGACCTGGGTGTTTTCACCCTCTCATTTGAGGGCTGGGAAAAGCAGAGCCCAGAGCTGGGAGGAGAGCCACCCCAGGTCACAAAGAGAGTACTGGACAGAGCCAAGCTTTCAGAAGCAGATGGAGGCTGTGACAGTATTGATCCACGCTCTTCCCAGGTGAAAAAAAGGCCCCTGTCCTGAAGAACCTCCCATTTCCCTAGGGCACGAAGAGGGCGAGGCTATTTGCCCCGTGGGCTGTGGGGGCTGGGGGGAAAGACAGGTTGCAGGGCAAGTTCAGCGGGAGCTGTGGTTCAGCCTCTGTGCTTTCCAGAGTGTCCTCCTCACTCCTGCTTTGTCTTTGTGGTGCTGTCATGGAAAGCAGGACCTCTGGGAGCCAGACAAGTGGGCTTCCCTGGAGCCATGTCCCCACCCCCACCTTCCCACCCCCACCCTCATCACCCTGGCCCCAGATGAGAAAACAGAGGCCCAAAGTAATGAAAATTCCGGGAGTTTATGGGACTGCTTTTTTTTTTTTTTCTAGAAGAAAATGATTTTAAGTAGAGTCAGTCATACTACACATACTGTAACCCCAGCACTTGGAAGAGAACTGGGGGCTTAAGGCTAGCCTCAGTCACATAGAAGGTTGGGCTCTAAGGTTAACCTGGGCTACAGGAGACCCAGATTGAAAAAAAAAAAAATACAAAGAAAAAAAAAGAAAAGAAGGAAGGAGGGAGGGAGAAAGAAAATATCACAAAGGAATATGAGGTAATATAACAAACAGGACTGTTTCAGAGCTGTGGATAAGATGAGACAGAGATTTGGAAGAACTTAGTAAGCTCAGGGCCCCAGGGAGGTGACACACACTTGACAAGCATCCAGCAGCCATACTGAAGGCCAGGCTAGAAGACAGTTCCAGTGCAAAGGTCCTGTGGCGGGAAGGAGCTTGGTGCTAGAGAAACAGAAAGTCAAAGGGGTCGGGGATGGAGCACAGCAGGGCGGTCTGGCTTCAGGGCTGGGGGCAGATTGAACTTTAAGGCTCACTCCTGTGGCTCCCCTGATGTCTGCACATCGGGGTACTTCCTCTGCCAAGTTCCTGCTCTGGCTCGGTGGTTTGTGACTGGTCCTGCCTCCCCACCCCCCAAGCACCACCCCAGGGCTGTCATGTGACTCAGCACTGACTTTCACAAATCCACTGCCCTCCTCACTCTCCTCACTCCCCTGCAGCTCCTCACCTTGGCTTCTGGGAGTTCACACCCTCTATAGCATCTCCCACCGTACTCAGAGCAGTGAGAACTGAAGGTGGGAACAGGAGCAAAGACAGGGGCAAAGGGTGTGGCTCAGTGGTAGATGCTCACGGGGCACTTGAAGCCCTTGGTTCCATTCCCAGAATCAACAGAGGACGGGTGTGGTGGTGTGTGCCTGGAATCACAGCCCTGGGGAGGCAGAAGCAGAGGTCAGAGTTTAAGATCATCTCAACAACACAGGGAGTTAGAGGCCAGCCTGGGCTACACGAGACCGGGTCCTAAAAAACAAGAGAGAGGGAGAACCAGCCTTGTCAGTGACTCTGTCTGCACTTGGGGTGAAAAAGGACCACATCTGGTACATCTGGCTTGCAGATCTTATCAGCCTGTGCCAAAAGCCCAGCCCAGCGCCTTCATACCTTTCACTCCTGGTGTCAGAGGTGAGAGACAGGATCCAGCTGTGAGGCTGAAGGTAGCCTGGAAACTCTTGTCTCAGGGCCTAGGACTCTTGGAGTCCGCCCACCAGCTCACATCACCTTCCTTGGTGTGATCCTTCTTAGGTTCGGGCAACTGAAGTCTTCCCGACATACGCATTTGTGGAGCACCTACTGTGTGCTCCCTCACAGTACCAAGTGAAATGGTAACTAAACTTTGTAGGTCAGACGAGAATGAAAATTAGAAAATGTGGTGGGTGATTTTTATTAAATGGATTTTTGCAGGCCAACGAGGTTGCTTATGATAGAAACAAAAGCAAAACCAATGTGCTCCTGTCCTGCCAGCGGGTTTCATGGTGAGCCATGTCTTCCCCCCCAAAAAAAAAAACTCTAGGAACTACTTCCTGAAGAACCCCAAGTACTTGTCTCCCTCCTACCCACTAGGTTGGCTGCCTCAAAGCCCAGCTCAGGGGTGGGAGTGGTTCAGTATGGCACTAGCCTAGCATAGGGGAGGCCCTGGGTTCTGTCTTCAGGAACACAGAGCACGGAGGGGAGGAAGAAGAACCCTCATTGAATGTTGGAGGGGGACAGGGTGGGGATAGGCTAAGGCCATGCAGCTGCAGAGACAAAGAACAAGAGAGGGCCTTAGATACTTAAAAATAGAGTGGATCCAGCAACACACACACAAACACACACACACACACACACACACACACACACACTACCCTGGTGCATACCCAATGGAACTGAATGCAGGCATCCAAGCAAAGATTTTGGACCCTAATGTTCAGAGCAGAGGCAAAGGGTAGAAGCTGCCCGAGGGTCCATCCACAAAATATATTTCTACATAGGAGGGAATATTAGTCACCCTTGAAAATGAAAGGAAACATCCTCCTTCCCACAGGCTACGGTATGGATAAGCCTAGCAGGCATGACGCTAAGTGAAACAAGGCTGTCACGGACAGACAGATGCCGGGCAGACTCAGCTGGAGACCAACAGCCTGGGCAGTAGGACTTGCTGTTAACAGGGAGAGTTCTGGTTTTGCTAGATGAGGCGTTCCAGAAGTGGATGATGGGGTAGCAGGAGCCGCCCAACACTTAATGTCATTGGACTGCCAACTTAAAACGGTAAGATTGGGAGAGAGCTCACTGGGTAAAGTGCTTGCCCTGCAAGCTTGAGGAAGCTAGTTCAGACCCCAGAGCTCACGTAAAGGTGAGCGCAGGAATGGGCGCCTCTAATCCCACTGCTGGGGAGACAGAGGCAGGCAGACCTCTGGAGCTCTGGAGCTCTGGTCGGGCAGCCGGGTTGAATCAGAGAGCTCTGGATTCAGTGAGAGACTCTATCTCAAAAAGTAAGGTGAATAGGGCAGGCATGGTGGCTCATGCCTTTAATCCCAGCACTCGGGAGGCAGAGGCAGGCAGATCTTTGAGTCTGAGGCCAGCCTGTTCTACATAGCAAGTCCAGGATAGCCAGGGCTACACAGAGAAACCCTGTTGGGAAAAAAATTAAGACAAAAGAAGAGTAAGGTGGAGAGCAATTGAGAACAACACCTAGTGTAGACTCTGGCCGCCATGCTTACACACACATGTTCATACATACACACACACATGCTGCATACACACATGAACACACATGCCATATACATACCACATACATACACACAGATGCGTGCACACATAGATACACATATATTCCACGTATATACAAATACACAAATAAAAATAAAGACTAAGAAAGAGTGAGATAAGGAAGAATGAGAGTCGCCGTATGGGTGCAGGAACTGAACCGCTGAGAGAGCAGCCAGCGCTCTTAACGGCTAAGGTATCTCCCAGAGCTAGCTTTCTCACACAGACTTCGGGGTCACTCTGTGACAGGTCACTCTGTCTCCATAGGCCTCAGTTCTCCATCTTTAGAACTCGCCCCTGAGTTAGCACCACCTAGCCTCGGCATGTCTCGGTTGGCCGCCTCTAGGCATAGAAGCTGGGAGCATCCTCAGAAGGCCTCGCCCCTGATGCTGTGTGCCTCGAGGTCTCCATCTGGAAACCCCGGGAGAGGCCGTGCCTGAAGCTGCCTGACCCTCCCCACGTGGGCCTGACCCTACCCTGCCAGGGCTTCACGTGTGGCTGATTTTTCCTGGATTGGACAAAATGATGTCACCAACTTCAATGACAGCTCAGTTAGGGTCTCATGGCTGGAGATTTCTTTAGAATCACCTGGGGTTTTTTTGGCCAGGGCACACTCTTCTCAGGCTTCATTTTCATAGACTTTACAAACTACTCCAAGCAGGGAGATCCCCACTGCTACCCCAAAATTTGACTTTATTCTGTATGTTTGCTGGAATTCCCAGGGTGGGGTGGGGTGGAGTTCTCTGACCAACTTCTGTGCCTTGCTCTAGGGACTTCTTGCTAATGATCTCCCTTCCAGCCCTGTTTCAAGACAGAAAATCAAAAAATAAAACCAAAAATATCTTTACTGGGGCTCGGAAAGTGGCTTAGTCAATTCCAGGGCTGGCCACACAAGCATGAGGGCCTAAATTCAATCCCCAACACCCGTGTAATCCCAGCTCTGAGGAGGTGAACACAGGAGGATCCCTGGAGCTCACTGACCAGCTAGTGTAGCCAATCGGTGAGCTCCAGGTTCAAAGAGAGACTTTGTCTCGTCTCGAGATGTTACCACTGTACCTTCCTCTCCCTCTTCACTCTAATTTGATGGTCGCCTTAGGCGATTTTTACTAAGCATTTACTATGTGGCAGGCACACGACCTCATTTAACCCTCACGTCAACCCAAGGAGGCAGGCACTGTTGTAAGCCCATGTTAGAGAGGAGAGGATGAAGGTGGAGCCTGCGTGTCAGGGTGGGGGCTATCAGGTCATTCCTCCCGTGACTGCTCACACAGGGGCCACTACAGTCAAGAACTGTCCAGGGCAGGGAACATTTCTGAAAACTATTTTGTGGGAGAGATTGGACAAATGAAAACCTAGTTACTCAATGAATCCTATGAAGAATGAAGTAACAGCTATTATTAATTGTGGACTTTTGGCACCGGGTGTGCTTGTAAGAACTCTGTGTCCACTAAGGCAATTAACCCTCTGCAGGCCGCTGGGGAGTGAGCCCATCTTTAGACTCTACTCTTACGGGTGAGTAAACTGAGTTCAGAGAAGTGAAACCACTAGGCCAAGGTCACTAGGTTTGGAAGAGGAGGAAGCAGGGTTTGAACTTAGCTCACGGGCCTGCACCTAAGCCCTGCTGTAAAGTCCGTGGTCGTTTCAGACCTGGATCTCCAGCTTCTTGCTCCTCTGCTGCCTGGCCATTTGCTTTCCAGGGTTCTGAAAACACCGCTTCATTTTCTTCTTCACCCCTCCAGTTCCTCAAGTGTGGATGAGGTAAGGGCCTCAAGCTTCTGCAACCAAGAGGCTGAGCCAGGATCCCCAGAGCTCAATGGCTGGTTGTTTCTAATCTAGTGAGCTCTGGTTTGGTGAAAAAAGCTGGCTCAAAAACTAAACCAGAAGCCAGGCATGGTGGCACACGCCTGTTATCCCAGCATTTAGGGAGGCAGAGGCAAGCAGATTGCTGTGAGTTCAAGGCCAGCCTGGTCTACAAAGTCAAGGACAGCCAAGGCTACACAGAGAAACCCTGTCTCAAAAATTAATATATATTAAAATATATATATAGTATATAAATAAATAAAAATAAAACTAGGCTGGAGAGCAATAGAGGTAGATACTCAGCCGTGACCTCTGGCCTCTACATGGATGTGCATAAAAAATACAACACACACTAAATTAAAAATCTGTTTGTGTCTTCATTTGGTTGGTTGCTTGGTTATTTGGTTTTTCGAGACAACATTTTTCTGTGTAGCCATGGCTGTCCTGGAACTCACTCTGTAGACCAGGCTGGCCTTGAACTCAGAGATCCACCAGCCTCTGCCTCCCAAGTGCTGGGATCAAAGGCATGCACCACCACCGCCTAGCTCTAAAAAATCAGGATTTTTTTTTTTCTTAAAGCATATTATTTATGTGAAGGGATCAGGAAAAAATTGGAATGAGAACTGGCAGGTGAATGGTTGCCAGGCAACTTTCCACCTGTGGTTTCTGAGCTAATGGTGACTTGTGCCCTGAGTTCAAGGCTGTCCTTGCTCAGGACACAGGAGCTGGTGAGTTCCAGGTCCACAGAATCAGAACCCTCAGGAACAGCACGTCCAGGGGCACCACAGGCAAGTTCATGCTGCAGCCCTCATAGATGCCAGAAGCCTGGGCTCTGTGCCAGGGACAGACAGAAGGGTGACCTCCCCCTGAGGAGGGTAGGAGGGCAGAGCAAAAAGCAGGATTTGAGAATTGCTTGCTCTCTCCACAAGAGGTGTAACACGTGAGACCCGGGGCGGTGGCTTTTAGCAGCTCCCCACTTAGGGTTTAAAATAACCTCTGGTTAGAAAAAAAGAAGAAGGAAAAAAAAAAGAAAAAAAGGAAATTAAAAGGAAAGGGAAGGGAACTCCCACAGCCACCCACACAGCCCACCAAGAACGCAGGGCTCTGCCTGGCACCAGCCCCCGCCCGCTGCAGCTCTGCCCAGATGATGACGAGAGAACCTCTCCGAGGGTACGGAAGAAGTGGTTCTCAGAGCGGAAGGACCTGGGAGATCTTCCGCTTCAAACTGCTGCCTAAACAGAGGCTCAGAGAGGGCAAGAGGTTCAACGCAACCCAGCCACTTAGGGGCAAAAGCGGACAAGGAATGGTGGAGACGAGTCTCAGACTACAGCCTCCTCCAGCTTCAAGTCTGAACACGGAGAGTGCGGTCAGCAGAGCGAAGCTGGGCCCAGTGCGAATGAGATCTCGGGCTCGGTCTTTACCCACGGGGGCAGAGCCCGGCGTCTCATGAAAAGCTACGACATCTTGTGAACACTCTGGTGTGCATAGTTGAGTCACGGAGCTTCCCATTGCGGCACAGAGACCCACCACCTGGCTAGGGGTGTGTATGACGGTGTAGCCACCCTGGCAGAGCCGAAGATACCCTCAAGAGTCACTTATGCTACGGGGCAAGTGTCTCCGTTTGGCTATGGAACTATGGAGACAATGGACTCCAAGAAACTGGAATTCCTCCAGGAATCTTACTTGGGAGAAGGTGCCAGCCAGTGGGGAGAGCTTGGCTCCTGAAGGAGATTTCACATAAATCACCTGGCAGGACAGACAAGAACCAACAGTGGTTTGTCAGTGATGGGCAGGGCCAGATCTTGACCCTCCTTCTGCAGACTCTTGCCCATTACTTACACCCAAACCTCACCTTGGGACCCCAAAAATGGACTGGTGGGGGTCACTGGACCTCCTTATTTGTTTCTTTCCCTATGTGCCACACTGAATAAACCTTCTTTCCCCGCCTTTCACTATAGCTTGTCTCTTTAACTGTCTTATTAAGGGCAGGTAGCGGCCCAGATTCTGACCCTAACTACTCTGGTGACCACCGTGGGTTCTTCTTTGCTTAGCCCATCTCCCAGGAAAAAATATGGCAAGCAAAATGATCAAGACAGCAAACGCTGGGTGTCGTGAAGCAGGGGACACCAAGGAGTGCTGAGGACTGAGGCAAACTGCATGGTCTAAACCCACCCACACAGCAGCCCCCACCCCAGGGCCCTGTTACAGTTCAGGGTGCGCCGTGCAAAAGTGTCCCACGCGCTGAGGCTGTTGCCCAGTGAGCTCCTGTCACACACACTGGGAGCGGCAGGTGTGTGTGTCCATAGTGCCCCCCCCCATCCATGAGAGGTCTGGGTGAACACATTTGCCTACCTCTTCAGTGGCTAAACAGGATTCAAACCCGGGACTTTCCCCCGAATACCTCCAGTTATAATGACGCTGCCTGTACCACAGAACCTATCCCCAGCTTTTATTCGTTAATCTCTTCACTGTGATCGAATACCTCCAAACACCTCACAGAAAACAACTTGAGGAAACATCCGTGCACGCTCACTGTTGGAGAGGATCTAGCCCACTACAGCAGAGAGGCTACGGTGGCAGAGGTGTGAGCAGTGGCTGGTCAGTATGGGGCTGGCCAGGAAACGCTGAGGGGTCTGGAGCACAGCTGACCTCTAACTCCTTAGTCCCACCCCTATGGCTGCCTTTCTGCCAATCAGGCTTCACTTCCCCCAAACAGCACTACTCACTGGGATAAACACAGAAGCCGGTGGGGACATTCTCATTCAAACCGTAACAGGGCTCCCTACCCATTCTTTAGGCCCCCAGAAAAGGTGTGTGCAGGAGGGAGCATGTGAGTATGTGTGTGCTTGTGTGCCTGTTCACATGCGTGCAGGCGGACAGGGTGGTGTGTTTGTGGGGAAGGAGAATGTTCCCTACGGCCAGACCTTTGTGAGGTGCTCTGGGAGACCCCGACTGAGAGGAGAAGACCCCCTTCACACTCTGCCACCGCTGAAGAAATCAGGATGGTCAGGTGACAAAGCAGGATGTGCTGGTTAAAGTGCAGCGGTGGCAGGAAGTGTCATTATCTGTTCATCTAAGCTGGGGACCCAAGAAAAGCCCAGGCATCGCTGTGTCCCTGCTCAGGGGAGGCCACAGCCTTAGAAAGCGGTGGGTGTGGGGGGAAAGGTGCCCAAGGCCATGCTCGCCAGGAACACGGGGAGGGGTCAGTACAAAGCAGGGGCGTCATCTAGACTTGGGGGTCAGGGAGGACCTTGTGACCAGGGGACAAAACCTGAGGCTGAATGTGGAGTGGATAAAAAAATGAGGAATCTAGGTCAACAAGACCACACAGGAGAGGCCTTTGAGGCTGGAGCAGGAGTTGAGCACCACAGGCAGGAACAGCAGCAGGGGGCGGTAGGACCCTTGGGGGAGAAGGCTGACTCCTCGAGAGCAGTCAGCAATAGGGACTGCTCGTCCCCCTCCCGGGAAGAGATTGCACACAGCCCCGACAGCCTGTCAAACCTCCTTGCAGAGGAGACAATGGTGGGTCAATGATGGGTCAGCGATGGGAGCAGTCAGGCTTTGGACAGACTGCGTGGTGATGACCGCCCTCAGCTGAAACCTAAACGTGTGTCAGACCAGAAGATGAACTTGGGGTGGGAGGGTCTCTGCACCTCTTTATTTGCTCCTCTTCCAAACACGGCCACACTAAACACGTCTCCTGCTTTGTTTTGTTTTGCTTTTCACTCTTGCCTTTCTCTTTACATGACAAGCTGAGGATGAGCGGCTGAGCTGCACCGTGGCAGCCCTGGTTGTCAGTCATGTGCGGACTCTGGACGCACTGAGTCTGCTCAGGCATGCCACTGGGAATTCGACATGTGGCAGCTGGGTGTGTGTATGGTGGTTCACCTCTGTTTCCCCAGAGCTTGGACGGTGTAAAGGATCTGATGTTAGGGTTCAGCTGTGCTTGGGGCACAACACGTGCTGCAGCCCCTTTCCTCCAACAGACACCCTGCTGAGAAGCTAGCTGTCTGTGAGTCCCCAGCCAGCAGGCTTCCCTGAGCCAGAACCTCTCCCCTGGACAGTGACTTACATCAAAGGGGTATTGGCAGCACCTTTGTGTGGTGCTCATGCCCCCTTCCCTGCCTCCTGCCTGGAATCAGGGAGCCTGGCTAAGGCTTGTGTGTGACACTCCCACCCATCTACCCCCAGCCCTCTCCCCCCAACAAACAAGGACAGACCCCACTTCTGCCACAGCCTCTGATGAGCACTCTAGAGCCTGCTGCGCTGTCTATCTCTGATGCTGGGGCCTGACAGCTCCTCTCCTGAGCCCCACGCTGTTGCCTTTTGGTCTGTTTGTCCATGACATTAACACTTTTTTTTTATTTTTTTGGTCTCTTTGTTTTCCGAGGAAGGGTTTCTCCATGTAGCCCTGGCTGTCCTGGACTTGCTTTGTAGACCTGGCTGGCCTCACACTCAAAAGATCGACCTGCCTCTGCCTCCCCGAGGGCCAGGATTACAAGCGTGCACCACCACCACACCCAGCTTGGTGTTAACGCTTCCAATGAACTCCTTCCTCCCCAACAATCCATCTTGTAAGAAAAATGAGACCAAAAGGCAGGCAGACTCCGTCTCAATAGCTGGGATTGCTTTATTGGAGCAGTGAGGGGCCCCCAACCTTTCTCCAGGATGAAGGTTGAGGCCTTTAGTGGGCCTGGGCATGTGTATGCATACGTGGGGAGCTACCAGGAAGTTACAGCTACTTTTTTGCGGTTTTGCTGGGAGCGCAGTGGGTTGTTTTTGATATGGGGGATATTGTTTCTGCCGGTGAAGCAGGCTGGTAGGGCAGGAGTGGGTGGGGGCGAGTTGGGGGGTAGGGGTTGAAGAGGATGAGGATGGGGGAGGAGTGCCAAGCAACTCTTTATGGCCAGGAGCTATTGCTACAGCCCGACTCAACTCCTCACGACTTGAGACTATTACCCAGGACATTTCAGGGTCCCCTTCAGATGCCCATCCAAAACCTTTCAGAAAGCGGAGGCAGGAGGTTCGCTGAAAGTTTCCGGTCAGTCTCAAAACAAACATCAAAAACTAGAATTCACGGTTTGGGCTGGAGCTAGAGTTCAGTACTCATCCTCGATTGCCTTCCCAGCATCCTCAGCAGGACCTGTGATAGCACAATCCCAGAGGCCCTAAACACAGAGCAAAGCATCCCACACTGGGAGAGTGGGGATTTGGAAGGCATCACAGGGCGACAGGTAACCTAGATCTTCGGGAAAGACTTGGCTGAGCAAGGGTGAGGGAAGGAGAGGAAGCGGGTGCATGCAGGATGATGGAGCCTGGGATCCTGGAGGATTGGAACTCTGGAGTAGTGCTCCTCCTCCAGACAGGGAGCTGAGAAACAGCAAGTTCAGATGGCAGACGCCCCAGTCACCTCCTGTGCCTTCTCACCTCAGGGGAATATAGTGAGCCATTTGGGACTCTCTTCCCTCTTTCTCCACACAAAGACACACCTTTTGGGGAGGGAGTGATGGCAGATGGGGCCACAGGTTTGGTAACCTTATCCCTCACCCTGAGGCAGGATACCCTTCACTGGTTGCTATGGAGACTAAGGTTGGAACCTATTTCCTCAGGTGGGCAGGATGGAGGGCCCACCCCCCCCAGCCCTCTAGAGACTGCGGGTCCGACTGTGGGCTCCACCCTTCAGAGGACAGACTGAAGCTCAAGGCAACCTGAGAGATGGTTGTGGCCAACAGGGGCTTATCTCCTAAGCCAGCTGCTCCTGGGAATCAAGGGGAATAGAGCCTGCCTTGTCTTCTCTCTTCCCCTCCTGGCTGACTATCAGCAGGGCCTGCTCAGTGGGGGTGTTAGGTGTGATGAGGATTGGGAAGCTGTGGTCTCCCACCCAACCCACCCAACCCGGGGTGGGTCTTCAGGCTAAGTGGTGAGCACTCACCCAACAGCTCTGTAATGCACTAAGTAGCCTCAGGAAGCGCCGGAAAGAAAAGCACAATCTTTCTATAAAGATATCTGCAGTCTATGGCTGGGAAGATGGTTCAGCAGGGAAAAGTGTGGGACTGGAGTCTGGATCCCCAGCGCACAGGTAAATAAATGTCAGGTGAGTGTGGTGGTCCTCCTGTAATCCCAGCACGAGGGAGCTGGAGATGCAACCCCGGGGTAAACTGGCTAGATTCTGGTTAGTGAGCTCTGGGTCGAGCCAGAGAGCCTGCCTCAGTATATAAGGTAAAGTGGCCAAGGAAGCTCCTGGACAGCATCTGTGCACACTCATGCAAACACACGCACACACACACACACACACACACACACACACACTCACACCACATCAAAATCCTGTGATCCAGATAAGGAAGGAAAGTGGGGGCAGGGCAGGAGTTAGAGTATTTTGTTTACAGGAGCTCTTTATCTAGCTCCCTCACTTGGCTGAAGCATCCTGGAACCAAGCAGGAGGTGGGGGTAGGGGGTGGAGGAGTGGAGGTAGGGGGTGGGGAATAGAGGGTATGGGGTAGAGGTAGGGGGTGGGGGGTGGAAGGGTTGGGGGATGGGAAGGATGAATGAGCTGGGCATGGTGCCACACTCCTGTCATCCCAGCAGAGGCAGGAGGATTGTCAAGGGTGTGAGGCCACCCTGGGCTACACACTGGGGAAGGGAAGGCGGGGGAGAGGCTTAATGTCCAGATCATCTTACTGAGGACTTTCTATTGTATGAGAATGAAGTTCAGAACGAATGTATTGAAAACTGAGGAGCAGCCGGGCACAGCGGCACACTTGTAATCCCAGTAATTCAGGGAGGCAGAGGCAGGTGGATCTCTGTGAGTTCAAGGCCAGCCTGGTCTACAAAGTAAATCCAAGACAGCCAGCGGTACACAGAGGAACCCTGTCTCAAAAAAAAACAACCAAGAAAGAAAGAGAAAAAGAAAGAAAGAAACAAAGAAAGGAAAAGAAAAGAAAGAAAGGAAAGGAAAAGTAGGGCACAGAACAGGAGGTGGTGGTGTACGCCTTTTATCCCAGCACTCCGGAGGCAGAGGCAGTGGGATCTCTGAGTTCGAGGCCAGCCTGTTCTACAGAGTGAGTTCAAGGACAGCAAGTCTACACAGAGAAACCCTGTCTCAATAAAAAAAAATAAAAAACAAAACAAAACAAAACAAACAAACAAACAAAAAAAGACAGGGAGAGGCACTAGGTGACTGTGGCGCACAACTTTAATGCCAGCGCTCTAAAAGGCAAAGGCGGGCGGGTCTCTATGAGTTAAGGCCAGCCTGGCCTACCAAGGGAGCTCCAGGACAGCCAGGCCCACACAGAGAAGCCCTGTCTCTAAAAAGAGAAACAAAAACAGTAAAAGAAGAAAGAAGAGAGAAGAAGAGAGAAGAGAGAAGAAGCAGAAGGAGGAGGAAGAGAAGGAGGAAGAGGAGGAGGAGGAGGAGGAGGAGGAAGAGGAGAAAGAAGGGGCTGGAGAGATGATTTCAGAGGTTAAGGGCACCGGCTGCTCTTCCAAAGGTCCTGAGTTCAATTCCCAGCAACCACATGGTGGCTCACAGCCATCTATAATGAGATCTGGGGCCTTCTTCTGGCCTGCAGGCACACATGTAGGCAGGATGTTGTATAAATAGTAAATAAATAAATCTTTTTTTTAAAAAAAAAAAAAAAAGAAGAAGAAAGAAAGAGAAAAGTGAGGGGCACAGGAGATGGCCCAGCTTGATTTCAAAACCAGCATCCACATAAAACCCGGGGGCAGCAGTGCATAATTCTAGCCCCGGAGGGAGCGGACACAGGAGGATCCCTGAAGCTCACGGACAAACCAGTCTAGCCAAGCAGTGAGCTCCAAGTTCAGTGAGAGACACTGCTGCAAAAAATAAGGTGGAGAGCAATAGAGGGAGGCAGTGCAGCTCTAACCTCTGGCCTCTACATTGATGTACACACACAGCATCACACATATGTGCACAAAAACATGCACACGCACGCACCATACACACATGCACAAAGTGAAATATGTTGACTCATAAAACGGAGACGTGCAGGCTGAAAAGACTTCAAACACGACTGGGGTTCAGAGGTCAAGAAAGTTGCACGTTTTTCCTCCTGCTGGTAATATTGGCTTCACACCCAAGCAGAGTCTCTTTCCACATGGCTGTTGGTGGCGAGGTCTCTTAGCAGGGACGGCAGATGGGGTTTCTTTTCTCCCCATAGTTTTGGGGCAGGGTTTGTCCTGGTCACAGCTAGAGCAATGTGGGTCTGTACCAACCCTTGGTGGGAGGGGCAGCCAACGGGCAGGTCTTTGTCTCTGTTCATCTCCCTCTTGCTATCAGAACGAACACAAAAGCTTACAGGTGGGAGGGGGGATTTAGCTCTCTACATTCGAAAACAGGGAGCTAGAATAACCTTTAAGGACTTGTTTATTTTTTTCCTTCCTCCTTTCTTTCTGCTTTACTTTTATGTATAGTGTGCATTTGTGTTTGCATGTTTGTGTGTGTGTGTGTGGTTGCAGGTTGAGGTCCAAGATTGATGATGTTGGGAATCATCTTCCATACCCCCTAGCCTTATTTATTGAGAAAGGATCTCTCAATCAAACACAGAGCTCACTGATGGGGATAGTCTTGCTAGGCAGATTGCTGGGGACTCCTCTGTCTCTGCTTTCCATTTCTAACACTGGAGTTACAAGAAAGCCACCACATCCACTGGCATTGCACACATTCTTAGGCTGTGAACTCCAGTCCTCTGGTTTGGTTGGCAAGAACTTTAACAGCTAAGCCATCTGAGATAGTCTAGTGTAGGCTACTCTGGCCTTTAGATCCCTGTGCAGGGAAGCTGGCTTCAAGCTGCTGCTCCTCCTGCCTCCATTGCCAATCACGTGCTGCCAGACCTGGTTTAGAACTCACATTCAAGCCATTCCACTAGTCTGCTCTACACCTTGCCTCCCTCTCTGAGCCAAAGTCTTCTCTGAGGCTTTGACGGTCTACCTCAGTGGGTCTTATCTGGCCTGGCCTCGCACATTCAGCCCCTCATCACTCTCTAGCATCCTGTGGTTCTTAACGGATCCACAAACAGCCAGGCAAAGCTGGAGCCTTGGTTTTTTGTTTTTGTTTTGTTTTTTTTTCCCTAATAAAATGAGATTATCTTAAAAGAGAGAGAGAGAGAGAGAGAGAGAGAGAGAGAGAAGATCTCACTTGTCAGCCCACATTCCCAGAATTCCCAGGTTTTCTAACAACTGAATGACACACCCCTGTCTACCTTGTCTTCCAGGAACAGTTAACCCGCTTCAGATCTAGAGGTAGACACGTGGACCAAGCTTGGCCAATGAGCACACACAGCAAGAAGCACTCTGAATGGCCTGCATTTGGTTCGAGGGGGGCCTGGGCTGGGAGTATCAGGAAAATAAACACTCTGGGCCCAGGGACGTGTTTTAGTGAGTAAACGGCCTGGGTTCAATACCCAGCACCACTCAAACCGGCACCCTGACACACACCTGTAATCTCAGCATGAAGAAGATAAAAGTTGAAGGTTGACCTTGGCTATTATAATCCGTTTGAGGCTAGCTTGGGCTACAAGAGACCCTGTCTCAAAATAATAACAACAATAAGCAAATAAATAAAAGTCTCTCTACACTGAGAGCTCTGAAAGGTGATGAGCGCCTTTAGCCACACCTGGGGAAGGAGGCAGAGCCAGGGACGAAGAAACAGAACTCCTATGTCATCTTTGAGACCATGGATTCAGCTGTGCCTGAATCCACTGGACTTTTCTGTTGTCTGTCTTAAAAAAATTATTACGTTTATTTATTTATTTATTTATGTGTGTGCACGAACACATGCCGCAGTGCACATGTGTGTGTGAGGGGAGGGAGTCAAAGCACAACTTGTGGGACATTGTGTGGGTCCCAGGGATTGAACTCAAGCCATTAGGCTTGGTGGCAAGCGCTTTCACCTACAGAGCCTTCTTACTGGCCCTCTGCTCTCTATGTTGGTAGGGTGCCGCCTTTGCTCAAGTCAATTTAAGATGGGTTTCGGTGTTTTGTAACCAGGAGAGCCCTGTCCAGGACAGCCCAGCAAGGGTTGCTTGAGACCACAAACTACAAACTGTTTAGCCGGAAGCACTCCCCCAAATGGAAGTCATTATTATTAATACTTTATGATTTCATCTTCCACACACAGGCTCAAGTCTGTTTCTGCTTTTAAAATGTTTACTTACGAAAAGCGGAAAGTTTGGACACTTGCGAGATTGGGGCTTGACTCTCACTTGACAGCAGCGTGACCACGCAGGTTATCTGAACCCCGAGTGCTCCTTGACGGCTGACTCCGTCTGAAGCTTGACAAAGCTCTGCTCTATCCACCATCTACCTCCCTGCTCTCCAGGACGTGCCCAGCCAGTGATGAAATGCCTAAAGGGTTAAGACAGGGCCCGGTAGAGGCTTCCAGGACTTCCCGTCCATGCTACCTCGGTGTGTTTGTGCATGTGTGAAAGCATTCACGTGTGTGTGTGTAAATGTGTGTGTGTGTGTGTAAGTGCACGATGTGTGCGGAAGCCAGAATTTGATCCCTCTTCTTTAACTGCTCTCCACCTTATATTTTGCGGCAGCGTCGTTCACTGATTCAGCTATACTTCCTGTCCAATGAGCTCCAGGAAACCCTCTGCGCTCTAGGGCTGAAACTCCAGGCCTCTTGCTATGTGGCAAGTGTGTTGCTGACTGCGCTGTCTCCCCTGCCCCCAGGAGGAGTGCATTTAACATCGTTTCTGGTTCCAGCCTCTCAGGACGAACGAATGCATTTACACAGAAACACTGAACCAGCAACCGCTCCCGTGCTGTAGCCCCGCCGGTCACCATCCCCCACACACTGTGGGATTCTCTCATCCTGGCTGATGCTTGAAGATACCAGAGCCCTGATCACACACGGTGGTGACAGAGCCAGGTCCTCACCATGTCCAGCCCTGAGGCCCTCGTGTCGAAGTCTTGGTCACCGAGACGCTCTGAGTGGTGATCTGATAGCCTCTGTTTCACTGCCCACTGGCTGGCGGCCCTCATCCAGGAAGAGACATATGGTCTGCCTTTGTTCAGCTTTTTGAATTTTAAAAACTCAGTCTGTTGCAAATTGAATTCCCATGTGGTGCCCATCTTGGGGCAATAAGCGACGGATTTCCTTTCTCCTGCAAACTTCAGTTTTGCGACTCCCGAGGCACACTGTGAGTCCCCGTCTGGAAGTGTTTTCTGCTGTCAGTCTTTGAAACGAGAAGCCAAGGGCTCGATTGCGTAATGTAGTTGTTCAGTAAATTATTTATTTTAACTCTAAGTCTATAAAGGGCTTAAATGGGTTATAAAATATATAGAGAGAAAGGGAAATCGATGTGGGGAGGGAGTTCAAACAGAGCTGTGAGGCAGTGTGTTTAGCTGTCACTAAGACAGTCCAGGAGCCAGAGTGGCCTCAGCGTCACAGATGTGCATTTTCCTCTTGCATAAATTAGCTCTACAGGGAGAGATCCCAGAAGCCTCACGGAATCCAGGACGCAGTGAATTCCTCCCAATGTTCTCAGAAGGTGGCGTCTGTTACGTCTATCTCATGCCTCTACAGAGGTACAGGTGCTCCAACAAAAACAACAACAACAAAGACCCTCACCATCCCAGTTTTTTAAGGACCTTCTTGTATGTTTCAGCTCCAAACTTCAACGTATGTTGAAGTTGAATCTTGTCTTAACAGCAAAAGGGAAAAACGGAGATGAAGCCAGGAACTCGGCTAGTTCACAAAACCATCTTCCCTAGGGACCTTTAAGCTACCACGCTTCCAAGGATCAAATACAAAGTTCTGTTAAAATAAAAACAAACAAACAAACAAAAACCAAAACCAAGTGTTGGGAAGGAAACTGCCCCAGGCTGAGTGAGGAGGACACAACACCAGTGAGCAACATTCACTCGGCATGTCTGCAATTGTGGGGTGATGCTAGCCTGGGATTTACTTCAAAAATTCAGAGGGAGTGGGTAGGATTGTAGCTAAAGCAGATGGGCAGTGGCCGGCAGCCACTAGACTCAGTGAAAGAGATGGGCTCCCCTTGTTCTTGCCTTCATTTTGCTGTCTAGTTAATATTTTCTCCAAAAAAAAAAAAATGTTCAACTATGCCTAATTTATTTCTTTTTAAAGTGTTCCTTTCATAAACCGGCTTTGCACTCAACTGACAGGAGGTTTCTATCGTAATTACGCCTTCATATTCTGAGGCCTTTTAAAAAATCCGCTTTCCTTATTTACTGATGTATTTTTAACTTCTCTCTTGAGGTGCCGCACGTACCGTTAGGTTCACTCTTTCAAAGGGCGGCACCTGATGGCTCCTCCCTGTTGAGGGGCAGCCCAAATTTAGAAGACTTCTGTATCCCCTGGATGCCCCCTCCCAGGAGCTCTCTGCCCCTCACATTCCCCAACCCTCAGCTGGGGCATACCCACCCATCCCCATCCCACCCCTGGAGCATTTAGAAACTCAGCCATTTGCAGCAGCCTCCTTCCTTAACAGAATGCCTTCAAGGATTGATGTCCTACAGAGTAGGTCAGTGTTTCCTGCCTCTCACAGCTAAGTGGGCCTCGGAATCCATGTTTCTACTGTTTAGCCAGCAGGTAATGGGTGTGTGGGCAGTTTCTAACTGAGGACTACAAAGAGTAACATCACAAACCTTCACCAGCAAGGCGTGTGTGTGTGTGTGTGTGTGTGTGTGTGTGTGTGTGTGTGTGTGTTTGTGTGTGTGTTCTTTTAAGACAGAGTCTTGCCATGTGGACCTGGCTATCCTTAAACTCACTATGTAGATCAGGCTGTCCTTAAACTCACAAAGATCTGCCTGCCTCTGCATCCAGAGTGCTGGGCTCCTGCCTTTGGAATGCTGAGATTAGAGGCCTGTGCCACTACCTACGGCTTTTGTTGTTGTTTAAACTGCACAGCTTCAGCCAAGCTATGGTGACACACACCTTTAATCCCAACACTCAGGAGACATGAGGCAGGCGAGTCTCCGAGTTTAAGGCCAGCCTAGTCTACAGAGTGAGCTCCAGAACAGTCAGGACTACATGGTGAATCCCTGTCTCAAAACAAAACAAAGCAAGAAAAATAAAATTAAAAAAAAAAAATAAAGCAAAAAACTGCACAGCTTCTCTGAACAATTGCTGTGTTTATAAATCCCACGGGTCTCTGATTGGGAGCTGCTGCAGGGAATGGAATGTTTTCAAAAGTACTCAGCTGGGGTTTTTATTTGTTTGTTTTAAAGCCTCTTTAGATGCTGATTTTTCTCATAAGCCAGCTGTGACACCTTCCTAGGCAAAAAGATTTCAAGCAGCCAGATGTGGAATGACCGCAGCAATTATCACCCAAAGTAGAAGACGTAAGATCTGGGGATTTCCCATTGATAATTTTGCTGGAACACGGGGAGTGAAGCCCAGCTGCCCTGATTGCATACCTGGACAAAAGGCCACAGAATATGTAGTCAGTCCAACTGTGTTGGACTCTCAGGTCCATTTTCACCAGTTGGTCAAACTCGGGCAAACCCCTCGATCCCTCTGTGCCTTTGTTATCTCGGCTATAAAATGGAGATGAGGCAGGAGAGAGGATTCAGCAGCTAAGAGCACTCACTGCTCTTACAGAGGACCTGAGTTCTGTGCCCAGCACCGACACAGGCAGCTCACAATTCCCTGTAACTCCAGTTCCAGGGAATCTGATGTCTTCTTTTGGTCTCCACAGGCACCTGTACTCATTCGACCCACAGACAAACACACACACACACACACACACACACACACACACACACACAGGCTCATGTGTTTGAACACTTGATCCTCGGCTCATGGCACTGTTTAGGGAGGTTGCAGAACCTCTTTGACATGGGGCCCAGCTGGTAGAATTGGGCTGTAGGGGTACACATTGAGGATGATAGGCTGGCCCCACTTCTGGTCCAGCTCACATACAACCCCACACAGCAGGCTCCTACAACCATGAGTGGAGCCACCTGGGGTCAGAGTAAGC